>NC_037330.1:23406407-23709437 GCF_002263795.3 Bos taurus
CCTTTGTCCATTTTTTAATTGGACTATTTGCTTTTCTGCTGTTGAATTCTAAGAATAGCACATATATTTTGGATATTAAACCCTTATCAGATGTATGGTTTATAAACATTTTTCCCTATCGTGTGAATTACCTTTTCAATTTATTGATTACTTTCTTTGCTGTACAGAGGATTTTAGTTTGGTGTAATCCCTCTAATTTTTTTTAGATTTTTGTTACCTGTATTTTTGGGAGGCCTTACCTAAGAAACCATTGCCAAGACCAATGTCAAAAATCTTTTCCCTAAGTTTTTTTCTAGGAGTTTTAAACTTTCAGCCTTTATATTCTTAAGTGTATAGTTTAGTAGTGTTAGAGATGCATTCACATTGTTGTGAAACCAGTCTCTGGAACTCTTTACATCTTGCAAAACTGAACCACCATACACATTAAATAAAAGCAGTTCCCTTTTCCTTGCAGCCTGTGGAAACCACTATTCTACTTTATGTCTCTATGAATTTATGTTTCTATCTAGGTACCTCATCTAAATGAAATCATATAATAATTTTTGTTACTGGCTTATTTAATTTAGCATAATGTCTTCAAGATTCATCCATGCCTGCATTCTTATGCAGGTGACAGAATTTCGTTCCATTTAAAACCTGAGTTATGTTTATATATATATATATGCTCAGTCACTTAGTCACGTCCAAGTCTGAGACTCCATGGACTGTAGCCTGCCAGGCTCCTCTGTCCAAGGGATTTTCCAGGCAAAAATACTGGAGTAGGTTGCCATTTCCTTCTTTGTATTATATGTATGTATCACATTTTGTTTATCTGTTCATTTGTTGATGGAAAGTTAGGTTGCTTCCATCTATTACTTATTGTGTTAATGCTGCTATGAACATGAATGTACAACAATCTGTTCATGTTTCTTATCCCTTTGGAGAAATGCCCAGAAGTGGAATTGCTAGGTATTTTGGTAATTCTATTTTTAATTTTTTGAAGACACCATACTATTTGTCATAGCAATTGCACCCTTTCACATTCCCAGTAGCAGTGCACAGAAATCCAGTTTTTCACACTCTTGCCAACACTTGCTATTTTCTCGTTTAGAGATAATAGCCATTCTAGTGGATACAAAGTGGTTATCTATTGTAGTTTTGATTTACTTTTCCCTAACGATGGTGTGATCACTCATCTAGAGCCAGACATCCTGGAATAGGAAGTCAAGTGGGCCTTAGAAAGCATCACTACAAACAAAGCTAGTGGAGGTGATGGAATTCCAGTGGAGTTATTTCAAATCCTGAAAGATGATGCTGTGAAAGTGATGCACTCAATATGCCAGCACATTTGGAAAACTCAGCAGTGGCCACAGGACTGGAAAAGGTCAGTTTTCATTCCAATCCCAAACAAAGGCAATGCCAAAGAATGCTCAAACTACCGCACAATTGCACTCATCTCACATGCTTGTAAAGTAATGCTCAAAATTCTCCAAGCCAGGCTTCAGCAATATGTGAACCGTGAACTTCCTGATGTTCAAGCTGGTTTTAGAAAAGGCAGAGGAACCAGAGATCAAATTGCCAACATCCACTGGATCATGAAAAAAGCAAGAGACTTCCAGAAAAAGATCTATTTCTGCTTTATTGACTATGCCAAAGCCTCTGACTATGTGGATCACAATAAACTGTGGAAAATTCTGAAAGAGATGGGAATACCAGACCACCTGACCTGCCTCTTGAGAAATCTGTATGCAGGTCAGAAAGCAACAGTTAGAACTGGACATGGAACAACAGACTGGTTCCAAATAGGAAAAGGAGTACGTCAAGGCTGTATATTATCACCCTGCTTATTTAACTTATATGCAGAGTACATCATGAGAAACACTGGGCTGGAAGAAGCACAAGCTGGAATCAAGATTGCTGGGAGAAATATCAATAACCTCAGATATGCAGATGACACCACCCTTATGGCAGAAAGTGAAGAGGAACTCAAAAGCCTCTTGATGAAAGTGAAAGTGGAGAGTGAAAAAGTTGGCTTAAAGCTCAACATTCAGAAAACAAAGGTCATGGCATCTGGTCCCATCACTTCGTGGGAAATAGATGGGGAAACAGTGTCAGACTTTATTTTTTTGGGCTCCAAAATCACTACAGATGGTGACTGCAGCCATGAAATTAAAAGATGCTTACTCCTTGGAAGAAAAGTTATGACCAACCTAGATAGCATATTCAAAAGCAGAGACATTACTTTGCCAACTAAGGTCCGTCTAGTCAAGTCTGTGGTTTTTCCTGTGGTCATGTATGGATGTGAGAGTTGGACTGTGAAGAAGGCTGAGTGCTGAAGAATTGATGCTTTTGAACTGTGGTGTTGGAGAAGACTCTTGAGAGTCCCTTGGACTGCAAGGAGATCCAACCAGTCCATTCTGAAGGAGATCAGCCCTGGGATTTCTTTGGAGGGAATGATGCTGAAGCTGAAACTCCAATACTTTGGCCACCTCATGCAAAGAGTTGACTCATTGGAAAAGACTCTGATGCTGGGAAGGATTGGGGGCAGGAGGAGAAGGGGACGACAGAGGACGAGATGGTTGGATGTCATCACTGACTTGATGGACGTGAGTCTGAGTGAACTCCTGGAGTTTGTGATGGACAGGGAAGCCTGGCGTGCTGTGATTCATGGGGTCGCAAAGAGTCGGACACGACTGACTGAACTGAACTGAACTGAATGATTAGTGATGTTGAGCATATTTCTGTGAGCTTATTGACCATTTGCATATTTTCTTTGGACAAATTTTAGTTCAAGTCCATTGTCAATTTTTAAACAATTTTTATTTTATATTGTAATATGATTGATCTACAATGTTGTGTTAGTTTCAATTGTAGAGCAAAGTGGTTCAGTTATACACATAAATATATCAATTTTTTTTCAAATTATTTTCCCATATAGGTTATTACAGATTATTGAGCAGAGTTCCCTGTGCTACCCAGTAGGTCCTTCTTGGTTTTCTATTTCACATATGGTGGTGGTTTCGTTGCTAAGTCGTGTCCAACTCTGGCAATCCCATAGGTAGCCCACCAGGATCCTCTGTCCATGGGATTTTCCAGGCAAGAATACTGGAGTGATTTGCCATTTCTTTCTCCACGGGATCTTCCTGACCCAGGGATCAAACACAGGTCTCCCTCGCTGCAGGCAGATTCTTTACCAACTGAGCTACCAGGGAAGGCTATTTCATATATAGTAGTGTGTATTTGTCATTCCCAAACTTTCAATGTATCCCTCTTGCCTCCATCTTTCCCCTTTTTGTAACCACAAGTTTGTTTTCTAAGTCTGTTAGTATGTTTCTGTTTTGTAAATAAACTTATTTTTATCATTTTTTAGATTCTGAATATAAATGATATCATATGATATCTTCCTCTAATATTTCACTTAGTATGATAATCTTCATGTCTATCCATGTTGTTGCAAATGCCATGTTGCTGCAAATGGCATTTTATTTTATTTTTTTGGTTCCTGAAAAGAGTATATATACCACATCTTCTTTATCCATTCATCTGTCTGTGGGCATTTAGGTTGCTTCTATGACTTGGCTCTTGTAGGCAGCAATGCCATTGGGGTGTATATACCCTTTGGAACCATGGTTTTCTCTGGATATATGCCCAGGAGTGGGATTGCTGGGTCATATGGTAGCTCTGGGCTTCCCAGGTGGCACTAGTGGTAAAGAACCTGCCTGCTGATGCAGGAAATTCAGGTTCTATCCCTGGATCAGAAGATCCCTTGGAGGAGGGCATGCTAACCCACTCTGGTATTCTTGCCTGGAGAATCCCATGGACAGAGAAGCCTGGTGGGATACAGCCCACAGGGTTGCAAAGAGTTGGGCATGACTGAAGTGACTTTTCACACATGCATGCATGGTAGCTCTATTTTTAGTTTTTTAAGCAACCTCTCTACTCTTCTCTGGAGAAGGCAATGGCACCCCACTCCAGCACTCTTGCCTGGAAAATCCCATGGATGGAAGACCCTGGTAGGCTGCAGTCCATGGGGTCGCTAAGAGTCAGACAAGACTCAGCGACTTCACTTTCACTTTTCACTTTCATGCATTGGAGAAGGAAATGGCAACCCACTCCAGTGTTCTTGTCTGGAGAATCCCAGGGACGGGGGAGCTGTTTGGTGGGCTGCTGTCTATGGGGTCGCACAGAGTCGGACAGGACTGAAGCGACTTAGCAGCAGCAGCATACTGTTCTCCAAAGTGGCTATACCAATTTACATTCCAATCAATAGTTTAGGAGTGTTCCTTCTTGTCTATATACTCTCCAGCACTTATTGTTTGTAAATTTTTTATAATGGCCATTCTGACCAGTATGAGGTGGCATTTCATTGTAGTTTTTATTTGCATTTCTCATAGTTAGCAGTGTTGTACATCTTTTCCTGTGCCTCTTGTCCATTTGTATGTTTTTGGAGCAATGTCTACTTAGGATTTCTGCTCATTTTTTGATTGTTTTTTTTTTTTTATATTGAATTGCATGAGTTTATAAATTCTGAAGATTAATATCTTGTCAATTGCATAATTTGCAAATGTTTTCTCCCATTCTGTGAGTTGTCTTTTCATCTTGTCGATGGTTTCCTTTGCTGTGCAAAAACTTTTGAGTTTAATTAGGATCCATTTGTTTATTTTTGTTTTTATTTCCATTACTCTAGGAGACAGATCAAAAAAGATATTGCTACTGACTATCCTTTCCCCACCCCACCCCTGCCCACTGCCCTGGTAACCATTAAGTTTATTTTCTGTGTGTCTGTTTTTGTTTTGTAAGTAAACTCATTTGTATCATTTCTTTTTAGGGGTAGTTAGGGACTATGGGAAGGTCATGTACAAACTGCTATATTTAAAATGAATAACCGACAAGGACCTAATGTGTAGCACATGGAACTCTGCTCAGTGTCATGGGCCAGCATGGATGGGAAGTGGGGGGTTGGAGGAGAATGTATATATGTATTTGTATGGCTGAGTCCCTTATCAGAATACTACCACAACTTTGTTACTTGGCTACATCCCAATACAAAATAAAAAGTTTAAAGTTTGGGGAAAAAAGATATTTCTGTGATTTATGTAAAAGAGTGTTCTGCCTAGGTTTTCCCATAAGGGTTTTATAGTATCTGGTCTTAGATTTAGGTTTTTAATCCATTTTGAGTTTATGTTTGTGTTAGAATTGTGCTGTTAGAGGGGCTTCCCAGGTGGGTCAGTGGTAAAGAATCTGACTGCCAGTGCAAGGAGATGCAGGAAACATGGGTTTGATCCCTGGGTTGGGAAGCTCCCTTGGAAGAAGAAGTGGCAACCCACTCCAGTATTCTTGCCTGGAGAATCTCATGGACAGAGGAGCGTGGTGAGCTACAGTCCAAGGGGTCACAAGAGTTGGACACAACTGAGTGAGCACGCACACACATATTGTATTAGAGAACGTTCTAATTTCATTCTTTTACATGTAGCTGTCCACTTTGCCCAGCATCACTAATTGAAGAGACATTGCTTTTTCTCCATTGTGTATTCTTGCCTCCTTTGTTGCAGATTAATTGATCATAGGTGTATGGGTTTACTTCTGGGCTTTCTGTCCTGTTCCATTGATCTATATTTGTGTTTTTGTGTGAGTACCACACTGTTTTGATGAGTATAGCTTTGTAGCATAGTCTGAAGTAAGGGAGCTTGATTCTTCCAGCTCTGTTTTTCTTTCTCAAGCTTGCTTTGGCTGTTCAAGGCCTTTTGTGTCTCCATACATATTTTAAGATTTTTGTTTGTTTTAGTTCTTTGAAAAATGCCATTGGTAATTTGATAGGAATTGCACTGAATCTGTAGATTGTCTTAGGTAGTATAGTTATTTTGACAATATTGATTATTCCAATCCAAGAATATGGTATATCTTTCCATCTGTTTTTGTCATCTTTTATTTCTTTCATCACCATCTTATAGCTTTCAGAGTATAAGTTTTTGCCTCCTTGGGTAGGTTTAATCCCTAGGTACTTTATTCTTTTTGATGTGATAGTAAATGGGATTGTTTCTTTAATTTATCCTTCTGATCTTTCATTGTTACTGAGTAGAAATTCAAGCAATTTCTGTGAGTAAATTTTGTATTCTGTAACTTTACTAAGTTGATTGATGAGCTCTAGTAGTTTTCTGGTAGACTCTTTAGGATTTTCTGTGTATAGTATCATGTCAGCCACAAACGGTGACAGTTTAACTTCTTATTTTGCAATTTGGATTCCTTTTGTTTCTTTTTCTTCTCTAATTGCCATTGCCAGGACTTCCAAAACTATTAAATAAAAGTGGTGAGAGTGGATATCCTTGTCTTGTTCCTGATTTTAGAGAAAATACTTTCAGCTTTTCACCATTAAGTGTGTTGGCTGTAGGTTTTCAATAATGGCATGTATTATGTTGGGATACATTCCCTCTATGCCCACTTTCTTTAAAGTTTTCATCATAAATCAATATTGAATTTTGTCAAAAGATTTTTCTGCCTCTATTGAGGTGATCATGTGGCTTTTATTCTTTAATTTGTTAATGTTGTGTATCACACTGATTAATTTTCAAATATTGAAAAATCTTTGTATCCCTGGGATAAATCCCACTTGATAATGGTATGGTGCTGCTGCTGCTGCTAAGTCGCTTTAGTCATGTCGGACTCTGTGTGACCCCATAGACGGCAGCCCACCAGGCTTCCCCGTCCCTGGGATTCTCCAGGCAAGAACACTGGAGTGGGTTGCCATTTCCTCCTCCAATGCATGAAAGTGAAAAGTGAAAGTGAAGTCGCTGAGTCTTGTCCAACTCTTCGCGACTCCATGGACTGCAGCCTACCAGGCTCTTCCGTCCATGGGATTTTCCAGGCAAGAGTACTGGAGTGGGGTGCCATTGCCTTCTCCATGATAATGGTATATGATCCTTTTAATATATTGTTGGATTTGGCTTGCAAGTGAAAGTTTATAACAATATAATATTACTTCAGGAAACAAGAAAAATCCCAAATAAGCCACCTAACCTACACCTAAAGCAACTAGATAAAGAAGAACAAGCAAAACCCAAAGTTAGTAGAAGGAAAGCATAAAGATCAGAGCATAAATAAATGAAATAGAGATGAATAAAACAGTACAAAAGGTCAATGAAACTACAAGCTGTTTCTTTAAAAGATAAACAAAATTGATAAATCTTTAGCCAGACTCATCAAGAAAAAGAAGGGAGCAGGCTCAAATCAATAAAATCAGAAATGGAAAAGAAGTTACAACTGACCCCACTGAAATAAAAAGGATCATAACAGACTATTACAAGCAACTATATGCTAATAAAATGGAAAATCTAGAAGAAATAGACAAATTCTTAGAAAGATATGACCTCCTAAGACTGAACGAGGAGGAAATAGAAAATATGAACAGACTTATCACAAGTACTGAAATTGAAACTATGATTAAAGACTCCCAACAAACAAAAGTCCAGGACCAGATGGCTTCATGGGCAAATTATGTCAAGCATTTAGGGAAGAGTTAACACCTAGCCTTCTGAAACTCTTCCAAAAAACCGCAGAGAAAGGAATACTCCCAAACTCATTCTATGGGGCCACCATCACCCTGACACCAATACCAGACAAAGATACTGTGATGCCATGGAAAAGAGAAAATTTTAGACCAATATCACTGATGAACATAGATGTGAAAATTCCCCAACAAAATATTAGCAAACCAAATCCAACTACATTGCTCATTTTTAAAATCTGATTGTTTTTGGTTTTGTTGCTGTTATTGTTGGGTAGTAGGGGTTCTCTATGTAGTCTGGTTCTTTGCCCATTATCAAATGTATGATTTACAAATATTTTCTTTTATCAGTTGACTCCTCTCTGCTGATTGTGTTCTTTATTTAAATTAAAATTGTACATATTTATGGTGAACAACCTGGTGCTTTGATATACATAGTGGAATGATTACTACCAAGTTAATTAAGAAATCCATTTCCTCACATACACACGTTTTTGTTTGTGTGGTGAGAGCACAGTGAAATGTACTCTCTTACAAATTTCCAGTATACAATACAGTATTATTTACAGTCATCATGTTGTATATTATATCTCTAGTTCTTCATCCTATATAACTGCAACTTTGTACAGTGGTAAAAAAAAATGAACTATCAAGTCACAGAAAAAGAAAAATCTTAAATATTTATGAGTGAACCCATCCTGCATCTGTTGCATCTGTGGATTTAACCAACCAAAGATCACATAGTACCGCCTTTATTTTTCAAAAATCTTGTATCGGGCAACAGTTCAAACACATATTGTTCAATGGTCAAACTATAAAGGAAAATTCCCTTCACAGTGCCTATATCATTCACCTCACTTGATCTCATTGGGTCGAACTTCAATATCTCATATGTTCAGGTGAGTATAGAAGAGTAAGATATTTTGAGGGAGAGAGAGAGGGCCACATTCACATAACTTTCTTAAAAGTACATTGTTGCAATCATTTTACTTTAATATTAGTTTGTCTGGTTAATCTTTTATTGTGCCAATTCATGAACTAAAATTTATCCTAGATATGCATGTACAGGGTAAAGAAGAGTATAAATAGGTATATGGCTTGGTACCATCTGTGGTTTTAGGCATCCAATGTTGGCCTTGGAACCCGGGAAGAGTATTGTGTAGAGAATTATTAGGTGGTGTACCTACAACTTGTTGTTGTTGTTCAGTTGCCAAACGTGTCTGACTCTTTGTGACCCCATGGAGTGCAGTATGCCAGGCCCCCCATCCCTCACCTTCTCCCAGAGTTTGCCCAAGTTCATGTCCATTGACTCAGTGATGCCATCCATCACTCATCCTCTGTCTCCCTCTTCTTCTGCTGTCAATCTTTCCCATCATCAGGGCCTTTTCCAATGAGTTGGTTGTTTGCATCTGGTGGCCAAAGTATTGGAGCTTCAACTTCAGCATCAGGCATTCCAATAAGTATTCAGTGTTGATTTCCTTTAGGATTGACTGGTTTGATCTCTTTGCTGTCCAAGGGACTCTCGAGAGTCTTCTCCAGCACCACAGTTTGAAAGGATCAGTTCTTTGGCACTCTGCCTTCTTTATGGTCCAACTCTCATTTCTGTACATGACTACTGGAAAGACCATAGCCTTGGCTATATGGACCTTTGTCAGCCAAGTGATGTCTTTGCTTTTTAATATGGTATCTAGGTTTGTCATAGCTTTCCTTCCAAGAAACAATCGTTTTCTAATTTCATGGCTGCAGTCACCATCTGCAGTGACTTTAGAGCCCAAGAAGAAGAAATCTATCACTGTTGCCACCTTTTACCCTTCTATTTGTCATGAAGTGATGAGACTGGATGTCTTGATATTAGTTTTTTAATACTGAGTTTTAGGCCAGCTTTTTCACTCTCCCCTTTCACCTTCATCAAGAGTTTCTTTAGTTCCTCTTCACTTTCTGCCATTAGAGTATCATCTGCATATCTGAAGTTATTGATATTTCTCTCAGAAATCTTGATTTCAGCTTGTAAGTCATCCAGCCCAGCATTTCACATGTTGTACTCTACATATAATTTAAATAAACAGGGTGACAATAAACAGCCTTGTCATACTCCTTTCTCAATTTTGAACCAGTCAGTTCTGCATAAGGTTCTAACTGTTGCTTCTTGACCCACATACAGGTTTCTCGGGAGACAGGTAAAATCATCTGGTATTCCCATCTCTTTAAGAGTTTTCCACATTTTTTTATGATCCACACAGTCAAAGGCTTTAGCATAGTCAATGAAACAGAAGTAGATATTTTTCTGGAATTCCCTTGCTTTTTCTGTGATCCAGCAAATGTTGCCAATTTGATATTTGGTTCCTCTGTGTTTTCTAAACCCAGCTTAAACATCTGGAACTTCTCAGTTCATGTACTGCTAAAGCCTAGCTTGAAGGATTTTGAGCATAACTTTATTAACATGGAAAGTGAGTGCAACTATCAATTAGTTTGAATATTATTTAGTACTGCCTTCTTGGGAATTGGGATGAAGATTGACCTTTTCCAGTTCCATGGCCATTGCTGGGTTTTCCAAATTTGTGGACATATTGAGTGCAGCACTTTAATAGCATCATCTTTTAGGAACTTAAATAGTTCTCCTGGAATTTCATCACCTAGCTTTATTGGCAGCAGTGCTTCCTAAGGCCCACTTGACTTCACACTCCAGAATGTCTGGCTGTACGTGAGTGACCACCCCATCATGGCTATCTGGGTCATTAAGATCTTTTTTGGTACAGTTCTTCTATGTATTTTTGTTATCTCTTCTTGATCTCTTCTGCTTCTATTAGGTCTTTACTGTTTCTGTCCTTTATTGTGCCCACCTTTGCATGAAATATTCCTTTGATATCTCCAATTTTCTTGAAGAAATCTCTAGTCTTTCCCATTCTATTGTTTCCCTCTATTTTTTCGCATTGTTCATTTAAGAAGCATTCTTATCTCTCCTTGCTAGTCTCTGGAACTCTGCATTCAGTTGGGTATATCTTTCCCTTTCTCATTTTTTGCTTTTCTTCTTTCCTCAGCTATTTTTAAAGCCTTCTTGGACAACCACTTTGTTTTCTTGCATTTCTTTTTCTTTGGGGTGGTTTTTGTCAGTGACTCCTGTACAGTGTTATGAACCTCTGTCCATAATTCTTCAGGCAGTTTGTTTACTAGATCTAATCCTTTGAATCTATTCATCACCTCCTCTGTATAATCATAGGGGATTTGATTTAGATCATACTTGACTGGCCTAGTGGCTCAGGCAGTAAAGAATCTGCCTGCAATGCGGGAGACCTGGGTTCAATCCCTGGGTTGGGAAGATGCCCTGGAGAAGGGAAAGGCTACCCACTCCAGTATTCTGACCTGGAGAATTCCATGGACTATACAGTCCATGGGGTCACAAAGAGTTGGACACAACTGAGAAACTTTCACTTTCACTGACTGGCCTAGTGGTTTTTCCCTGCTTTCTTTAGTGTAATCCTAAATTTTGCTATAAGGAGCTGATGATCTGAGCAACAATCAGCTTTAGGTCTTGTTTTTGCTGATTATCTAGAGCTTCTCCATCTTCGGCTGTAAAGAATGTAATAAATCTGATTTGGGTACTGACCATTTGGTGATGTCCAAGTATAAAGTCCTCGCTTGTGTTGTTGAAAATGGGTGTTTACTATTACCCATTTGCAATCTCTTGGCGGAATTCTATTAGCCTTTGCCCTGCTTCATTTTGTACTTCAAGGACAAACTTGCATATTTAGCATGCATGCATGCATGCTTAGTTGCTTCATCTGTGTCCAATTCTTTGCCACCCTATGGACTGTAGACCGTCAAGTTCCTCTCTCCATGGGATTCTCCAGGCAAGGACACTGGAATGGGCTGCCATGCCCTTCTCCAGGGAATCTTCCTGACCCAGGAACTGAACCTGAGTCTCTTATGTCTCCTGCATTGGCAGGCAGATTCTTTACTACTGAGCCACCTGGGAAACCCACATATCTTGCATACTTAAAACTTATATAATGTTGCCAATTATATCTCAGTTTAAAGTAGATTGACATTAAGCTACTACAGTAAGTTCAGTTCAGTTCAGTTAAGTTCAGTTGCTCAGTTGTGTCCAACTCTTTGCAACCCCATGAATTGCAGCACGCCAGGCCTCCCTGTCCATCACCAACTCCCGGAGTTCACTCAAACTCACATCCATCAAGTCGGTGATGCCATCCAGCCATCTCATCCTCTGTCGTCCCCTTCTCCTCCTGCCCTCAGTCCCTCCCAGCATCAGAGTCTTTTCCAACGAGTCAACTCTTCGCATGAGGTGGCCAAAGTACTGGAGTTTCAGCTTTAGCATCATTCCTTCCAAAGAACACCCAGGGATGATCTCCTTTAGAATGGACTGGTTGGATCTCCTTGAAGTCCAAGGGACTCTCAAGAGTCTTCTCCAACACCACAGTTCAAAAGCATCAATTCTTTGGCACTCAGCCTTCTTCACAGTCCAACTCTCACATCTATACATGACTACTGGAAGTTCATTCTCAATAATCAGAGAAAGTCATTTAAAATAATGAGCTATCTTTTTATAATGAGCCCATATTAAAAAGTTGGATATTAAATACTGCTAGAAACGTGGGCAATTGAGCCTTCCATAACTGTGCTGGCTAATTGGCAGCTAGTAGGAACATGTGGCTATTTAAATTAACCATAATTAAAATAAGTTTGACAATCAGTTGCCTTGACACAAAAGTCACATTTGATAGGTCAATAACTGCAGAAGGTTAGTGGCTATAGTATTAGACTATACAACATTTCTACCATTACAAAAAGTTCCATTGAACTGACTAAAGACATCAGCAAAATGGCAGAATAGGAAGCCCTGACACTCCTGCTTCTACCACAAACTGATACCTCTATGAGAAATCCAAAAACCAGTTAAAAGATTATCACCCCACATGAGCAAGAAGCCATCTTCATGGAATTTGGCTACAGTATGTGCAACTTGATCCAATTTCGCTCACCAGAGATCCTCCCCACTAACCCCTGATCCACAAACACACATACACAGCACAGTTTGGAGGAACCTCAACTCCCGTATTCTCCTTGGGAAGGGAAAGGAGTAGTATGTAAGTACAAGTGACTTTCAAGGGGGTAGGTCAAGGGACAAATGTCTGTCTTGCCTGTATTTCCATACTGACAGTAACAAGGGTGCCAGTTCAAGGGGGTTCAAACAAAGATATAAACCTGTAGGGTTTTCAGCACTACAGACAGAAACTTGGTGGAGCCCCATGCTGGTCACTTACTACAATGCTATAGACAGGCTTCAGTGCTGCAGTGGCAGCTCCTAAGTAGAAACTGCCAAATCTCTTCAGCAATATTGCATACACAAGTCCAGAAAGGGCACATAGACATTATACATTAAACACACACAGAGAAAAAAAGACCTAAGAAATCTCCAGAATGTCTTATCTGGCTGTGTGGAGAAAATCCATCTGTATGACACCAGACTGGGAGCGTTGGCTGATGCTTTAGATGTCAAAATCTTAAACAGAACAACAACAATAGCAACAAGACATACAAAGAGACAGGCAACCATAACATGTTTAAAGGAATCAATTTCATCTCTAGATAGTAAACCTAAAGAAATGGAGATATATGAATTGCTAGACAAAGAATTCAAATTTACTGATCAATGAATTAACCGAGATCACAGATAGACAACTATATAAAATCAGGAAAATGATGCATGAACAAATGATATCAACAGAGAGACAAAAATCATGAGGAAAAACCAAACAGAAATTCTGGAAATAAAGAATTCAATACTTAATTGAAAAGTTCACTGGAGGGCATAACCAGATAGGAAGCAAAAGTCAGCAAATTAAAAGATAGAACTTTTATCATTAGTGAAACAGAGGCAGAAAAAAAGAATGAAGAAAGATGAAGAGAGTCTAAGGGACTTAGGAGATATGATCCACGGAAACAATGTACCCAAAAGGGAGCCCCAGAATGTGAAGAACAGAGGAAGGGACAGAGAAACTGTTTGAAGGAAAAAAATGGCAAAAGTGCCCCAAATCTGAGGAGAAAAATAGACATACAAATTTAGGAAGCTCAATAAACTCTAATAAGGATAAATACAAGGAGACATATACTGAAACATATAATAATCAAACCGTCAAAATTATGAATCAAAATGAGCAGTTACATGCAGAACAATGAGATTAGAACATTACCTCACACCGTATATAAAATAAACTCAAAAAGGATTAAAGATCTGAATGTGGGCCTATTAACATTCTTATCAGATAACATCATAAGAATCTAGTATTATTAAAATAGCTATATCTACCATGACTCTATATTTTTAAATATGTGACTTTTTAAAACTCTAATCCAAAAAAATCTGAAAAGCCAAAAAAAAAAAAAAGACCTAATTATAAGACCAGAAACCATAGAACATAGGCAGAATACTCTTTGGTATAAATCTTAGCTTTTTTTTTTTTTTGACTTGCCTTCTAAGTAAAAAAAAATGAAACATAAATAAATAGAATCTAATTAAACCTAAAGCTTTTTGCACAGTTTACAAAAAGATAACCTATAAAATGAAAGAAAATATTTGTAAATGATACAACAGACAAGTGTTGATATTCAAAATTTGCCAATGTCTCAAACATCAAAAAAAAGAAAAAAAAAACACAATAAATTGGCAGAAAACCTGAATATAAATTTCTCCAAAGACAATATACAGATGACTAACAGGCATGAGAAAAGCTGCTCAGCATTGCTAATTATTAGAGAAATGCACATCAAAACTATGAGGTAACACATCACACTGGTGAGCAATGCCATCATTTAAAAAGACTACAAATAACAAATCCTGGAGAGGATGTAAAGAAAAGGGTACCCTCCTACGCTTTCGATGGGAATGTAAATTGGTATAGCCACAGTGGAAAACAGTATAGAGGTACCTCTATAACCAAAAATAGAACTACTATATGGCCCATCAATTCTCCTCCTGGACATATGTCTAGATAAATGTAAATACTAAGTCAAAAAGATACATGCTCATCAATGTTGATAACTTCACTATTTACAATGGCCAAGGTGTGGAAGCAACTTCACGTGCCAAGCAACAGATGATTGGCTTAGGAAGACAGGATATTACTAAGCTGATAAAAAAAAAAAAAAATGAAATCCTGCCATTTGTGACAAGTGGATGGACCTAGAGAACACAATGAGATAAGTCAGAGAAAGACATACTGTCTAATATCGCTTATATATGGAATCTAAAAATTACACAATTAACTTATCTGCAAGACAGAAAAGACTCACAGACATAGAGAACAGACTGGTGGTTGCAAAAGATAGTTTAAAAAAAATCAATGGAACGAGCTGACTTTTTTAAAAGATCAACAAAATTGACAAACCGTTAATGAGTCTAAGTAAGAAAAAAGAAGACTCAAATATCTAAAATAGAAATGAATGAGGAAACATTACAACTAACATCACATTAAAAAAAAAAGACTTATAAGAGACTACTACGAATAATTCTATGTTAACAAATTGGATGACCTCAGAAATAGATAAATTTCTAGAAACAGACAACTACCAAGGATGAATAACAAAGAAATAAAAGATGCAAACAGATCTATAACTACAGGGATACTGAAGATGATTCAACAGCCTGTCAACACAGAAAAGTTCAGGATCATTGGGTTTCACTGGAGAATTCTACCTAACATTTAAGGAATAATTAACTTCCAGGCTTCTTAAATTCATTCAAAGAATTGAAGAGGTAGTGACATTCTTAAACTCATTCTAGGAGGCCAGATATCCATGATATCAAAACCAGATGAAAGATAAGGAAAGAGAATCACAGATAATCAAATCTCTCACAAATATTGATACAATAATCCTAAAGAAACTACTAGCAAACTAAGTTCAACAGCACATTACAGAGACCATATTCCATGACCAAATGAGATTTATACTGAATGTAAGGATAGTACAAAACATGAGAAATCACTCAATGTACTATACCTTATTAACAGAACAAAGGACAAAACCCATATAAGCATCTCAATAGATACAAAGTATTTGAAAAAATTCAATACACTTTTACGACAAAAATGCCTCGCAGACTAGGAAGGGAAAAAGACTACCTCAACATAATAAAAGACCTAAATAAAAAGCTGACAGCTAACATCATAATGGGAAAAACTTTTCCTTTAAGATCAAGAACAATTGAGCAAAAATGTTCGCACCTGTCATTACTATTCACCACAGTACACGACTTTCTAGCCAGAGCAATCAGACATAAAAAAGAAATAAAAGACATAAAATGGAAAAATGGAAAAGAAGAATTAAAATAAAATCTGTTTGCAGATGATACAGTCTTATATACAGAAAAACCAAAGGATTCTGCCAAAAAAAAAGAAAACCTTTTAGAACTAAGAAATGAATTCATCAAACTTGTTGTTCAGTTACCAAGTTGCATCCAAATCTTTGTGACCCCATGAGTTCAATGACACATTAAAGCGATCATATTCCATGACCAGCAGCATGCCAGGTTTTGCTCAGATTCATGTCCATTGAGTTGGTGATACAGAATACAAAATCAACACTCAAAAATTGGGGACATTCCTATATGTTAACAATGAGCAAACAGAGATGGAAATTAAGAAAACAACCCCATTATACTAAAATACTATAATACTTCAGCCTTAAAAAGTATAAAACACTTAGCAGTGTTCTGAACCGAAGCAGTAAAAGAAGTAGAAAACTGCAAAACATTCCCCCCAAAAAAGCAAAACTTCAAGATGCTTCAAATTAATGGAAAGACATACCAAACTGGTGTAGCTGATTTGGTGTATACCAAGGTCATGCAATAGAAGACTTAATTTGTTCAGTTCAGTTCAGTCGCTCAGTCATGACTGACTCTTTGCGACCCCATGAATCGCAGCACGCCAGGCCTCCCTGTCCATCACCAACTCCTGGAGTTCACCCAGACTCACGTCCATCGAGTCAGTGATGCCATCCAGCCGTCTTATCCTCTGTCGTCCCCTTCTCCTCCTGCCCCCAATCCCTCCCAGCATCAGAGTCTTTTCCAATGAGTCAACTCTTCGCATGAGGTGGCCAAAGTACTGGAGTTTCAGCTTTAGCATCATTCCTTCCAAAGAAATCCCAGGGCTGATCTCCTTCAGAATGGACTGGTTGGATCTCCTTGCAGTCCAAAGGACTCTCAAGAGTCTTCTCCAACACCACAGTTCAAAAGCATCAATTATTCAGCGCTCAGCCTTCTTCACAGTCCAACTTTCACATCCATACATGACCACAGGAAAAACCATAGCCTTGACTAGACGGACCTTTGTTGGCAAAGTAATGTCTCTGCTTCTGAATATGCTATCTAGGTTGGTCATAACTTTCCTTCAAGGAGTAAGCGTCTTTTAATTTCATAGCTGAAGTCACCATCTGCAGTGATATTGTTAAGATATAATAATTGATAGTCATTATGATGGTTTAACTGGAATCAAGATTCCTGGGAGAAATACCAATAACCTCAGATATGCAGATGACACCACTCTAATGGCAGAAAGTGAAGAGGAACTAAAGAGCCTCTTGATAAAGGTGAAAGAGGAGAGTGAAAAAGCTGGCTTAAAACTCAACATTCAAAAAACTAAGACCATGGATCTGGACCCATCAATTCATGGCAAACAAATGAGCAAACAATGGAAACAGTGACAGACTTTATTTTACTGGGCTCCAAGCCACTGTGGACAGTGACTGCAGCCATGAAATTAAAAGAAGCTTGCTACTTGGAAGAAAAGGTATGACAAACCTAGACAGCACATTAAAAAGCAAAGACACCACTTTGCCCACAAAGGTGTGTATAATCAAGGTTATGTTTTTTCCAGTAGTCATGTATGGATAGAGCTGCACCTTAAAGAAGGCTGAGCATCAAAGAATTGGTGCTTTTGAACTGTGGTGCTGGAGAAGACTCTTGGACTGCAAGGAGATCAAACAAGTCAATTCTAAAGGAAATCAACCCTGAATATTCATTGGAAGGACTGATGCTGAAGCTGAAGCTCCAATACTTTAGCCACCTAATGTGAAGAGTCAACTCATTGGAAAAGACCTTGAGCTGGGAAAAATCGAGGGCAGGAGGAGAAGGAGGCAACAGACTGAGATGGTTGGATGGCATCACTGACTCAATGGACATGAGTTTGAGCAAACTCCGGAAGATTGTGAAGGACAGGGAAGCCTGGCGTGCTGCAGTCCATGGGGTCGCAAAGAGTCAGACACGACTGAGTGACTGAACTAAACTGACAATGTATCTAGCAATTCAACTTCTGGGTATATGTCCTAAAGAACTCAAAGCAGGATCTCCAGGAGATATTTGGACACCCATTTTCAAGGCATCATTATTCACCCAAATATCTACCAACAGATGAATGACTAAGAAGTATGGTACATACATACATAGATGAGCATTCATGCTTAAAGAGAAGAAAATTCTGTCACATGCTACAACATGAAGAAACTTCAAGGATATTATGCTAAGTGCAATAAGCCAGTCACAAAAGAAAAAATACAGTGTGATTGTACTCATATTCAATACTTTAAGTAACCACAATCATAGCAGCAGAAAGATACTTCCTAAGAATAGGCAATAGGGATGATATTAGTGATTTTTTTTCCCCCGCCCGCCAATATTAGTGATTTTTAGGTATAGAGTTTCAGTGTTACAAGATGGAAAAGATCTAGAGATCTGGTAAACAAAAATGTGAATATAGGTTAACACTATGGAAATGTACATTTTAAAACGATTAAGATGGTAAATTCAATGTTACTTTTTTTAACCTTGATGTTTAAATTGTGTTATTGAACAAACTGCTTTACAGACAGTTGGTAAACCAATACAGAACTTTTTAAGTTCTGTTTGATTTTAGAGACCTCCATCTAACATTTCTAAGAATCCATTAGAACTGGCAAAGAAGGTATGTGCTTGTATATATTTACACATAAATTTATCTTAATCACTAGAATATTTATCAACAAGAAAAATGTAAAAATGTGAAACAATGGTTGTATCATGAATAAATAAAGGAAATGTCTAAATAAAGAATTATGTGAATAGTACAGAATATTTTATATTTGTTATGGGCAATGATCTACATCTCTTATCAATGGCTTAGAAAAATATTTACAATATATTGTATATGAAAATAGCAATGTCAAAAGTATATGAATGGTATGTAGTATTTTAAAATATGATTTACTTTCTATATTAAATGGAATTTTCTAAGATGGAAAAATAATCATACCTAAGATTTCTGTCTCAGTGTGGGAAGAGTTTATTGGAGACATATGCAAGTTGAGAGTAAAGGAATGGCTTGCATTTTCTACTCTGTAACTCAGGGCTATTTCCACTTTTTAAAATATATATGCATAATTTTGTAAAAAGGAAAAATACATCAAAACAGGCTATTTCCATAACGCTTTGTGTTAACAAACAGATGTTGCAGAGTTTAGCCCAAAGATAATATTATAACAATAGGAGTTTTAGAGTTAGTGTTTTAACCAAGAAATACTTCATTGGCCTAAATGAAAATGGTATAGGTATGAAAATGTTAATAAAACAGAATAAATGTAGAAGTTAGATCCCAACTGCCCTCTACAATTTACGCTGCTGGAGACCTGACAACATCAACCAGACTTCCAGTCTGAGGAAACTGTAATTCCTGGTTTTCAAGCTGAACTATGAACTCAGCACACTTGCTGAAACTCTCATTTATCCCTAGTCAGCTCTCTGACTTCTCCCCCTTCTTCACGTCTTTACTTCCACTGCCTCTCAGCTCAGCAACTGACTTGACTGGGAACCTGTACCTTTAGACTGGTGCTTAACCCTTCAGTTCAGTTCAGTTGCTCAGTCGTGTCTGACTCTTTCTGACCCCATGGACTGCAGTATGGCAGGCCTCCCTGTCCATCACCAACTCCCAGAGCTTACCCAAACTCATGTCCATCGAGTCGGTGATGCCATCCAACCATCTCACCCTCTGTCGTCCCTTTCTCCTCCTGCCTTCAGTCTTTCCCAGTATCAGGGTCTTTTCCAATGAATCAGTACCTTAACCACTACTGTCTACTAATTACACTCAGGGCTTCTCCTGCCTGCCAACCAGGTCATCTCCACAGTACACAGGCCTCCTCCTTTGCTGCTCCCTGAGGGGGACCATTTGAAGGGATTCCCCATTCTCGGCTGGAAGCTGAGCACGGCTGTGTTCTGGTGCTTCTCACATACAGGAGAATGGCACCTTAAAAATCTCCATTTCCTGAGAAGAGCTTGTCATATTCTCCATAGGTGAAGTCTACTTGTTTTGGTGTTTCTGCTTCACTGAATGTCTGGACCACAATACAGAAGCCAGAAATGTGAATATTCTTTTTAATTCTTGCTTCTTTCATGTTGGGAGAAGCCATTCAATCATATATGTCCACAGGGTCCACTTCTGTCCATCCCCAGAGAGACAGCAGAGGTAACTGATAAAGACTACAGGTTGTGAGGGAGGGGTGACTGCCTACGTGTGTGTGGCATTTGTGCCACCTAACACCACCACATGAACAAAAGTAGAGTTTCATTTCTCTCAAGTGTGGAGTATCCATGACAATAACTTCTGCAAACTAGACTTCTTTGTGATGAGTTAAGGAGCTGATTCAGGCAAAGAGCTGAGAACAGTGGCTGATACACGGTAAACTTTCCATAAATAACTATGTATTTTATGGGCCTGCAGTGCATTTCTGGTCCACAAATAACATTGCTTGCCTGGATTGTTACCCAGATGCAAGCCTGTCCTACTTTTTAACGTTTTCCTGTAATCCAACTGGAATTGATTTTAGTCTCCTTGGATTCTCCTAGTATTTGACTGTTCCTAGACTGTCCATCCAAATAGCACACCCACACCAAAAATCATGCTGATCTCTAGCACCCTAAGGACACACAGCAGAGAGAACCAATCGGCAAAATGAACTTAGAAACGTCCGCTTGCCCGAAGCCAGGTAGGGGGTGGGGACATGAGTCAGCTCTGATTTTCTCATTCTCTGGTGGTCCTCTGGCTGACTCCAGGAATCCTCTTTGCTGTAAGAGACTCCCCGTGAACACTGAAAATGGTGTAACGGTGAGGTGGGCACAGCACCTGTGAAACAGCCGAATCAGCCCATGGAAAAATCAGGTGTGTCCTGAGGCCAATAGAAACAAAGAAATAGCCCAAGATACACTGAGCCTTTGTCAAGTTCTCTGTTCTTACTCTTTAGTCCTTTTCCCTTTCTCAAGCTGCTCTCTGCTTTCTCCCACCAGCCTGCAAGCAGCCTCGCTTTTCATTTTTTTCTCGCGCACCTTCCTTGGATTCTTCCACGTGCGCTCAACGGCACCGCTCAGAGAACGAACTAGATGCGTTGGGCGGGGCGTGCAGCTGCAGGGGAAATCAGTAGCCTCAGCCTGACCCAGCCTGGCCCAGGGCTGCGCTCCCAAGCACCGCACCAGCGAGCTTTGCACGCACTGCTCCCAGCGCCTCTAGCGGAGGTCCCTGGAAGGCTGACTCTCAAGGCCACAGTGGCAGGGACTGAGTCAGTGGGGAACAGGCTGTGCCATGAGGTCAGTGAGGACCTGCCTCTCCCCAGGCCGGTCGCTAGTCCTGGCGGTGCTCCTGGTTGACTCTCTTGGCAAGGATTTACATTTTCACCCTGAGTGGGGCTTTGACTCCTATGAAATCACCATTCCCAAGAAGCTGAGCTTCCGTGGAGGGGAGCAGAGAGCGGCCAGGCACGTGTCCTACCTCCTGAAGGTAAAAGGCAGGAACCGTGTTGTTCATCTGTGGCCCAAGAGGTTTCTGTTGCCTCGGAATTTGCAGGTTTTCTCCTTCACAGAACAGGGGAGACTCTTGGAAGAGCACCCTTATATACCCAGCGACTGCAACTATATGGGCTTGGTTGAAGGAAATCCGGATTCTCAAGCTACGATAAGTACATGCATGGGAGGTCTCCGGGGCATCCTGAAAATTGATGCCAATCATTACCAAATCGAGCCCCGCAAGGCTTCTTCCCAGTTTGAGCACGTGGTATATCTCATGAAGAAAGAGGAGGAATTTCCTAATCAGATCTGTGGCATAACTGATGATAAAACAATAGAGCAGATGGCCCAGCATGAGAACATGGCTAGGACACCGGACTTCACTGACTTATATCCACATCAAATGTACATGGAAATAGCACTGGTCTTTGATAACAGTAGGTATTTATTTTCAAACTCCAACCTTACTCAAGTCATAAATGATGCCATTCTTCTGACTTCTATTATGGACTCTTACTTCCAAGATATCCGTCTAAGAATACATCTGTTTAGTGTTGAAGTATGGACAGATAAGGACAGAATTAGAGTTAATTTTACAAAGATAGAGCAAGTTTTAAGCCAGTTTTTGGTATACCGAACAAGTGTACTAAATACTCGGGTTCCAGTAGATTGGGTACACCTATATCTTAAAAGAACTTTTTCAGATTTACTTGCACAGTCCGGGGGACATGCATGTAGTCGGTTTTATGCTGGATCTGTAAGTGTTTTTCCAGATGTAAATATCCTTGCACCCGCCACTTGGTCCACTCATGTACTGGGACACAGTGTGGGAATGCTACATGATGAAGCATACTGCCAGTGTAAGGGAAGGTACAGCTGCATCATGGGTACTGGGCGATATGGGTTTAGTAATTGTAGTTATGCCGATTATTTTGCACACATATATAGAGCTTCAAGTGCAAGGTGTCTAACTAATCTCCCAGGCCTAGGCTACGTGGTTAAGAGATGTGGAAACAAAATTGTGGAAGAGAATGAGGAATGTGATTGTGGTTCGACAGAGGAGTGTGAAGAAGACGGGTGTTGTCAACCAGATTGTAAATTCAAAGAAGGAGCCAACTGTAGCACTGGACTTTGCTGTCATAAATGTCAGTTTCGTCCATCTGGATACATGTGTCGGGTGGAAGAAAATGAATGTGACCTTGCAGAGTACTGCAATGGGACCTCAGCTTTCTGTCCAAGTGATACTTATAAGCAGGATGGAACCCCTTGCAAGTATGAAGCCCATTGTTTCAAACAGAGTTGTCAATCCAGGTATATGCAGTGCCAAAAAATTTTTGGAC
The DNA here is from genome assembly GCF_002263795.3 of Bos taurus. Classification (NCBI taxonomy): domain Eukaryota; kingdom Metazoa; phylum Chordata; class Mammalia; order Artiodactyla; family Bovidae; genus Bos; species Bos taurus. The sequence goes on from NC_037330.1 coordinate 23,429,044, forward strand.
TTGATGCCAAGGATGCTCCTCATCAGTGCTATGATGCAGTTAATGTAATAGGTGACCAATATGGGAACTGTGGGATTTCAGGACTTCGTGAATTTAGAAAGTGTACCAAGCAAAATTCAATATGTGGCAGGCTACAGTGCATAAATGTCGAAACCCTCCCTGATATGCCAGATCACACCATCCTAATATCCACTCATCTGCATAAAGAAAATCTCATGTGCTGGGGCATTGGCTATCATCTAGCCATGGTACCTATGGGGTTACCTGACCTGGGTGTGATAAATGATGGTACCTCCTGTGGTAAGGAGCGGGTATGTTTTAATAGATACTGTGTGAATAGCTCAGTCCTGAAATTTGACTGTTTCCCTGAGAAGTGCAACCGCCGAGGAGTTTGCAACAATAACAAAAACTGCCACTGCATGTATGGCTGGGCCCCTCCGCTCTGTGAGGAGGTAGGATATGGAGGAAGCATCGACAGTGGGCCTCCAGGGCCCCTAAGGAAGGAGGTGTCTGCCTCCCTTCAGGTTGTGATTCTTATATTTATGCGCCTTTTTTTCTTAATTATCTCAGTGATTGTTGTGTTTTACAGGAAAATCATAGAAAGCTTATGAATCTAAAAAGAAACATCACTAATTAATGCTGGAGCAGAAGAATTCAAGACAAAAACATGTCAAGAAACAAAAAAAGTAATCAGGCAATCCACAGTCACTATTTATTACACAGGGTCATAAATTGAACAAGCTTCTCCTTTATCCATATAGTTCTTCCTTCTTCCTACTATTCCTTAACCTAATTCTCTTTGAGGTTTTGATCAGCAAATAAAAGGTATTCTTAGTTTGGAAACAAATCAGTGCATTTTACTTTCTTAGCTTTCTCGATTTTGTTCAAGTTTTGAATATCCTGAAAAGAACACCCTAGTGGCTTTCTGAATACTAGTATTGTGAGTTTTATAGAATTACAGTGGATTTCAAGGCAGAGTCCTGTGTCTGTTTTCAGCAAAGTCATAGTCTCCCTTTCCCTCTGACTCCCTCAGGATCGTCAGTGACATCATCTGTGTCTGTGCTCTATGCTGATCTATAATGGTGGCTACCACATTTTATTAATATATAGAAAGCCATAGTTTAAAAGGCTCAGACGGTAAGGAATCTGCCTGCAATGTGGAGACCCAGTTTCAATCCCTGGGTCGGGAAGATCCCCTGGAGAAGGGAATGGCTATCTACTCCAGTATTCTTGCCTGGAGAATTCCATGCTCAGAGGAGCCTGGCAGGCTACAGTCCACGGGGTCGCAAAGAGAAACAGCTGAGCAAGTAACACGCACATAGTTTACAAGGGAAGTGCCTCAGTTAAGGACCTTGCCCTGTTAGAGTCACTGTGTGGTTCACTGTAGCTCCGTTTACATGTAGTCTCTGACTTAATGTCAGATTGACCTCAGTTGGGTGGGGGGCTTCCCAGGTTGCACTTGTGGTAAAGAATCTGGCTGCAATACAGGAGATGTGGGTTTGATCCCTCGGTTGGGAAGATTACCGCAAGAAGGAAATGGCAACCTGCTCCAGTGTTCTATCTGGAAAATTCCATGGACAGAGGAGCCTGGCAGGCTACAGTCCATGGGATTGCAGAGAGACACGACTGAGCGACTAAGCAGCAGCACTCTAATCTACCATAATTCCTGAAGTGCACCACAGTCTACGAAGGATGACAAGACCTGGCAGGGTCCTGGTGGGAGAATCCTGTGTTTTGGGTTTCTGCTTGCAGGGAAAAGTCTTTTGTGAATATGTGCTGGGGGATATCTGGCCTTAGGTTTGCCACACCCCTAAAGAGAGCAGCAGGCAGTGAGGAATACCATTCATCCCAAGTACACCCATGTCTGCTTCCAAGTACCCTTCTGCCTGGTGCTTTGGCTGGAAGAGAGGAGGACTGAGTGGCCCCTTCAGAGGAGTCAATGGCCATTTCTTGTTCATCATCCCAGCCCTGTGACAGCCCAAGTGTTTTGGTCTTGTTTGGGGCTAAACCCTCCTGCTGTTCCCTTAGCTTCTGCGGGCTCCTCTTTCCCCAGGCAGCACTGCAGATCAACTATACCCAACTTCAAACTCTTCTTTTCTTAGCCACGTGGTTCTTCTAACTAAAGAAGCTGTGGGAGGTTCATGATAAAGAGTGTCCCCTTTTACTGTTTGGGACTGATAAAGCTATGGCTATAGTACTGATAATGTTGGCTACCATTTACTGAATATTCACTCTGGCCAGGCAATACTCCACACATTTCACCAGTGTCAATGTGCATATTCCTGAAAGTAACTCTGTGAGGTAGGTGTTTTTATTTTCTCACTTTTCAAAGCACATTTGAGAACAAAGAGTTTAAATAAAATGCTCAAGATTGCATAACTAATAATGACATTATTCAATATAGCTTTACATGAATATTCAATTTAGTTCAGTCGCTCAGTCGTGTCCGACTGTTTGCGACCCCATTAATCGCAGCAGGACAGGCCTCCCTGTCCATCACCAACTCCCGGAGTTTACCCAAACTCATGTCCATCGAGTCAGTGATGCCATCTCATCCTCTGTCGTCCTCTTCTCCTCCTGCCCCCAATCCCTCCCAGCATCAGAATCTTTTCCAATGAGTCAACTCTTCCCATGAGGTGGCCAAAGTATTGGAGTTTCGGCTTTAGCATCAGTCCTTCCAATGAACACCCAGGACTGATCTCCTTTAGAATGGACTTGGTGGATCTCCTTGCAATCCAAGGGACTCTCAAGAGTCTTCTCCAACACCACAGTTTAAAAGCATCAATTCTTCAGTGCTCAGCTTTCTTCACAGCCCAACTGTCACATCCATACATGACCACTGGAAAAACCATAGCCTTGACTAGACAGACCTTTGTTGGCAAAGTTATGTCTCTGCTTTTGGATATGCTATCTAGGTTGGTCATAACTTTCCTTCCAAGGAGTAAGCGTCTTTTAATTTCATGGCTGCAGTCACCATCTGCAGTGATTTTGGAGCCCCCCAAAATAAAGTCTGACACTGTTTCCACTGTTTCCCCATCTATTTCCCACGAAGTGACGGGACCAAATGCCATGATCTTCGTTTTCTTAATGTTGAGCTTTAAGCCAACTTTTTCACTCTCCACTTTCACTTTCATCAAGAGGCTTTTGAGTTCCTCTTCACTTTCTGCCATAAGGGTGGTGTCATCTGCATATCTGAGGTTATTGATATTTCTCCCGGCAATCTTGATTCCAGCTTGTGCTTCTTCCAGCCCAGCGTTTCTCCTGATGTACTCTGCATAGAAGTTAAAGAAGCAGGGTGATAATATACAGCCTTGACGTACTCCTTTTCCTATTTGGAACCAGTATGTGTTCCATGTCCAGTTCTAACTGTTGCTTCCTGACCTGCATATAGGTTTCTCAAGAGGCAGGTCAGGTGGTCTGGTATTCCCATCTCTTTCAGAATTTTCCACAGTTTATTGTGATCCACACAGTCAAAGGCTTTGGCATAGTTAATAAAGCAGAAATAGATCTTTTTCTGGAACTCTCTTGCTTTTCCCATGATCCAGCGGATGTTGGCAATTTGATCTCTGGTTCCTCTGCCTTTTCTGAAACCAGCTTGAACATCTGGAAGTTCACAGTTCACGTATTGCTGAAGCCTGGCTTGGAGAATTTTGAGCATTACTTTACTAGCATGTGAGATGAGTGCAATTGTGCGGTAGTTTGAGCATTCTTTGGCATTGCCTTTGTTTGGGATTGGAATGAAAACTGACCTTTTCCAGTCCTGTGGCCACTGCTGAGTTTTCCAAATTTGCTGGCATATTGAGTGCATCACTTTCACAGCATCATCTTTCAGGATTTGAAATAGCTCAATTGGAATTCCATCATCTCTACTAGCTGAAGTTGAATTCAGGGAGGACAGTTCATTTAAAAAGTTAAGGTTGTTTAAACATGATTTTAAATGTTTAATTGTGATAAAAATGTACAAATATATAAATTTAAAGTATAGCACATGGAAATTTAATATGCATAAATGTTTTTAAATTTTTAATTGTGATAGAAGGTACAAATATATTAATTTAAAATACTACATGAAAATTTAATATGCATAGATTGTAGAATTACTACTAAGATCAAGATAATTAACACATCCATCACCTCACCTGGAAAGAACCAATAGAATAGTCCCTCTCATAACCCCCCCCCAGAAAATTAAAAATGAGGAAAATACATCTCAGTTCAATATATGAACATATTATGACTTTGTTAGTAAAATTCCTACAGGGACAGCACAAATAAGAAAAATATATATATCATCTTATCTATAAACATAGAGGGAAATGTATAAATAATTTCCAAGCTGAAACTAGCAATGAATGTTATATAAATCCATCTTGACCAGGATTTTTCTTCCTCAGGAATAAAAGAATGGTTAACATTAGTAAATCAATGAATAGATGGCATCACCTTTGGAAGATTGATACAATCCTAAGAATAGACTCAAAACAGTAAGAGGTAAAATTAAATCTTCATGATAAAAATTATTAAATCCCACATCAATTTAGAAACAGAGAGGAACTTCCAAAACTAATAAATGGTATCTACCACCATCTATAGCAAAATAATAATGATGACCTTATAAACAGGTATAAAGCAGATGCCAACTACATATGTTCTATTCAACTTGACCTGGAAGTCCTAGTTTTAGCCCAGAGAACAAAACAACAACAATGATAATCACCACTTACAGACCATCTGGTCATATACATATAAAGTCAAAGAGTTAGTATAGACTATTAGAACTTTCTGCCATTAACAAGGAGAAGATGAAGTTTAAAAATTGTGATCTTATGGTGTTTAGATAAATCCAAGGTCTCACAGAGTTGGACACGACTGAAGTGACTTAGCAGCAGCAGCAGCAGCAAGTAAGCTCTGAAGGACATTACTTGTGGCTGTGGAGTACTGGAGTCTATCTACCCACGTCAAGTGAGAAAAACTGGGTTTTTGAGGGGTTTGAAGATCTCTGTTGACCTAGGAAAGAACATTGATGGAGGGAAAAAAGTGGGTTTCAATTGTTTCACTTGTGCCTCAGGAATAAGTATCCTGAAAGCATGCAGTCCTCATTCCAGCCTCAAATATTTTGGTTACAGCAAATTGAGCTTTAACTTGAATTCTGTAATCTTGCCTGTCCTGACTGGCAAATATAACTCTTCAGAGAAGATTGTGTAGATTATCAATTTATTACCAGTTAGCTCTGCTATCTGGAGAAGGCAATGGCAACCCACTCCACTACTCTTGCCTGGAAGATCCCATGGACGGAGGAGCCTGGTAGGCTGCAGTCCATGGTGTTGCGAAGAGTCGGACATGACTGAGTGACTTCACTTTCATCGTTCACTTTCATGTTCCTTGGAGAAGGAAATGGCAACCCACTCCAGTGTTCTTGCCTGGAGAATCCCAAGGACAGCGAGGGGTGGGCTGCCGTCTGTGGGGTCACACAGAGTCGGACACGACTGAAGCGACTTAGCAGTAGCAGCAGCAGCTCTACTATCACCCTTTCTGCCTATTCTGTGCAAATGGATCTGGGCCTTTAAATATCTTAGCTTTTTAGCTGGCACTATGCTATCCTTTTTCAGGAGGGGGTGCTGGAGAGAAAATTTAAGAGAGACTTGCTTTCTGTGCTCCAGTGACTCCCTACACAGGCTCCTCTGGCCAAGTAAGTAGTTTCCCAAGTGCCAGGCACCTGAAGTGCAGACTGCCTCTGAAGTGTCCAGAGTCTGCAGTGTAGGCAGCCAGAGGCATTCAGCAACTAGTATTAATAGCAATTCCAGGATCCCACATTTCCCCAGGTGGTTCTGTAGTAGAGTGTGTTGGAATGCCCCAGGGATATACCTTCCCATGAACAACTTTCTCCAGTGCCCTGCAGTGCCTCAGTGAGACACCTTCCTGTGAACAGCTTTCCCCAGGACCTTAGAGGCTGGACTTCTGGCAAGACCCACCAGAGGGGTTCTCAGTGATTTCTCTGCTGTTCAGTTGGGCTGTAACCTCCAAGAAAATCTGGATCTCAGCCCTAAGAAGAGGTTAACTCTTCTGGCCATGGATGCTAAAATTCACCCCTACAGGTGGTGGCTATATCACAAATCATGTACTTTGTCATCAATATCATTTATGCATTGTATCCACTACTGTTACTGAACTCAGGTCCAGCTTCTTGCTGCTCAAAAATCAATACCTGAAAGAGAGGCAAACGGTGGTAAAAAGGAACACTGCTTTTAATCAGAATGCTGGCAGTCTTGGGAGAAGATGGATTCACATCCCAAGACCAACTCCAAAGAGTCTGCTCAGCCATGAAAGCTTTTAAAGAGAAAAAGGGAAGTAATCTCATTTCATCGTTGAGGTAGGCGTTCAGAGTCATCACCAGCCCCTTGTATGTGCAAGCTTGTTGACTTCTTGTGATCTTTCCCTAGATGAGAGCTTGTTCACACAGTTTGTTCACAAGTTCGCTGAAGGAGAAACTAGGGAAGAGATCTGGTCATGCTAATTACCTATTCTTTATTTCTACTTCTTTGATCTATGGAAAGAACCAACAGGTTAGGCAAAGCAATCTGTGATCAAAAGATTGGAAAGATACGCTAGGGCCAGAGATAAGCAGAGCATGGCTGCCTGGTATAAGGTTATAGTGACAAGATGAAAGGGCCTCTTTCAGAGAGCCCTTTCCTGCAAAGAGCTCTTTCTGACCAAAAGCTGCTTATACACTACTGCAAAATATTTAGATTTTCTTTATATTTTAATAGCTAATCTCTTGTTATTCCAATCTCCTGTTATAGTTAGTAATTATTTTTTTCCTCCTTTTTTCTTTCTTTTTAACTGCTGTATATTCGATGAAAAATATTATGCAAGTTTCAGGTGTACAACATAGAGATTCACAGCTTTTAAAGGTTATAGTACATTTATGGGCTTCCCTGGTGGTTCAGACAGTAAAGAATCTGCCTACAATGCAGGAGACCCAGATTCAATCCCCAGGTCGGGAAGATCTCCTGGAGAAGAGAATGGCTACACACTCCAGTACTCTTGCCTGAAGATTTCTGTGGATAAAGGAGCCTCGTGGACTACAGTCATTTGTAGTTATTAAGATGTTGGCTATATTTCCTGTTGTACAACATATTCTTGTAGTTTATTTATTATATACATAGTAGTTTTTACCTCTTAATCCCTGTCCCCAGTCTCACCCCCCACCACACCACCAATTTTTCTTTCCCCTAGTAGTAACCTCTGGTTTGTTCTCTTTATCTGTCAGTCTATTTCTGCTTTGTTTTATTCACTACATATTTTTTCAGATTCTACCTATAAGAGAACATCTTTTTCTGACTTATTTCACTTAGCATACTACCCTCCAAGTCTATTCAGGTTGTCGAAAATGACATTTTATTCTTTTTATGGCTGAGTAGTAGTCCATGGTATATTTTAATATGCATTTTTGTTTTTGTTGTCGTTCAGTCTTAAGTCATGTCCGACTCTTGGCAACCCCATGGACTGCAGCAAGTCAAGCTTCCCTGTCTTTCACTATCTCCCAGAGTTTGCTAGAACTCATGTCCATTGAGTTGGTGATGCTATCCAACCTTCTCATCCTCTGTCACCCTCTTCTCCTCCTACCCTCAGTCTTTCCCAGCATCAGGGTCTTTTCCTATGAGTTAGCTCTTTGCATCAGACAGCCAAAGTATTGGAGCTTCAGTTTCACCATCAGTCCTTCTGATGAGTATTCAGGGTTGATTTCCTTTAGGATTGACTGATTTGATCTCTTTGTAGTCCAAGGGACTCTCAAGAGTCTTCTCTAGCACCACAATTGAAAAGCATCAATTCTTCTGCACTCAGCCTTCTTTATGGTCCACCTCTCACATCCATACATGACTACCTGAAAAACCATAGCTTTAATTATACAGACATTTGTCAGCAAAGTGATATCTCTGCTTTTTAATATGCTGTCTAGGTTTGTCATAATTTTTCTGCCAAGCAGCAAGTGTCTTTTAATTTTATGGCTGCAGTCACCATTTGCAGTGATTTTGGAGCCCCCCAGAATAAAATTTGCTAGTTTCCACTTTCTCCCCATCTATTTGCCATGAAGTGATGGGACCAGATGCCATGACCTTAGTTTTTTGAAAGTTGTTTCAAGCCATCTTTTTCACTCTCCTCTTTCACCCTCAGCAAGAGGCTCTTTAGTTACTCTTTGCTTTGTGCCAGTAGAGTGGTATCATCTGCATATCTGAGATTATTGATATTTCTCCCGTCAATCTTGATTCCAGCTTGTGATCCACCCAGCCCAGCATTTTGCATGATGTACTCTGCATAGAAGTTAGATGAGCAGGGTAACAATATACAGCTTTGATGTAATCCTTTCTCAATTTTTCACCAGTCTGTTGTTCTATGTCTGCTTCTAACTGTTGTTTAGTGATCTACATACAGTTTTTTCAGTAAAGTGGTCTGGTATTTCCATCTCTTTAAGAATTTTCCAGTTTGTTGTGATCCACATAGTCAAAGGCTTTCCTGTAGTCACTGAAGCAGATGTTTTTCTGGAATTCCCTTGCTTTTTCTATGATCCAGTGGATATTGGCAATTTGATCTCTGGTTCCTCTACCCTTTCTAAATCCAGCTTGTACATCTGGAAGCTCTCAGTTCATGTACTGTTGAAGCCTAGGGTGAAGGATTTTGAGCATTACCTTGCTGGCATGTGAAATAAATGCAATTGTACAGTAGTTTGAATATTCATTGGCATTGCCTTTCTTTGAGATTGTGATGAGAACTGACCCCTTCCAGTCTTGTGGCCATTGATGAATTTTCCAAATTACTATGTACATCACATCTTCTTTATCCATTCATTTGTTGATGAACACTTGGGTTGCTTCCATATCTTGGCATTTGTAAATACTGCTGCTGTAAACATTGGGGTGGTTGTATCTTTTCACTTCAGTCTTTTCTTTCTTTTTTAAAAAATAAATACCCAGGACAGAAATCTACAGTGTATGGTCGTTCTATGGTGGATCCAGCACATGTTTTCCATAGAGACTGCACCAATTTACATTTCCACCAACTGTTCAGGAGAGTTCCCATTCCTCCTATCCTTGCTAATACTTATTATTTGTGGTCTTTTTTTTTATAACAGCAAATCTGACAGGTGTGGGATGATATCTCACATAGTCTTAATAAGAAATTTCTCTGATGATTAATGATAGTGTGTGACTTTTCATGTGCCTATCGGCCATCTACATGTCTTCTTTGGAAAAATTTGTCTGTTGAGATCTTCTGGACATTTTTTGATTGGGTTGTTGGTTTTTTGATGTTGAATTTTATGACTTATTTATGTATTTTGGATATTAACTTCTGCTCAGTCTCTCATTTGCAAATGTTTTCTCCAATTCAGTAGGTTGTCTTCTTGCTGCTGGTTTCCTTTGCTAAGAAAAGCTTCTAAGTTTAATTAGGTTCCATTTGTTTATTTTTGCTTTTATTGTCTTTGCTTTAGGAGACAGTTACTAAAAATATTGCTGATTTATATCAAAGAGTGTTATGCTGGTGAGTTTTATGCTTTCTGGCCTTAGATTAAAAGAGGTTTTTAATCCTTTTTTAGTTTATTTTTGCATATGGTATTAGAGAATACTCTATTTTCACTATTTTCACAGGTAACTGTCCAGTTTTTCCAATATCGCTTATTGATGAGATTGTCTTTTCTTTACTGTACATTCATATATTCATAATATGGTATGTTCTTTTTATTGATCCCTTGATCATTAGGTTATGTCCTTTGTCTCTTTAACAATCTTTATCTGAAAGTCTATTTTGTCTGATATAAATATTCTGGCTTTCTCTTGATTTCCAAGCATGTGGAATACCTTTTCCATCCCTTCACTTTCAGTCTGTGTGTGCATCTTTCTTTAGACCTGAAGTGAGTCTCCTGTAGGTGGTATATATACAGTTCTCAATTTTGTATCTATTCAGCCACTATATATATTTTGATTAGAACATTTAGTTCACTTTTATTTAATTATTATTATGTATGTTTTCTTGCAATCTTGCTGTGCCGTGCTTAGTCTCTCAGTTGTGTCCAACTCTTTATGAACTCATGGACTGTAGCCTGCCAGGTTCCTCTGCCTATGGGGATTCTCCAGGCAAGAATACTGGAGTGGGTTGCCATACCCTCCTCCAGGGGACCTTCTCAACCCAGGGATCAAACCCAGGTTTCCTGCATTGCATGTGGATTTTTCACCATCTGAGCCACCAGGGAAGGCCATTGAATACTGGAGTGGGTAGCCTATTCTTTCTCCAGGGGGTCTTTCTGATCCAGGAATCAAACTGGGGTCTCCTGAATTACAGGTGGATTCTTTACCAGCTGAGCTACCAGGGAAGGTAATTGTTTTTTAATTGTCTTATTGGTCTTTTCTGTTCATTTCTTCTCTTGTTGTCTTGTGATTCAATGACTCTGTTTAGTATTAGGTTTTTATTGTTGTTGTTTTGTGTATGTACCTGTTATAGATTTTCGGTTTGTCATTACCATGGTGTTAATATATAGCTATCTATATATACATATGATCATTTTAAACTGCTGATCTCTTAATTTAAAGATCAATCATAACAAAACATAGTCAAATGTCTTATCTTAGAAATAGATTTAAAAAATTGTGATTCAACTTTTTTGACTGTGAAATATAGTATGTACAGAAATGAGCATAAAGGGCCTTGGAATGGTTTAACAAATATGTACAGCAAAACTAGTGCTTAAAAATTATATTACCAGTACCACAGTCCCCTGGAAGCTACACAAACCATAACCTGCCCCTCTACCATCCATTCTTGATTATATCCCCTTGCCTTCATCCTAGAAATATCAACTCTCCTGACACTTCTCATCATCACTTCCTTTCATTATATTTATCCATTATGTATATATCTCTAAAAAATAAAATTCAAGTTTACCTGATTTTGTCCTTTTTCTTTTGTTTTGTTTGTAATATTCATCCATGATGTGGCATATAACTCTGATTCATTATCTCCATTGCCACGGTCACCTGGTGGAATGTAGAACTGTTTCCAGTTTGGAGTGTATTGCTATGCCCATGTATACTTGTGTACAATTGTACACATTTCTGTTGGGTACATACCTAGGAATGGAATTTCTGGATCATAGTGCTTATTTTAAACTATGTAAGCTAACGACAAACATGGTTCTAAAGTGGTTTTACTGATTTACTTTGCCACTCTAGGTAAGAGAGGTACTCTTCTACAGCCTCACCAAGACTTCATATTATTAATTTCTTAAATCTTTGCTAACCTGATAGATGTAGCCTCAGATAGAAGCTTTAATTGGCAATAGTCTTTTCAATAATGTGGCTGAGAATTTTCCATTTACTTTTTTGGCTCCCTGAATTTTCTGTGATGTATCTATAGAAGTTACCTGCTCATTTTTTTTTTTAGATTATCCTTCTTTTTCTCACTGATTTGTCAGAAGTATTAATATTTATAGTGCCCTGTGTTGGTTATAGGATTACTTACTATTTGATTCAGTGATAGGACAGAAAGATAGCACACTTGGAAGACAGCGTTGTATTTCCTACAAAAAAAAAAAAAAAATGAGAGAGGTACTAAGCAGTATTTTTAAAGTACATATTGCACAGATATTTTTACAATCATAGAGTGAGGAAATTGCCAAACTGCCAACATCCAGTGGATCACAGAAAAAGCAAGAGAATTCCAGAAAAACATCTACTGCTTAATTGATTACACTAAAGCCTTTGACTGTGTGGATCACAACAAACTGGAAAATTCTTAAAGAGATGGGAATACCAGACTACCTTACCTGCCTTCTGAGAAATCTGCATGCAAATCAAGAAGCAATAGTTAGAACTGAACATGAAACAATGGTTCCAAATTGGGAAAGGAGTACTTCAAGGATATATATTGTCACCTTGCTTATTTAACTTATATACAGCGTACATCATGGAAAATGCTGGGCTGGATGAAGCACAAGCTGGAATCAAGATTGATGAGAGAAATGTCAATAACCTCAGATATGCTTCCCTAGTGACTCATCTGGCAAAGAATCCACCTGCAATGCAGGAGACCCTGGTTCAATTCCTGGGTCAGGAAGATCCCCAGAGAAGGGATAGGCTACCCACTCCAGTATTCTTGGGCTTCCCTGGTGGCTCAGATGGTAAAGAATCTGCCTGCAATGTGGGAGACCTGGGTTCAATCCTTGGGTTGGGAAGATCCCCTGGAGGCGGGCATGGCAACCCACTCCAGTATTCTTGCCTTGAGAATCCCCATGAACCAAGGAGCCTGGTGGGCTACAGTCCATGGGGTCACAAAGAGTCAGACATGACTGAGTGACAGCATAACACAATGCACAACATGCAGATGACACCACCCTATGGCAGAAAGCAAAGAGGAACTGAAGAGCCTCTTGATGAAAGTGAAAGAGGAGACTGAAAAAGCTGGCTTAAAACTCAGCATTCAAAAAACAAAGATCATGGCATCTGATACCATCACTTCATGGCAAATAGATGGGAAACAATGGAAACAGTGGCAGACTTTATTTTCTTGGGCTCCCAAATCACTGCAGATGATGACTGCAGCCATGAAATTAAAAGATGCTTGCTCCTTGGAAGATAAACCTAGACAGCATATTAAAAAGCAGAGACATTACTTTGCCAACAAAGGTCCATCTAGTCAAAGCTATGATTTTTCCAACAGTCATATATGGATGTGAGAGTTGAACCATAAAGCAAGCTGAGCACCAAAGAATTGATGTTTTTGAACTGTGGTGTTGGAGAAGACTCTTGAGAGTCCCTTGGACAGCAAGGAGATCAAAGTAGTCAATCCTAAAAGAAATCAGTCCTGAATACTCATTGGAAGGACTGATATTGAAGCTGAAGCTCCAATACTTTGGCCACCTGATTCTAAGAACTGACTCATTAGAAAAGACCCTGATGCTAGGAAAGATCGAAAACATGGGAAAAGGGGATGACAGAGGTTGCGATGTCTGGATGGCATCATTAACTCAACTGACATGAGTTTGAGCAAGCTCTGGGAGTTGGCAGTGGACAGGGAGGCCTTGCGTGCTACAGTCCATGGGGTCACAAAGAGTAGGACATGACTGAGTGACTGAACAGAACTGAACTGAGGGCGAGGAAGGAAAGCAAAATGACATGAAACTCAGAAGCTAGAAAAATTTTAAATGTTCTGTATAATAAAGGACACTCTGAAAAGTGAAGCAACAAATAACAGATTGGTTGAACTGACTTCCAATTTATAAGTAGCTCCATTAAATTAAAAAGCAGAGCAAAGTTTGTAATAGAAGAATGGGCATTGGATATGAACAGAAAAATGTAAGAATTATTGAGTAATGTATTGTGTATTGAAAGTGGCTAAGACAGTAAATCTTAAAAGTTCTGATCATAAGACGAAATATTATAATTATGGGTGGTGATGGATGTTAATTGTATTTGCTGTGGTAATGGTTTTACAATATACACATATATTGAATTATTATGTTGTATGCCTGAAACTACTATAATGTTATACAGCAGTTTTTACTGAATGTTAAAGAAACTTAAGTGGATTGGTTGAGATAGTATAATATGTTCAACCTCACTAATAACCAGAGAATGCAACTGAGCTATCATCTTTTTCTAAAGTGAGTCTACAAATGAACTGGATAATAAACACTACTGGAAAGGTTGTAGAAATACGGCCTTCTTGAGCTGTGCTAGTATGGCAGCTAGTAACCACATGTGGCTATTTAAATTTAAATTCTCTCAAATTTCAAATTGAGTTGAAATTCAGCTGTTCAGCCACAACAGCCATATTTCAAGTGGTCAATAAACACAGGTGGTTAGTGGCTACAATACTGAACAGTCATAACACTTCTATCATTGCAAAAAGATCCCTCCAAGAGACCGAAGTCATAAATGAGATGTCAGACTAGGAAGCCCTGACACTGCTTCTTCCACTACAAACCAACAAAATACCTCTGTGAGGACTCCAGAGCACAGTCAAAAACATCTGCTCCCCAGATGAGCATGCAGTGAACTGCACAGAAGATGAAAACGGGATTTGTTTCATCACTATTCATGTTCTCTCATCAGAGGGCTTACCCTTCCAAAATTCTCAGCCCCCACACCAACTGCCACACTTATACACATGATGTCTTCTATTTGGAAGAAAACCCTCAACTATCATCTTTTCTTGGTATTGTGGGGAAACAATAAGTTTATTGAAATCACATGTAGGTTGGAGAAAAAAGAAAGGCTTACATTTTCTACTCTATCTCACCTAGGATTGTTTCCACCTTTTACAATACATACGTATAATTTTGTAAATAAGAAGAAACAGGACAAAGCAGGCTATTTCCATGAAGCTTTTTGTTAAAAGATGTTGCAGAGGTTAGCTCCAAGATAATACTATAGCAATAGGAGCTTCAGAATTAGTGTTTCAATCAAGAAATACTCCAGTGGTCTAAAGGCAAATGGTATACATATGAAAATGATGATAAAAGAGAATGAATATAGAAGATAGCTCTCAACTGTCCTTTTAGGACAATTTAGGCTGATGGGTACTTAAGAACATCAACCAGATTGACAGACTGAAGAAACTGTGATTTTGGTTTCCAACCTGAATTAGGAGCTCAACACACTAGGTGAAACTTTGATTTATCCCCAGTCAGTTCTCTGCTGAGTTCTCCCCTTCTTCATGTACTTTACCTCCACTGCCTCTCAGCTCAGCAACTGACTTGACTGGGAACCTAAACCTGTAGACAGGCCCTCCCTTCAGATCAGATCAGATCAGATCAGTCGCTCAGTCGTGTCCGACTCTTTGCGACCCCATGAATCGCAGCACGCCAGGCCTCCCTGTCCATCACCAACTCCCGGAGTTCACCCAGACTCACGTCCATCGAGTCAGTGATGCCATCCAGCCATCTCATCCTCTGTCGTCCCCTTCTCCTCTTGCCCTCAATCCCTCCCAGCATCAGAGTCTTTTCCAATGAGTCAACTCTTCGCATGAGGTGGCCAAAGTACTGGAGTTCCAGCTTTAGCATCATTCCTTCCAAAGAAATCCCAGGGCAGATCTCCTTCAGAATGGACTGGCTGGATCTCCTTGCAGTCCAAGGGACTCTTAAGAGTCTTCTCCAACACCACAGTTCAAAAGCATCAATTCTTCGGCGCTCAGCCTTCTTCACAGTCCAACTCTCACATCCATACATGACCACAGGAAAAACCATAGCCTTGACTAGACGGACCTTTGTTGGCAAAGTAATGTCTCTGCTTCTGAATATGCTATCTAGGTTGGTCATAACTTTCCTTCCAAGGAGTAAGCGTCTTTTAATTTCATGGCTGCAGTGATTTTGGAGCCCCCCAAAATAGTCTGACACTGTTTCCACTGTTTCCCCATCTATTTTCCATGAAGTGATGGGACCGGATGCCTGATCTTCGTTTTCTGAATGTTGAGCTTTAAGCCAACTTTTTCACTCTCCACTTTCACTTTCATCAAGAGGCTTTTGAGTTCCTCTTCACTTTCTGCCATTAGGGTGGTGTCATCTGCATATCTGAGGTTACTGATATTTCTCCCGGCAATCTTGATTCCAGCTTGTGCTTCTTCCAGTCCAGCATTTCTCATAATGTACTCTGCATAGAAGTTAAATAAACAGGGTGACAATATACAGCCTTGACGTATTCCTTTTCCTATTTGGAACCAGTCTGTTGTTCCATGTCCAGTTCTAACTGTTGCTTCCTGACCTGCATACAAATTTCTCAAGAGGCAGATCAGGTGGTCTGGTCCCTTAGTGTCTGCTAATTATACTCAGGGCTTTGCCTGCCAACCAGGTCATCTCCACAGTACACAGGCCTCCTCCTTCGCCACCCCCCGAGGGTGGCCGTTTCAAGGCATTTCCCCATCCTCTGCTGTAAGCTAAGCAGGGCTGTGTTCTGGCACTTTCTCACAGCACAGGAGAATGGCACCTTAAAAATCTCCATTTCCTGAGAAGAGCTTGTCATATTTCTCCTCCATAGGTAAGTCGACTTGTTTTGATGTTTTCTTTTTCCTGAGTGTCAAGACTAAAATACAGAAGCCAGAAATGGTAATATTCTTTTTGATTCTTGCTTCTTTCATTTGTGAGAATTCATTCAATCATATAAATGAAGCAGAGGCTGCTTTATTCCTATTTTTTGAAGCTTTCCACTCCTGTCCCTCCCCAGAGTGTCAGCAGAGGTAAGTCGTAAACATTACCTGTTGTGCGTGGGTCAGGCGGCCCGGGTTGTGTGTGGCAACAGTGCCACACAGTAACACCATCAGAGCAAAACCAGAGTTTCAGTTCCCTCATGTGTGAAGTACGGAGGATAAGCGTTATCATTATCTGCACGCTAGGCATTTTTGCGAAGAGTTAATGGACTGATTCATAAAAAGAGCTGAGAAGAGTGGAGGGTACACAATAAGCTTTCCAGAAATACTATGTATTTTATGGAACTGCAGTCCATTTTCTGTTCCATAGACAACATCACTTGTCTGGATTGTTATAAGATCATCTTAACTAGTCTCCCAGATACAAGCCCCATCCTATTTTTTGACCTTTCCCTGTAATACAACTGGAATTGATTTTAGTCTCCTTGGATTCTCCTAGTATTTGACTGTTCCTAGATTCTACATCCAAAGCACACCCACACCAAAAATCACGCTGATCCCTGGCACCCTAAGGACACACAGCAGAAAGAACCAACCGGCAAAATGAACTTAGAAACGTCCGCTTGCCTGAAGCCAGGTAGGGGGTGGGGACATGAGTCAGCTCTGATTTTCTCAGGCTCTGGTGGTCCTCTACTGACTCCAGGAAACCTCTTTGCTGCAAGAGACTCCCCGTGAACACTGAAAATGGTGTAACGGTGAGGTGGGCACAGCACCTGTGAAACAGCCGAATCAGCCCATGGAAAAATCAGGTGTGTCCTGAGGCCAATAGAAACAAAGAAATAGCCCAAGATACACTGAGCCTTTGTCAAGTTCTCTGTTCTTCTTACTCTTTAGTCCTTTTCCCTTTCTCAAGCTGCTCTCTTGCCTTCTCCCACCAGCCTGCAAGCAGCCTCGCTTTTCATTTTTCTCTCGCGCACCTTCCTTGGATTCTTCCACGTGCGCCCAACGGCACCGCCCAGAGAACGAACTAGATGCGTTGGGCGGGGCGTGCAGCTGCAGGGGAAATCAGTAGCCTCAGCCTGACCCAGCCTGGCCCAGGGCTGCGCTCCCAAGCACCGCACCAGCGAGCTTTGCACGCACTGCTCCCAGCGCCTCTAGCGGAGGTCCCTGGAAGGCTGACTCTCAAGGCCACAGTGGCAGGGACTGAGTCAGTAGGGAACAGGCTGTGCCATGAGGTCAGTGAGGACCTGCCTCTCCCCAGGCCGGTCGCTAGTCCTGGCGGTGCTCCTGGTTGACTCTCTTGGCAAGGATTTACATTTTCACCCTGAGTGGGGCTTTGACTCCTATGAAATCACCATTCCCAAGAAGCTGAGCTTCCGTGGAAGGGAGCAGAGAGCGGCCAGGCACGTGTCCTACCTCCTGAAGGTAAAAGGCAGGAACCGTGTTGTTCATCTGTGGCCCAAGAGGTTTCTGTTGCCTCGGAATTTGCAGGTTTTCTCCTTCACAGAACAGGGGAGACTCTTAGAAGATCACCCTTATATACCCAGTGACTGCAACTATATGGGCTTGGTTGAAGGAAATCCGGATTCTCAAGCTACGATAAGTACATGCATGGGAGGTCTCCGGGGCATCCTGAAAATTGATGCCAATCATTACCAAATCGAGCCCCGCAAGGCTTCTTCCCAGTTTGAGCACGTGGTATATCTCCTGGAGAAAGAGGAGGAATTTCCCTCTGATTTCTGTGGCTTAACTAATGATGAAACAGTAGAGCAGATGGCCCAGCATGAGAACATGGCTAGGACTCCAGATTTCACTGAGTCATATGTGCACCAAAAGTACTTGGAATTAGCCCTGGTCTTTGATAACAGTAGGTATTTATATTTGAACTCCAATCTTACTCAAATCATAAATGATGCCATTCTTCTGACTTCAATTGCAGACTCTTACTTTCAAGATGTCCGTATGAGAATACAGCTATTAGCTGTTGAAGTATGGACAGACAGAGACAAAATAAGACTTAATTTTGGACAGCTATCACAAGTTTTAGGCCAGTTTGTGAAGTACAGGTCACGTGACCTACGTGTTCGGATTCCAGCAGATTGGGCACACCTGTATGTTCACAAAAAGTTTAAGGATGCACTTGCTCATCACTGGGGAAGTGTATGTAGTATGATGCCTTCTGGATCTACAAGTTCTGTGCTAGATAGAAACATCCTTGGCCCTGCCACTTGGACTGCTCATGTTCTGGGCCATAGTGTGGGAATGACCCATGATTATGAATACTGCCAGTGTAAGGGTAGGCATAGTTGTATCATGGGCACTGGACGAACTGGGTTTAGTAATTGTAGTTATGCCGAATTTTATTCACATGTAAATTCAGGATTAAACTGTCTAAATAATCTCCCAGGCCTAGGCTATGTGGTTAAGAGATGTGGAAACAAAATTGTGGAAGAGAATGAGGAATGTGATTGTGGTTCAGGAGAGGAGTGTGAAGAAGATGGGTGTTGTCAACCAGATTGTAAATTCAAAGAAGGAGCCAACTGTAGCACTGGACTTTGCTGTCATAAATGTCAGTTTCGTCCATCTGGATACATGTGTCGGGTGGAAGAAAATGAATGTGACCTTGCAGAGTACTGCAATGGGACCTCAGCTTTCTGTCCAAGTGATACTTATAAGCAGGATGGAACCCCTTGCAAGTACAGGTCCCGTTGTGTCAGAAAGGGCTGCCAATCCAGGACTATGCAGTGCCAAAACATTTTTGGGGCTGATGCTTTGGGGGCTCCTCATCAGTGCTATGATGCAGTTAATGTAATAGGTGATCAATATGGGAACTGTGGGATTTTAGGAGTTCGTGAGTATAAAAAGTGTCCCAAAGAAAGATCCTTATGTGGCAGGCTACAGTGTATAAATGTCGAAACCCTCCCTGATATGCCAGATCACACCATCCTAATATCCACTCATCTGCATAAAGAAAATCTCATGTGCTGGGGCATTGGCTATCATCTAGCCATGGTACCTATGGGGTTACGTGACCTGGGTGTGATAAATGATGGTACCTCCTGTGGTAAGGAGCGGGTATGTTTTAATAGAAATTGTGTGAATAGCTCAATCCTGAATTTTGACTGTTTCCCTGAGAAGTGCAACCGCCGAGGAGTTTGCAACAGCAACAGAAACTGCCACTGCATGTATGGCTGGGCCCCTCCGCTCTGTGAGGAGGTAGGATATGGAGGAAGCATCGACAGTGGGCCTCCAGGACCACTAAGGAAAAACATGCCCATCTCTCTTCAGGTTGTGATTCTTATATTAATGCGCCTTATTTTCTTAATTATCTCAGTGATTGTTGTGTTTTACAGGAAAAATCATAGGAATCTAATCCAAAGAGAAAGAAATACCACCCTTTAACCCTGTTGTAGAACAAGGCAGAAATAGAAAAAAACACCAGAAAAGTAATCAGGCAATTGACACTCTACTTTTATTACACATGGTCATAAATTGAACAAGCTTCTCATTTATCCAAACCAATCTTCATTCCTCTTTCAATTTATCTTAACTTTTTGAGGTTTTGATAAGGAAATAAATGGTATTCTTCATTTGGAATCAAATCAATGCATTTTCTTTTCCTATTTGACTTTCCCTTTAGTGTCTGTTCACGTTTTGAATATCCTTAAAAGAATGCCCTGGGAGCTGTTCTGAACACTCGCATTGTGAGTTTCATAGAATTACAGTGGATATCAGGGCAAAATCCTGTCTCTCAGTTCCCAGCAAACAAAGCCATTGTCTCCCTTTCCCTCTGCCTCCCTCACTGTCATCAATAAAAATCATGTGTCTGTGCTCCACACTGATCTATAAATATTGATTGCCATATTATATATATATACATATATATAAAATGATACTTCAGAGAAGGCAATGGCACCCCACTCCAGTACTCTTGCCTGGAAAATCCCATGGGCAGAGGAGCCTGGTAGGCTGCAGTCCATGGGGTGGTTAAGAGTTGGACACGACTGAATGACTTGACTTTCACTTTTCACTTTCATGCATTGGAGAAGGAAATGGCAACCCACTCCAGTGTTCTTGCCTGGAGAATCCCAGGGATGGGGGAGCCTGGTGGGCTGCCATCTATGGGGTCACACAGAGTTGGACACGACTGAAGTGACTTAGCAGTAGCAAAGTGATAGTTTACAAGGGGAGTCCCTCAGTTAAGGATCTTCCTCTGTTACAGTGACTGTGCGGTTTGCTGTAGCTCTTTAGAAATCAGGTCTCTGACTCAGTGTTTGGGTTGGCCTCAGTTGGGTTGAGGGCTCTAATCTATCATAACTCCTGCATTGTACCACAGTCTACAAATGATGACAAGACCTGGAAGTATCCTGTGGGGAAGACCCTTAATGGAAGTCTGTGCTTTGGATTTCTGCTTGCAGGGACAAGACTTTTGTGAATGTGTGCTGGGGGACATCTGGCCTTAGGTTTGCCACACCACTAAAGAGAGCAGAGGGCAGTGAGGAACACCTTTCATCCCAAGTACACCCATGTCTGCCTCCAAGCACCCCTCTGCCTGGTGCTTTGGCTGGGAGGAGAGGAGGACTGAGTGGCCCCTTCAGAAGAGTCAGTGACCACCTCTTGGTCATCATCCCAGCCCATTGACAGCCGAAGTGTTTTGGTCTTGTTTGGGGCTGAACCCTCCTGCTGTTCCCTTAGCTTCCGTGGGGCTCATGCTCCCCTAGCCAGCACTGCAGGTCAACTATACCCCACTCCAGACTCTTCTTTTTTTAGCCACATAGTTCTGACTTAAGATGTCATGGGAGGTTCGTGGTAAAGAGTGAGCCCTGACTACTTGGGGATTCTTCTTTCTCAGGGGAGAAAGACCAAGATAACCCCATTCTTGTGATTATAATTTTTTAAGATTTATCAAGCTTGGCCATCAGAAAATGTCCTTAAAAAGCAAGCACTTCTAGTTATAGTTGCAATACTGGTAATGGTGGCTACCATTTATTGTGGCTTGACTGTGTGGCAGGCAATGTTCTTAGCACTTCATCAGTGTTAATGTGGATAGTCCTGAATATAGCTCTATGAGGCAGCAGTTTTCCAAAAAACAAATTGAGGGAAACAATGTTGATGTTTGGTTCAAACCAACACAATTTTGTAAAGCAATTACCTTTCAATTAAAAATAAATTAATTAATTTTAAAAAGAACTTTTAAAATATTACATAACAGATCTGTAATGACATTATCAAGAGAGCATTATATGACTATCAGGAAATTTAATTTAGCGAGAAGGATTTATTTAGAAACTCTAAGGATATTTTGTTGCTGTTGTTTTAATTGCTAAGTTGTATCTGACTTTGTGATTCCCATGGACTGTAATCCACCAGATTCCTCTGATCATGGAATTTCCCAGGCAAGAGGAGTAGGTTGCCATTTCCCTCCCCAGGGGATCTTCCCAACTCAGGGATTGAACCACATATCCACCATTGGCAGGTGTATTCTTTAGCACTACACCCTAGTAAATTAAAAAAAATTTTTTAATTGTGATATATCATATTAACCATTTTTCCTACCATATTGAGGAATAATTGACAAATATATTAACATGTATTTATGTTGTACAATGTGATGATTTTATATGCATTAACATTTTAGAATAACTACCAAGATCAAATAATTAATACATCCATCATCTCACATAGTTAAATTGTTTTAAGGGAGTCTGAATGCCTACAAGCAACTCAGCAAATATCAGGTATAAAATACTGTATTATGAAGTATGTTTACCATACTATACATTAGATCTTCAGAACTTATCTTAATTATAACTGAAAGATTATACTCTTTGACTTATATCTACCCATTTTCCCCTCTACCCTGCCCCTGGCAACCACCATGCTATTTGGTTTATATGACTATGGTATTTTGTTTTGTTTCACAAATTAATCATACCATATAGTGCTTGTATATCTCTGTGTTTCTTTTCACCTAGCATAATGCCCTCTAGACTCAGTCATGTTTTTCCAAATGAAGAATTTCTCTTTCCAGTACTTTACTGTTGGTGTACAGAAACACAACTCTTTTTTAGAAGTATAAAATGTCCCAGTAAATACAAATAGGGATCCCAAGTGGCTAGGTGGTAAAGAATCCACCCCGAAATGCAGGAGACACAGGTTTGCTCCCTGGGTCAGGAAGATACGCTGGAGAAAGCAGTGGCAATCCACACCAGTATTCTTGCCCGGGAAATCTCAAGGACAGAGGATTCTGGCGAGCTACAGTCCAAGGGGTCTCAAAAAAGTCTGACACGACTTAGCGACTAAACAACAACAACAAATACAAAGGAGAAAAACTCTGTGATTTGGGGTTAAGCAAAGATTGGTAAGACACTACACCAAAAGCATAAGCCATAATAGAAAAAAAATTTGAACTTCATTGAATTAAAAACTTTTATGTTTCAAAAAAACATTATGAGAAGGAAAATACAAATGACAGACTGGCAGGAAGTGTTTGCGAACCATTTATCTGATAAAACACTTCTATTTATAAAATATAAAGAATTATTTTAACTCAATGATAAGAAGCAACCCAGTTTTAAAGATCAGCAGAAGGCTTGGATAAAAACACATGAAAAGTTACTCAATATCATTAGTTATTGTTGTTGTTTAGTCACTAAGTCATTTCTGACTCGTTTGCAACCACATGGACTGTAGCCTGCCAGGCTCCTCTGTCCATGGGATTTATCAGGCAAGAATACTGGAGTGGGTTGCCATTTCCTTCTCCAGGGGGTCTTCCTGATCCAAGGATCAAATCCATGTCTTCTGCATTGCAGATGCACTAGTTATTAGGAAAGTACAAATTAAAATCACACTCAGATATCACTTTACATCAACGAATGGGGTTATGCTTTTTAAAAAAGACAGACAATACCAGGTGTTGCTAAGAACGTGAGAAACCAGACCCTCATACATTTCTGGTTGGAATGTAAAATGATATATCCACTTTGGAAAACACTTTGACAGTTTCTTAAAAGTCAAATGTAGCCTTACCAAATGATCCAGTACCTCCACTCCTATGAATATCTTCAAGAGAAATGAAAATATAGGTTCACACAAGATTTGTTTGGGAATGTTCAAAGAAGCATTATTCGTAAGAGCCAAAAGCTGTAAACAACTCAAATACCCATCAACTGATCAATGGATAAGCAAATACGGTATTTCTATACAAAGGAATTCCTCTCAGTAATAAAAAGCAACAAAATCTGATACACGTTAGAACATAAATGAACTTCAAAAACATTATGCTAAGGGAAAGAAGCCAGTTGTAATAGAATATATATTATCTTATTCAATTTATACAAAACATACAGAAAAGATTTATAGACAGAAAGCAGAGATTGCTTGAGGTTTGGGGAAGGAGTAGAAATTGACTGCAGAAGAATCAAATGAGGAGGGAAATTAAAGAGGTAAGGAAAATATTATAGAACTGGACTATGGTGATGGTTTTACAACTCTATGAATTTACTAAAAGTCATTGAATCATGCATTTATAATGAATGAATTCTATTAAATGTAAATTTAAATTTAAAAAGAACCTATATATGAAAGCAACTTAAGTATCCAGCAACAGATATATAGATAAAGAGGATGTGGTATATATAATATGTATACATACATATAGATAGATAGAATGGAATATTGCTTAGCCATAAAAAATGAATATTTGACATTTGCATGTTCTGCTGAGGATTTAGGTGTCTGATAAAAGACTTACTTTCAGTTTCAGGTTCAGAGGATTGGCTGGAAAAATAAGCAATCTGCACTTTAGTAAGTAAGAAATAAGGAGGTTTATCATGTTAATAGTAAGTTATAGTATGAGGACAAGTAATATAGTAAGAGATACATATATACATTGCCAAACTGGGAAAACAATTCCCAAAGTAGTATTTGTTGCAATTGTTCAGTCGCTCAGTCGTGTCCAACTCTTTGTGACCGCCATGAACTGCAGCACACCAGGCTTCCCTGTCCTTCACCATCTCCCAGAGTTTTCTCAAACTCATGTCCATTGAGTCTGATGCCATCCAACCATCTTATCCTCTGTCATCCCCTTCTCCTCTTGCCCTCAATCTTTTCCAGCACCAGGGTCTTTTCCAATGAGTTAGCTCTTCGCATGAGGTGACCAAAGTATTGGAGCTTCAGCTTCAGCATCAGTCCTTCCAATGAATATTCAGGGTTGATTTCCTTTAGGATTGACTAGTTTGATCTCCTTGCTGTCCAAGGGACTCTCAAGAGTCTTCTCCAACACCACTTTGAAAGCATCAATTCTTCGGCACTCAGCCTTCTTTATGGTCAAATTCTCACATCCATATATGACTACTAGAAAAACTGTAACTTTGACTATATGGACCTTTGTTGGCAAAGTGATGTCTCTGCTTTTAAATATATACTGTCTAGGTTTGTCATAGATTTTCTTCCAAGCAGTAAGCATCTTTTAATTTTGTGACTGCAGTTGCCATCCACAGTGATTTTGGAGCCCAAGAAAATAAAGTCTGTCACTGTTCCCATTTTTCCCCCATCTATTTGCCAAGAAGTGATGGACTAGATCCCATGATCTTAGTTTTTTGAATGATGAGTTTTAAGTCAGCTTTTTCAGTCTCCTCTTTTACCTTCATCAAGAGGTCTTTTAGTTCCTCTTCGCTTTCTGCCATTAGAGTGGTGTCATCTGCATATCTGAGTTTGTTGATATTTCTCCCAGCAATCTTGATTCCAGGTTGTGAGTCATCCTGCCTAGCATTTCACATGATTTACTCTACATATAAGTTAAAGAAGCAGGGTGATAATATACAGCCTTGACATACTCCTTTCTCAATTTTGAACCATGTCTGGTTCTAACTGTTGCTTCTTGACCTGCATACAGGTTTCTCAGGAGACAGGTAAGGTGGTCTGGTATTCTCATCTCTTTAAGAATTTTCCACAGTTGGTTGTGATCTATACAATCAAAGGCTTTAGTGTAATCAATGAAGCAGAAGTAGATTTTTTTTGGCACTCCCGTGCTTTTCCTATGATCCAACAGACGTTGGCAATTTGATCTCTGTTTCCTCTTCATTTTCTAAATCCAGTTTGTACATCTGAAAGTTCTCAGTTCCCTTACTGCTGACCCTGGGTTGAAGGACTTTCAGCATTACCTTGCTAGCATGTGAAACGAGCACAAATGTATGGCAGTTGGAACATTCTTTGGCATTGCTTTTCTTTGGGATTGAAATGAAAACTGATCTTTTCCATTCCTGTGGCTACTGCTGAGTTTTCCAAATTTGTTGACATATTAAGTGCAGCACTTTTAACAGTATCATCTTTTAGGATTTGAAATAGTTCAGCTAGAAATTCACTAGCTATATTCATAGCAATGCTTCCTAAGGCCCATTTGACTTCACACTCTAGGATGTCCAGTTCTAGGTGAATGACCACACCAGAGTGGTTCCCCGGTCATTCATACCTTTTATGCATAGTTCTGTGTATTCTTGCCATGTCTTATTAATCTATTTTGCTTCTATTAGGTCTTTGCCATTTCTGTCCTTTATTATGCCCATCTTTGCATGAAATGTTTCTTTGATATCTCCAATTTTCTTAAAGAGATCTCTAGTCTTTCCCATTTTATTGTTTTCCTCTGTTTTTCTTTGCATTGTTCACCTAAGAAAGCTTTCTTATCTCTCCTTGCTATTCTCTCGAACTCGCCTGCTGTCTTGTTTCAGCTTCTCCCTTGTCCTTGGGTGTGGGATATCTTTGTTTTTGTTTTTGTTTTTTTTTTTTTGTGGGTTCCAACACCCTCCTGTCGATGGTTGTCCAGCTAGTTGTGATTTTGGTGTTCTTGCAGGAGAAGATGACTGCACGATATATACACTATCATGTGTAAAATAGAGAGCTAGTGGGAGGCTGCTATATAAGATAAGGAGCCCAGCCTGGCACTCTGAAATGACCTGGAGTGGTGGGAAGGGAGGAGGGAGGGAAGCTCCAGAGAGAGGGCATATATACAAAATTATAGCTAATTTGTGTTGTACAGCAGAAACCAACACAGCATTGAAAGCAATTATGCTCCAATTAAAAACAAATAAATATACAAATATACAAAGAACCCATTCAAATCAACATAAAAATAAACAACCCAATTAAAGGACAGGCAGAAGACTCAAATAGATATTTTTACAGAGAAAACATAAGATGGCCAACAGACACAAGAAAAGATACTCAGCATCACTAATCATCAAGGAAATGCAAATCAAAACCACAATGAGATACCACCTTACACCTATCAGAATGGCCATCATAATAAGGACAACAAATAACAAGTACTGATGATGATGTGGAGAAAAGGGTACCCTTGTGTACTGATGGTGGAATTGTAAATTGATACAATTGGAATTGTGAAAAACAATTCCCATGAAAAACAGGGTGGAGCTTCCTCAAACTATTAAAAATTTACCCGCCATGTAATCCAGCAATTTCATTCTGGGTATACATATATATATATATATATATACACATATATATATACATACATACCCCAAAAAGACAAAAACACTAATTCAAAAAGATATATAGATTCTAATGTTTATTGCAGCATCATTTATAATAGCCAAGATATGGAAGCAATCTAAGTATTCATCAGTAGGTGAATAGGAAAAAAGAAAGGATGTATATACATGTATACAGTGTAATATGACTCAGCCCCAAAAAGAATGAGATCGTGCCATTTGCAACAACATGGATAGATACAGAGGATATGCTAAGTGATATAAGTCAGATAGAGACAAATACCACATGATTTCTCTTGCACATGGAGTCTAAAAACCAAAACATGAGAACAAAACAAAGTTAAAATAGACCTATAGATACAAAGGACAAATGGGTAGTGGCCAGAAGGAAGGGAATGAGAGGTGGACAGAATAGGTGAAGGAAATTAAGAAGTATAAAGTTCCATTACATAAGTCACAGGGATACATTGTACAACATAAGGAATATTGTCTGTATTAATGTACTAACTTTTTACGGGGACAGATGGTTACTAGACTTATCGTGTGATCTTTTCATTATGTTTGTAAATGTCAAGTCATTATGTAGTGTACTTGAAAGTGACATAATATTGTACATCAACAATATTTTAGTTTTCTGAAAAGAACAATAGCATGGTATTGTCATATAAATAAGTAGGCAAGTGGGAGTGTATGGAGAACTCAGAAGTAGATCATAGTCTATAAAAATTGATATGTGATAATGACATATCATATTGGTAAGAAAATATAATTTTAAAAAATAACCAATGCTGGCACAATTAGATATCTATTTATCTGGAAGGAAATAATGTGGGAGCTTTGCCTCTTCATACTCAAAAAGAAAAAAATTCTAAATGGATTTAAACCTTAAATATAAATTTTTTAATTTAAAAATTTTAAACTTCCAAGAATATTTAAGAAAGTATATCAATAATGGTGACTTAGGAACACATTTTTCAACTAACACTGGACACCCAGGAAATGTAAAGAATAAAAGGATGTATTTGATAACACTGGGCTTCACAGTTGGCTCAAGGGTAAAGAATCCATCTGCAATGCAGGAGACCTGGGTTCGATTTCTGGGTCAGGAAAATCCCCTAAAGAAAGGAATGGCTATGCACTCCAGTATATTCTTGCCTGGAAAATTCCATGGACAGAGGAGACTGGGCTACAGTCCATGGGGAGAGTCAGACACGACTTAGCCACTAAACAACAGTTTGATAATAATGAAGCCTTTTAAGTTTTCTTTTTGTTTAGTTCAGTGTTTTTTGTTTTGTTTTTTTTTTTTTTTTTTGATGTGGACCATTTTAAAAGTCTTAATTGAATTTATTACAAAACTGCTTCTGTTTTATATTTTTTGATATTTTGGTTCTGAGGCATCTGGAATCTTATTTTCCCGACCAGAGATCAAACCTGCACCCCCTGCACTGGAAGGAGAAGTTTAAACCACTGGACCACCAGGAAAGTCCCCTTCCATTTATTCTACATGTTATATCTCTTTATTTGTTGAGAATTTTATTTTTTTGTACATAGACTTGGAATCTTCTGACCTTGATAAACTTAAAAATTAATACTAATAATTTTAAGATTTCTTAGAATTTTCTATATGTCTGTTTTCTGCAAACAGACAGTTTTATTTCATTTCCCACACTTTATTTCATTTTATTTCTCTTTGAAAGCATTAGTTACTCTGCCATGTCTGACTCTTTGCAGCAGCCTGGACTGTAGCCTACTGGGCTCCTTTGTCCATGGAATTCTCCAGGCAAGAATACTGGAGTAGGTTGCCATTCCCTTCTCCAGGGGATCTTCCCAACCCAGGGATCAAATCCAAGTCTTCTGCATTGCAGGCAGATTCTTTACCATCTGAACCACCAGGGAACCCCTTTATTTCTCTTTATTTTTCCCCATTGGCTAAGGTCCCCAGAATAGTATTGAATAAATGTGATGATCGCA
This sequence comes from Bos taurus, assembly GCF_002263795.3. Lineage (NCBI taxonomy): Eukaryota > Metazoa > Chordata > Mammalia > Artiodactyla > Bovidae > Bos > Bos taurus. The sequence goes on from NC_037330.1 coordinate 23,457,654, forward strand.
GACATTCTTACATTGTTCCCTGTCTTTGGTGGAAAGCTTGCAGCACTTTATCTTTAGCCATGGTATTACCTGTATGTTCTTCATAGGTACATTTTGTCAGATTGAAGAAGTTTATCTTATTCCTGGTTGTGGAGAGTAGCTTTCTAAAAGTATCAATGAGTTCTGGTGTTGTTGAATGCTTTTTCTTCATCTATTGAAATGATTTGTGTAACATTTTACTTCATTATGTTAATAGAGTGAATAATATTGATTAGTTTTCAAATGTTGAACAAACTTTGCAATTATGGATAAATCAGGCTTGTTCTGGATGTACTTATTATACCCCTCATATATGTCTGGATTTGATTTGTTAATAATTGTAGAGGATTTTTCATATGTGTGTTTGAGAAATAATTGTGTATAATGTTTTTTCTTATAGATGAGTTAGGAAGTTTCTTCCCTCTCTATTCTCAGAAATAATTTATGTAATATTTCTATCATTTCTTCCTTAAATAAATGGAAGAATTCAATAAGAAATGATCTGGGAATGGATTTCATTTTGTTTTAGGTTTTTATTTATTATGAATGCAACTTCTTTCATATACAGAGGAAAATTATTACTATATATTTCTCTGATCATTTTTGGTGAATTATATTTTTCAAGAGATTTGTCCATTTTATCTGTTGTTGCATTTATGGGCATAAAGTTTTTCATTGTAATTTTTATCTTTTTAATATATATAGAATCTATCACCTTTTAAATTCTTGATTAATTTGCTAGCTGTTTATCAGTTTTGTTCATCTTTTGATGAACCAAACTTTTGATTTTTTTTCTGTTGTTTATTTCTGATTTTATTGATTTCTGCTCTTTGTTATCTCTTTTGCTCCACTCTCTTTGTGTTTAACTTGACTTTTTCTACATTCTTTTGGACTTTTGACCCATCACAACTGTGAGATAATAAATAGTCTTGCTAAAGCTTTAAGTTTGTGGTAATTTGTTATGCAACAATAGGAAACGAAGCAAATAAAAAAGACCTTAGAGTGGTGACAAGTACTAGATGATGGGGAAGGGATGCCTATATGCTGAGTTGAATTGGGTCTGTTTCTTCCTCAGCTAATTAGTGTGGTCTATTAAGAGGAGCAACTACACACAGATTTGGCACCATGTGGGTCCTGTGGAAGAATCAATCACATGATACAGAGTAGACAAGAACACCTGAAATTTGACATCACTCTCCTACTGCAAGAGTCAATGAAAGATTCATGGGAGTCTAAATATCTATTCTCTTTTTAATAAGTTAATATGCAGAAACAAAAGAGATTGGGGAGAAAAGTCAGAGTTACCACAGGAAAACAGTTTACAGTTTCATCACGTGCGTTCGGTTGGAGAGAAGTAAATGCTTTCTTTTCACAGGCTAGTCCTGAACCTGGGAAGATGTCAGAGCTCTGGACTTTGAGGACATTTGCTGGGGTTGCTGATTAGTCATGTTTTCTGCAGCTTGAAACATGAGTGGCGTATCTTCATAGCCACTACATATCCTCCTACGTTTGCATTACTCAAAGCCAGAATTAAATAAACCCTAGAAGATCTGGGTATTTCTCTTTCCTCACTCACCTCAGGAAATGGCCGCTGACAGACTTCCCCGGTGGTTCAGTGGTAAAGAATCCATCTACAACACCGGAGAAGTGGAGACGTGGATTCTATCCCTGTGTCGGAAAGATACCCTGGAGGAGGAAATGGCAACCCACTTCAGTAATATTGCCCAGAAAACCCCATAGACAGAGGAACCTGGCTGGCTACAGTCCACAAGGTCTCAAAGAGTTGGATGTGACTGAGCAACTAAACACCAACAGCCCTCAGCAGAAGGCCTGGAGGAAGATTTACAGTGTACCTTTGCGGCTGCATCACAGAGTTCATTCCTTCTCAGTCTCCTCTCAGTCAAGGAGTTCAAAGTCTAAGAACAGGAAGAGAGGTCACAGATTCTACTTTAGTGACTCAATCAGGTCGCTGTTGCCTCAACCAAAGTTTTTCTAATTATTATGTAAATCAAACCATTTGAAGTAGTGCCTGCCTGCTTAGTCACTTCAGTTGTGTCTGACTTTTTTTGACTCTATGTCAGGAAGCATTTAACAGGAGGCTTCCTGTGTGCTGTTTTGGATCTGTCAGGAATTCTCTGTTCCTTATTAATTCCTGAATACTCAGGAATTAAGAGGAGAGGCAAGCCTCTCCTGGGGGCTGAGGAATCCAGGCATTTCCTTCATTAGTTTTTCTATACAGTGATAGGTACCCTCTTCCTTCCTTGTGAACCATATGGTAAAAGTGATTGTTTACAACTCTCTCTTTAATATGTATCGCCTATGTTTTGTAAGTCAGGAATTTTAATCTTTATCTTTGCTGAGAATAACTATCTTGTAAGACAGTATATATGCCCACACCATGTTGATTAAAACACCTTTGCTCCATCAGAGCTCTGGTCCCCGTGTCTCTCTCTCCCTCTCCCTCTCCCTCTCCCCCTCCCCCTCCCCCTCCCCCTCCCCCTCCCCCTCCCCCTCCCCCTCCCCCTCTCCCTCTCCCTCTTTTTCAGGCTGATCCCCTGGAGTGCAGAGGCCCTCTGAGTTCACTTTCCTGCCTGGGCTTCTAAGACTCTCTCGAGAAGGTGCTCTGTGCCTTCACCCCATCGAGAGGGCGCCTAAGGCCTCCGTGAACAGAGCAAGCCCCATGCAGGGGCTTTATTGGCTTTCTGTGTAAACCAAGGAATATCAGCCTCTTTCTCTCTCCTTTACTTTCTTATCGGTCAACTCCAGACCACCAGGTTCCAGTCCATTAAAGGACCTCAACAACCCTATAGATCTCCAGTAGCCCACCAGGCTCCTCTGTCCATAGGATTCTCAAGCAAGAATACTGGAGTGGTTTGCCATGCCCTCTTTTAGGGGATCTTCCCCACCCAGGAATCCAACCCACATCTCTTTTGTCTCCTGCATTAGCAGGCGGGTTCTTTACAACTAGCGCTACCTGGGAAGCAGGCTTCTTGTCTATTTCACTCCTAGAGACTGTATGATGATTAATCACCACCACATATCCCTGTCTCTCCAGGTAGTTACTCCCACCTTGTCTCTAGGGGGTTAAGTGCCTCCACCTGTCCTGTGTTCCTCCAGAATCCCATTATTCCCATCAACATCATGGACGTTGGAAGCCAAATCTGTGCTAGCATCTCCCACCATCACCTCCAGCCTATGGACAATACAACCACAAGGCTTTGTTCTGGATACCAGTGCTCTTCTCATCCATGCATAACTTAATGCCTTGGTGGGAGGCAAAGAAACAGATAAATACTGCTACACAGACTTCTTGAGAGTTGGGACTGGGGAAGAGGGGCCACAGAAATAACAGAAGGATGCAGCTACTGTCAGATGCTCAGTACCAGAGCAGGGAAAGAGAGGGATAAACTGATTTCACTCTCTTCTCACTTTCCAGCCTCCCTCGGGTGCCTTCCATTGGCCAAACCTAACTGAGAGCCTGCAAACAAGGGAGTCCAGGGCATGCATCTGAAGGAGAGCAGACTTCAGTGACACAAAGCAGGACAGAGATGTGTGGAGAGCAAATGGTAGGGATGATGAGAGTAAAACAACAGAAGAATACCAGCTAATACATTAGTGGTGGTGGTAGTCACACAGTCGTGTCCAACTCTTTGTGACCCCATGGACTGAAGCCTGCTAGGCTCCTCTGTCCATGGGATTCTCCAGGCAAGAATATTAGAGGAGGTTGCCATTCCCTTCTCCAGGAGCTAATACATTAGGTAGCACTAATATGGAGAAGGCAATGGCACCTCACTCCAGTACTCTTACCTGGAAAATCCCATGGATGGAAGAGCCTGGTAGGCTGCAGTCTATGGGGTTGCTCAGAGTTGGACACTACTGAGCAACTTCACTTTCACTTTTTGCTTTCATGCCTTGGAGAAGAAAATGGCAACCCACTCCAGTGTTCTTGCCTGGAGAATCCCAGGGACAGCAGAGCCTAGTGGGCTGCCGTCTCAGGGGTCGAAAAGAGTCAGACACGACTGAAGCGACTTAGCAGCAGCAGCAGCAGCAGCAGCACTAATACACTTTCTAGGCATTGTTCTATAGATTTTACATGTGTTGGATGGGTTTAATCATCAGCAAATCCTGTAGGGTAGAACAAGTACTATCCCTGACTTAGCACTGAGAAGACTGAGTCTAAGTTCTCCCATCATCTGTGCTCACATTCAGAAAAGAAAATTCAGCATAAATCACTGAACCAGGAGTCAAGGTGTTAGAGTTTGCAATTGTCATTCCAACAGACATGTTAGAAAAGGCAAGCCATTTCTGGCTTTTCAGATTTGACCCTGAAGGGTCAGGTAGCATTGGGCCAGGGGCAGTCATGTTCAATTATGTGCTGAGGAGCATACAAAGAATGCCAAGCTAAGGGAAAAAGCAAAAAATGCCCAAAAGGAACCATAGACCATTGGATGACCCTGGAGTCAGTATCTGCATCAGCCACTAATGGCTTCTCATTTCCCCAGGGAGCCCACAAGGCCTGCTGCTACTGCTAAGTCACTTCAGTCGTATCCGACTCTGTGAGACCCCATAGACGGCAGCCCACCAGGCTCCGCCATCCCTGGGATTCTCCAGGCAAGAACACTGGAGTGGGTTGCCATTTCCTTCTCCAAGGCATGAAAGTGAAAAGTGAAAGTGAAGTCGCTCAGTCGTGTCCGACCCTCAGCGACCCCATGGACTGCAGCCTTCCAGGCTCCTCTGTCCATGGGATTTTCCAGGCAAGAGTACTGGAGTGGGGTGCCATTGCCTTCTCTGCCACAAGGCCTAGCCATGCTTTATTTATGCAAGACACTATCTGTACTTTCAATAAGCCCACTTGAATTTGAACTGGCTGGAGGTGATTTCTCCATCATAAACAAAACATCAACTGTACACAGTCTCCAATGAACTGTGACTGCAGAAGTCAAGTCTAATCCCTGCTTTGATTCTGCTATCTCTCTTATAAAATAAGGAGGAGGGAACAATGACCTCTAAATTCTCCTATGGCCTTGACATTCTGTAAGTCTTGTTCCTCTTCAATCACTTTGATCTTGGAAGTGCATATCCTAAAGTAACCAGTTGAACACCTTCTCTCTACTGTGCCCAGGCATTCCTAGGGCTATTTCAGATAAGAGGTTCTCAGGTTGCTGTACTCACAAACATTGAACCAACTCCATGACCATCTGTGTTATGGCCAAATGTTTGCTCATTTGACGTGTGCATAAAGGGAGGAGGCAGATAGCAAACTTGCATATTATAAATTTTGTCATACAAAAAGGAAACAAAGGCAAGACATTGCAATAAAACCATAGATCTATTGATTCTAAGGCCAAACCCTATGAAGGATGGCCATAAAATTCTTATCTAAAGAATGTTTAGGGAATGATTGAACAAAGGACATCATTCAGGGGTTTGAAGTGAGCATATGGGCTATATCAGGGAAAAAATAAACAAAGAACTTATATTTTCTCTGGAAAAACAACTGGTGGCCTTTTCCAAAGCATTCCCTCTGACTCTACACCATGACCTTGAGGCTTAAATTTGATGCCAATTCATTGCTTCTTGGCATTAAGCCTGCATTCTTCTATTTTTTTTTAATGTAATTGGGGGGAAAATCATTCCTCTTTTAAATCTTCCCAAGATCCAAGTTTCTTCAGATATGCTGTTATTTTGTTTGACCATCCTTATTTTCAAGGATTACCAAGAAGGGACAGAGACTGTGTGTACCTGCCCCATGGGCACAGATATCATGATTCATCCTGAGACGCTTCTGTGCCAGTGAACCCAGGGCTCCCTATGTGCTAATCACTTGAACACTCTGTATGATTTGACGGGAACTCATGCTGGTCCTTGGATTCTTATCCATTTGACCTACTCCTTGGAGTCCAGGATGATGGTGGTGGTGAAAGTGACCCTGTATCCCATACTTAAGAAGTCACTAGCCATGTCCCTAGACAGAAAAATTCACACACATACATAGAGAAATCCCTTCAAAAGTAGCATAAGCTTTCCCTCTATTCATACATTATTGGTGGGAAGGTAAAATGATATAACTTCTATAGGAAGTAGTTTGAAAGATTACTGATAAAACTAAACTACCGATTCTATGACTCAATAATTTCTAGGTATTTATCCAAGAGAAATTAAAACAAATGCCCACAAAATGACTTATATGAGAATGTTCATAGCAGCTTTATTATTATAACAAAAACTAAAAACATTCAGGTATCTATCAATAGGATAGATAAACTATGATATATTCATTCTATGGAATACTAAAAAGGAACAAATTATACAAAAAAACATGGATGTATCTTAACATTTTATTGAGTTGAAGAAGTCATTCACAAAAGAATATATACTCTTTAATTCCATTATAGAAATTCTGAAATTTAAAATTGATCTTTGATGGAAAAAAAAAATTGAAACAGCACTTGCCTATGGATGGGGTTAGGAATTGACCTGGAAGGGACACAAGGAACTTTCCAGGGTGATGGAAATATTCTAGAGCTTCATAGGGATTTGATTTACACATTTGTATGCATTTGTCAAAACTCTGCAAATGTATACTAGATATTTGTGCATTTTGTTGTGTGTGAATTTTCCCTCAAAAATTTTAAAGATGTAAGTAAATATTAAACTTTAGTAACTGATATGTATGTTGAAATATTTAGAGGGAAATGTACAGATGTCTACAAACTACTTTGTTCGGTTCAGTTCAGACACTCAATCATGTCCGACTCTTTGTGACCACATGGACTGCAGCATCCAGTCTTCCCTGTTCATCACAAATTCCCAGAGCTTGTTCAAACTCATGTACATTGAGTCGGTGATGCCATCTAACCATCTCATCCTCTGTTGTCCCCTTCTCCTCCTGCCTTCAATCTTTCCTAGCATCAGGGTCTTTTCCAATGAGTCAGTTCTTCACATCAGATGGCCAAAGTATTAGAGTTTCAGCTTCAGCATCAGTCCTTCCAATGAATATTCAGGATTGATTTCCTTTAGGATTGACTGGTTGGCTCTCCTTGCAGTCCAAGGGACTCCTGAGAGTCTTCTCCAACACCACAGTTTGAAAGCATCAATTCTTTAGCACTCAGCTTTCTTTATGGTCCAACTCTCACATCCATACATGACTACTAGAAAAACCTTAGATTGGACTATACAAACGTTTGTCAGCAAAATAATGTGAAATACATCCAAAAAGACCTATGAATTGATAGGTAAATTGGGATATGTATAAATGTATAGCCATATGATAAATCAAGGATTTTTTTTGGTTAGTTTTTTGTTGTTGTTTAGTGTCTAAGTCACGTCCAACTCTTTGTGACCTTACAGACTATAGCACACCAGGCTGCTCTGTCTATGGGATTTCCCAGACAAGAATACTGGAATGGGTTGGCATTTCCTTCCTCAGCGATTCTTCCCAGCCAGGGATCGAACCTGTGTCTCCTGCATTGCAGGAGGACTTTGTTTTTTTTGTTTTTTTTTTTTTTAGCACTGAGCCACTAGTAAAATGCTAATGATAGAATCTAAGTGATTAGCATGCTGGTAGAAGTATATCACCTTTGTAAAAGTCTTTCACTTTGTTTTATGTTTGAAATATTTTGTGATAGTGAGGTATTTCAATTGCTTGGAGATCCCTCAATGAGGGAAACTGCCATCCACATCATGCCAGCCACACTATGGACTGACTGTTCATTAGATAATTCTCACCCAGAATACATTTTGTAAGGTGTTCATTTAAAAAAAACATCTGGTATTTGTTAAGTTCTTACCATGTACCAAGCACTGCACAATACTCTTTGCATTCATTATCTCATTTAATGTTCAAAGCTTTCTTATGGTAGATATACAATTCATATCTTATTTTTTAAATAAAAAACAGTATTCTTGAGACTAAATACCTACCCAAAGACTCTCAGCTGATAAAAAAGCAGAACTCGATGAGGTCCTGAATCTCCCATGCCAAAGCTGTGCACAGAAAACTATGTTCCCTTCTTCCCTGCAGAAGAAAAGTTTGAAGCTAGCAGAGGTGGGTTCATGAGGTTTAAGGAAAGAAGCTATTTGTATAACATAAAAGTGCAAGGTGAAGCAACAAGTGCTGACATAGAAGCTGCAACAAGTTCTCCAGAAGTTATCTAACAAAAGATAATTAATAAAGGTGGCTACACTAAGCAACAGGTTTTCAATTAAGATGAAATGGCCTTGTATTGGAAGAAGATGCCACATAGGACTTTAATAGCTACAGAGGAGAAGTCAATGCCTGTCTCCAAAGCTTCAAAGGATAAGTTCACTCTTGTTAGGGGCTAATGAAGCTGATGACTTTAAGTTGAAGCTAATATTCATTTATCATTCAAAAAATCCTATGGCCCTTAGGAATTATATTAAGTTGTGTTTTCATTGTCATTTGTTTCTAGAAATTTTTTTATTTCCCTTTGGACTTCTTAAGTAACCTGTTGGTTATTTAGGAACGTGTTGTTTAATCTCCATGTATTTGTATTTCTTACACTTTTTTTCTTGTAATTGATATCTAGTCTCATAGTGTTGTGGTCAGAGAAGATGTCTGATATGATTTCAATTTTCTTAAATTTACTGAGGTTTGATTTGTGACCCAAGATGTGGTCTCTCCTGGAGAATGTTCCATGTGAACTTGAGAAAAAGGTGTATTCCTCTGCATTTGATGGAATGTCCTGAAGACATCAATGAGATCCATCTCATCTAATGTATCATTTAAGACTTGTGTTTCTTTATTAATTTTCTGTTTTGATGATCTGTCCATTGATGTGAGTGGGGTGTTACTGTAAATTTCTCCTTTTATGTCTGTTAGTGTTTGTCTGGGAGAAGGCAATGGCACCCCACTCCAGTACTTTTGCCTAGAAAATCCCATGGACGGAGGAGCCTGGAAGGCTGCAGTCCATGGGGTCGCTAAGAGTCGGACATGACTGAGTGACTTCACTTTCACTTTTCATTTTCATGCATTGGAGAAGGAAATGGCAACCCACTCCAATGTTCTTGCCTGGAGAATCCCAGGGACGGGGAAGCCTGGTGGGCTGCATCTATGGGGTCGCACAGAGTCGGACACGACTGAAGCAACTTAGCAGCAGTAGCAGCAGTGTTTGTCTGATGTATTGAGGTGCTCCTATGTTGGGTGCATAGATATTTACAATTTTTATATCTTCCTCTTGGATTGATCCCTTGATCATTATGTAGTATCCTTCCTTATCATTTGTAATCTTTATTTTAAGGTCTATTTTGTCTAATATGAGGATTGCTACTCCGGCTTTATTTTGCTTCCCATTTGTATGGAATATATCTTTCCATCCTCTTACTTTCAGTCTATATGTGTCTTTGGTCTGAAATGGGCTTCTGGTAGACAGCATATATATGGGTCTTCTCATTGTATCCATTCAGCCAATCTGTGTCTTTTGGTTGGAGCATTTAATCCATTTACATTTAAAGTAATTATTGATATATATGTTCCTATTGCCATTTTCTTAATTGTTTGGGGTTGATTTTGTAGATCTTTTTTCTTTTCTTCTATTTCTTGACTATATAGGTCCATTTAACATTTGTTGTAAAGCTGATTTGGTGGTACTGAATTCTCTTAACTTTTGCTTGTCTGAAAAACTTTTGATTTCTCCATCAATTTTGAATGAGATACTTGCTGGGTACAGTAATCTTGGTTGTAGATTTTTCCCTTTCAATACTTTAAATATATCCTGCCATTCCCTTCTGGCCTGCAGAGTTTCTGCTGAAAGATCAGCTGTTAAGCATATGGAGTTTCCCTTGTATGTTACTTGTTGCTTCTCCCTTGCTGCTTTTAGTATTTTTTCTTTGTGTTTAGTCTTTGTTAGTTTGATAGCATGTGTCTTGGCTTGTTTCTCCTTGGGTTTATCCTATATGGTACTCTTTGTACCTCTTGGATTTGATTGACTATTTCTTTCTCAATGTTGGGGAAATTTTCAACTATAATCTCTTCAAAAATTTTATCATACCCTTTCTTTTTCTCTTCTTCTTCTGGGACCTCTATAATTCAAATGTTGGTGCACTTGACATTGTCCCAGAGGTCTCTGAGACTATCCTCAGTTCTTTACATTCTTTTTACTTTATTCTGCTCTTCAGAAGTTATTTCCACCATTTTATCTTCCAGCTCACTGATTTGTTCTTCTCTGCTTCAGATATTCTGCTATTAATTCCTTCTAGAGTATTTTTAATTTCAGTAATTGTATTGTTTGTCTCTGCATGTTTATTCTTTAATTCTTCTGGGTCTTTGTTTTGAGTGGAGTATATCTCTCCACAGAGGATTCTTGCGTTTCCTCCATTTTGTTTTCAACATTTTTTATCATCTTTAATGTCATTATTCTGAATTCTTTTTCAGGTAGTTGGCTATTTCCTCTTCATTTTTTTGGACTTCTGTATTTCTAGTTTGTTCCTTCATATGTGTAGTATTTCTCTGCTTTTTCTTTTTTTTTGTTGTTAACTTATTGTGTTTGAGGTCTCCTTTTCCCAGGCTTCAAGGTTGAATTCTTTCTTCCTTTTGGTTTCTGCCTTCTAAGGTTGGTCCAATGGTTTGTGTATGCTTCTTATAGGATGATATTTGTGCTGAGTTTTTGTTTGTTTGTTTGTTTTTCCTCTGATGAGCAAGGCTGAGTGAGGTAGTAATCCTGTCTGCTGATGACTGGGTTTGTATTTTTGTTTTGTTTGCTGTTTAGATGAGGCATCCTGCACAGGGAGCTATTGGTGATTGGGTGATGCCAGGTCTTATATTCCAGGGGTTTCCTTTGTGGAAACCTATCAAAGAACTCTTCCCATCAAAAAGTCCTCACTATTCAATACCTCCTATGTTATTTCTCTGGTAGGCTAGGGTCTTGGAGTCAGTGCTTCTACTCCAAAGGTTCAGGGCTTGATCTCTGGTCAGGAAAGAAGATTCCATCGAATTTTGCGTGGGTCTAGAGAAGGGAATGGCAAACCACTTCAGTATTCTTTCCTTGAGAACCCCATAAACAGTATGAAAAGGCAAAATGATAGGATACTGAAAGAGAAACTCCCCAGGTCAGTAGATGCCCAATATGCTACTGGAGATCAGTGGAAAAATAACTCCATAAAGAATGAAGGGATGGAGCCAAAGCAAAAAGAATACCCAGCTGTGGATGTGACTGGTGATAGAAGCAAGGCCCGATGCTATAAAGAGCAATATTGCATAGGAACCTGGAATGTCAGGTCCGTGAATCAAGGCAAATTGGAAGTGGTCAAACAAGAGACAGCAAGAGTGAATGTTGACATTCTAGGAATCAGGGAACTAAAATGGACTGGAATGGGTGAATTTAACTCAGATGACCATTATATATACTACTGCGGACAGGAATGCCTCCAAAGAAATGGAGTGGCCATCATGGTCAACAAAAGAGTCTGATATGCAGTATTTGGATGCAACCTCAAAAATGACAGAATGGTCTCTGTTCATTTCCAAGGCAAACCATTCATATCACAGTAATCGAAGTCTATGCCCCAACCAGTAACATTGAAGAAGCTGAGGTTGAATGGTTCTATGGAGACCTACAAGACCTTTTAGAACTAACACCCAAAAAAGATGTCCTTTTCAATATAGGGGACTGGAATGCAAAAGTAGGAAGTCAAGAAACACCTGAAGTAACAGGCAAATTTGGCCTTGGAATACGGAATGAAGCAGGGCAAAGACTAATAGAGTTTTGACAAGAAAACGCACTGGTCATAGCAAACACCCTCTTCCAACAACACAAGAGAAGACTCTACACATGGACATCACCAGATGGTCAACACTGAAATCAGATGGATTATATTCTTTGCAGGCCAAAGATGGAGAAGCTCTATACAGTCAACAAACACAAGACTGGGAGCTGACTGTGGCTCAGACAATGAACTCCTTATTACCAAATTCAGACTGAAATTGAAGAAAGTAGGGAAAACCACTAGACCATTCAGGTATGACCTAAATCAAATCCCTTATGATTATACAGTGGAAGTGAGGAATAGATTTAAGGGCCTAGATCTGATAGATAGAGTACCTGATGAACTATGGAATGAGGTTCGTGACATTGTACAAGAGACAGGGATCAAGACCATCCCCATGGAAAAGAAATGCAAAAAAGCAAAATGGCTATCTGGGGAGGCCTTACGAATAGCTGTGAAAAGAAGAGAAGGGAAAAGCAAAGAAGAAAAGGAAAGATATAAGCATCTGAATGCAGAGTTCCAAAGAATAGCAAGAAGAGATAAGAAAGCCTTCCTCAGCGATCAATGCAAAGAAATAGAGGAAAAAAACAGAATGGGAAAGACTAGGGATCTCTTCAAGAAAATTAGAGATACCAAGGGAACATTTCATGCAAAGATGGGCTTGATAAAGGACAGAAATGGTATGGACCTAACAGAAGCAGAAGATATTAAGAAGAGGCGGCAAGAATACACAGAAGAACTGTACAAAAAAGATCTTCATGACCCAGATAATTACGATGATGTGATCACTGACCTAGAGCCAGACATCCTGGAATGTGAAGTCAAGTGGGCCTTAGAAAGCATCACTATGAACAAAGCTAGAGGAGGTGATGGCATTCCAGTTGAGCTATTTCAAATCCTGAAAGATGATGCTGTGAAAGTGATGCACTCAATATGCCAGCAAATTTGGAAAACTCAGCAGTGGCCACAGGACTGGAAAAGGTCAGTTTTCATTCCAATCCCAAAGAAAGGCAATGCCAAAGAATGCTCAAACTTCCTCACAATTGCACTCATCTCACATGCTAGTAAGGTAATGCTCAAAATTCTCCAAGCCAGGCTTCAGCAATACGTGAACTGTGAACTTCCAGATGTTCAAGCTGGTTTTAGAAAAGGCAGAGGAACCAGAGATCAAATTGCCAACATCTGCTGGATCGTGGGAAAAGCAAGAGAGTTCCATAAAAAGATATATTTCTGCTTTATTGACTATGCCAAAGCCTTTGACTGTGTGGATCACAATAAACTGTGGAAAATTCTGAAAGAGATGGGAATACCAGACCATCTGACCTGCCTCTTGACAAACCTGTATGCAGGTCAGGAAGCAACAGTTAGAACTGGACATGGAACTACATACTGGTTCCAAATAGGAAAAGGAGTATGTCAAGGCTGTATATTGTCACCCTGCTTATTTAACTTCTATGCAGAGTACATCATGAGAAACACTGGACTGGAAGAAGCACAAGCTGGAATCAAGATTGCCAGGAGAAATATCAATAACCTCAGATATGCAAATGACACCACCCTTATGGCAGAAAGTGAAGAGGAACTCAAAAGCCTCTTGATGAAAGTGAAAGAGGAGAGTGAAAAAGTTGGCTTAAAGCTCAACATTCAGAAAACGAAGATCATGGCATCTGGTCCCATCACTTCATGGGAAATAGATGGGGAAACAGTGGAAACAGTGTCAGACTTTGTTTTTTGGGGCTCCAAAATCACTACAGATGGTGACTGCAGCCATGAAATTAAAAGACGCTTACTCCTTGGAAGGAAACTTATGACCAACCTGGATAGCATATTCAAAAGCAGAGACATTACTTTGCCAACAAAGGTCCGTCTAGTCAAGGCTATGGTTTTTACTGTGGTCATGTATGGATGTGAGAGTTGGACTGTGAAGAAGGCTGAGCACCAAAGAATTGATGCTTTTGAACTGTGGTGTTGGAGAAGACTCTTGAGAGTCCCTTGGACTGCAAGGAGATCCAACCAGTCCATTCTGAAGGAGATCAGCCCTGGGATTTCTTTGGAAGGAATGATGCTAAAGCTGAAACTCCAGTACTTTGGCCACCTCATGCGAAGAGTTGACTCACTGGAAAAAACTTTGATGCTGGGAGGGATTGGGGTCAGGAGGAGAAGGGGACAACAGAGGATGAGATGGCTGGATGGCATCACTGACTTGATGGACATGAGTCTGAGTGAACTCCGGGAGTTGGTGATGGACAGGGAGGCCTGGCGTGCTGCGATTCATGGGGTCGAAAAGAGTTGGACATGACTGAGTGACTGAACTGAACTGATATATTCTTTTCTTCTGGTCAGGCACTCCTGTCTGCTCTCATCTTTTGTTTTGCAAGCACTTCTGTGTCTGAAGGTGTATTCCTGATGTATCCATGGAGAGAGATATACTCCACTCAAAACCTAAGGGATTCAGCAAAAGCAGTCCTAAGAGGGAAGTTTATAGCAATATAATCCTACCTCAAGAAACATGAAAAACATCAAATAGACAGCTAACTTTACACCTAAAACAATTGGAAAAAGTAGAATAAAAAAAAAATCAAAATTAGTAGAAGGCAAGAAATCATAAAAATCCAAGCAGAAATAAATGAAAAAGAAATGAAAGAAACAATAGTAAAGATTAATAAAACTAAAAGCTGGTTCTTTGAGAAGATAATCAAAATTGACAAACCTTTAGCCAGACTCATCAAGAAAAAAAGAGAAGAATCAAATCAACAAAATTAGAAATGAGAAAGGAGAGGTTACAACAGACAATGCAGAAATACAAAGGATTATAAGAGCCCATTATGAACAACTATATGGCAATAAAATGGATAACCTGGAAGAAATGGACAGATTCTTAGAAAAGTTTAATCTTCCAAGACTGAACTAGGAAGAAATAGAAATTATGAACAACCCAATTACAAGCACTGAAATTGAAGCTGTGATCAAAAATCTCCCCAAAAACAAAAGCCCAGGACCAGATGGCTTCACAGGATAATTCTATCAAGCATTTAGAGAAGAGCTACTGTCTATCCTTCTAAAACTCTTTCCAAAAATTGCAGAGGAAGGAACACTTCAAAACTCATTCTACAAGGCCACAATCACCGTGATACCAAAACCAGACAAAGGCAATGCAAAAAAAGAAAACTACAGGCCAGTATCACTGATGAACATAGATGCAAAAATCCTCAACAAAATTTTAGCAAACAGAATTCAGCAACACATCAAAAAGCTCACACACCATGATCAAGTTGGATTTATTCCAGGACTGCAAGGATTCTTCAATCAGTGTGATATACCACATTAATGAATTGAAAGATAAAAGCCATATGATGATCTCAATAGATGCAGAAAAAGCCTTTGACCAAATTCAGCACCTATTTATAATTAAAACTCTTCAAAAAATGGGCATAGAAGGAACCTACCTCAACATTGTAAAAGCCATATATGATAAGCCTGCTAAGTCACTTTAGTCATGTCCGACTCTGTGCGACCCCATAGATGGCAGCCCACCATGCTTCCCTGTCCCTGGGATTCTCCAGGCAAGAACATTGGAGTGGGTTGCCATTTCCTTCTCCAATGCATGAAAGTGAAAAATGAAAGTGAAGTAGCTCAGTTGTGTCTGACTCTTAGTGACCCCATGGACTGCAGCCCACGAGGCTCCTCCATCCATGGGATTTTCCAGGCAAGAGTACTGGAGTGGGTTGCCATTGCCTTCTCCAATGATAAGCCTACAGCAAACATTATTCTCAATGGTGAAAAACTGAAAGCATTCCCCTTAACATCAGGAACAAGACAAGGGTGTCCATTTTCTATCATTATTATTATAATAATATTAAACTATTATTCAACATAGTTTCTAGAAGTCCTAGCTACAGCAATCATAGAATAAAAAGAAATAAAAGGAATCCGTATCAGAAAAGAAGAAATAAAGCCCTCACTGTTTGCAGATGACATGATACTGTACATAGAAAACGCTAAAGATAGTATCAGAAAATTACTAAAATCAGTGAATTTAGCAAAGTTGCAGGATACAAAATCAACACACAGAAATCACTTGCATTTCTATATACTAACAATGAAAAATCAGAAAGAGAAATTAAGGAATCAATCCCATTCACCATTGCAACAAGAAGAATTTAATATCTAGGAATACACTTACCTAAGGAGACAAAAGAACTGTACACAGAAAGTTAAAAGACACTAATGAAAGAAATCAAAGATGACATAAACCAATAGAGAGATATTCCATGTTCCTGGGTAAGAAGAATCAATATTGTGAAAATGACTATACTACCAAACACAATCTACAGATTCAATGCAATCCTTATCAAATTACCAATGGCATTTTTCACAGAACTAGAACAAAAAATTTCACAATTCATATGGAAACACAAAAGACCCCGAATAGCCAAGCAGTCTTGAAAAAGAAGAATGGAGCTGGAGGAATCAACCTTCTTGACTTCAGATTATACTACAAAGCTACAGTCATCAAGACAGTGTGGTACTGGCACAAAAACAGAAATATAGACCAATGGAACAAGATAGAAAGCTCAGAAATAAACCCATGCACTATGGGTACCTTATTTTTGATAAAGGAGGCAAGAATATACAATGGGGCAAAGACAGCCTCTTCAATAAATGGTGCTGGGAAAACTGAACAGCTACATGTAAAAGAATGAAATTAGAACACTTCCTAACACCATACACAAAGATAAACTCAAAATGGATTAAAGACCTAAATATAAGACCAAGAACTATAAAACTCTTAGAGGAAAATATAGGCAGAACACTCAATGACATAAATCAAAGCAAGATCCTCTATGACCCACCGCCTAGAGTAATGGAAATAAAAACAAAAGTAAACAAGTGGGACCTGATTAAACTTAAAAGCTTTTGCATGGCAAAGGAAACTATAAGCAAGGTGAAAAGGCAACCCTCGGAATGGGAGAAAATAATAGCAAATGAAACAAATGACACAGGATTAATTTCCAAAATATACAAGCGGCTCATATAGCTCAATGCCAGAAAAACAAACCACCCAATCAAAAAGTGGGAAAAAGACCTAAACAGACATTTCTCCAAAGACATACAGATGGCTAACAAACACATGAAAAGATGCTCAACATTGGTCATTATTAGAGAAATGCAAATCAAAACCACAATAAGATATCACCTCACACCAATAAAAATGGCCCTCATCAAAAACTCTACAAACAATAAATGCTGGAGAGGATGTGGAGAAAAGGGAACACTCTTGCACTGTTGGTGGGAATGTAAATTGATACAGCCACTATGGAAGATGGCATGGAGATTCCTTAAAAAACTAGGAATAAAACCACCATATGACCCAGCAATCCCATTCCTAGGCATATACCCTGAGGAAACCAGGGTTGAAAAAAAACACATGTATCCCGTTGTTCATTGCAGCACTACGTACAATAGCTAGAACCCGGAAACAACCTAGATATCCATCGACAGATGAATAGATTAAGAAGTTGTGGTATGTATACACAATGGAATATTACAGCCGTAAAACAGAATGCATTTGAGTTAGTTCTGATGAGGTGGATGAACCTAGAACCTGTTATACAGAGTGAAGTGAGTCAGAAAGAGAAAGGTAAATATCATATTCTAATGGACACATACAGAATCTAGAAAAATGGTACTGAATAATTTATTTACAGGGAAGCAATGGAGAAACAGATACAGAAAATAGACTTACGGACATGGGGAGAGGGGAGGAGAGGGTGAGATGTATGGAAAGAGTACTATGGAAACTTACATTACCATATGTAAAATAGATAGCCAATGGGAATTTTCTGTATGGCTCAGGAAACTCAAACAGGGGCTCTGTATCAAGGTAGAGGAGTGGGATGGGGAGGGAGATGGGAGGGAGGTTCAAAAGGGAGGGGATATATGTATATCTCTGGCTGGTTCATGTTGAGATTTGACAGAAAACAACAAAATTCTATAAAACAATTATTCTTCAATAAAAAGCTAAATTAAAAAAAGAATTATATTAAATCTACACTGCCTCTCCATTATAAATGAAACCTCAAAGCCTGGATGGCAGGTACAACAAGGTTTACCGAACATTTTAAGCACATTGTTGAAAACTATTGCTCAGAGAAAAAGATTCCTTTCAAAATATTACTGCTTATTGACAAAGCATCTGTTCACCCAAGAATATTGATGGCAATGTACAATGAAATAAATGATGTTTTCATGCCTACTAACACAAAATCCATTCTGTAGCCCATTGATCAAGAAGTGATTTTAACATTTAAGTCTTATTACTTAAGAAATACATTTTGTAAGCCTATAGCTGCCATCAATAGTGATTCCTCTGATGGATTTGGGCAGAGTAAATTGAAAGTCTTCTGAAAAGGATTAACAATTCTAGATGCCATTAAGAACATTTGTGATTCATTGGAAGAGGTCAAAGTATCAATATTAATGAAAGTTTGAAAGAAGTTGATTCCAATTTATGGATGAATTTGAGAGGTTCAAGACTTCAGTGAAGGAAGTAGCTGCATATGTGGTGGAAATAGCAGAAGAACTAGAACTAGAGACTGAAGATGTGACTGAATTGCTGTAATTTCATGATAAAATGGATGAGAAGTTGCTTCTTATGGATGAGCAAAGAAAGTAGTTTCTTGAGATAGAATCTACTCTTCAAGATGATGCTATGAAGCTTGCTGAAATGACAGCAAAGAATTCAGATGCAACATAAACTTAGTTGATAAAACATTGGCAGGGTTCAAGATGATTGATTCTGATTTTGAAAGAAGTTTTACTGTGGGTGAAGTACTATCAAGCACTCTCTGACATACATCACAGCAGGATCCTCTATGACCCACCTCCCAGAATATTGGAAATAAAAGCAAAAATAAATAAATGGGACCTAATTAAACTTAAAAGCCTCTGCACAACAAAGGAAACTATAAGCAAGGTGAAAAGACAGCCTTCAGAATGGGAGAAAATAATAGCAAATGAAGCAACTGACAAACAACTAATCTCAAAAATATACAAGCAACTCCTACAGCTCAACTCCAGAAAAATAAATGACCCAATCAAAAAATGGGCCAAAGAACTAAATAGACATTTCTCCAAAGAAGACATACAGATGGCTAACAAACACATGAAAAGATGCTCAGCATCACTCATTATCAGAGAAATGCAAATCAAAACCATTATGAGGTACCATGTCACGCCAGTCAGAATGGCTGCAATCCAAAAGTCTACAAGCAATAAATGCTGGAGAGGGTGTGGACAAAAGGGAACCCTCTTATACACTGTTGGTGGGAATGCAAACTAGTACAGCCACTATGGAGAACAGTGTGGAGATTCCTTAAAAAACTGGAAATAGAACTGCCTTATGATCCAGCAATCCCACTGCTGGGCATACACACTGAGGAAACCAGAATTGAAAGAGACACATGTACCCCAATAGTCATGGCAGCACTGTTTATAATAGCCAGGACATGGAAGCAACCTAGATGTCGATCAGCAGATGAATGGATAAGAAAGCTGTGGTACATATACACAATGGAGTATTACTCAGCCATTAAAAAGAATACATTTGAATCAGTTCTAATGAGGAGGATGAAACTGGAGCCTATTATACAGAGTGAAGTAAGCCAGAAAGAAAAATACCAATACAGTATATTAACGCATATATATGGAATTTAGAAAGATGGCAACAATAACCCTGTATACTACTACTACTAAGTCACTTCAGTCGTGTCCGACTCTGTGCGACCCCATAGACGGCAGCCCACCAGGCTCCCCCGTCCCTGGGATTCTCCAGGCAAGAACACTGGAGTGGGGTGCCATTGCCTTCTCCCTGTATATGAGACAGCAAAAGAGACACTGATGTATAGAACAGTCTTTTGGACTCTGTGGGAGAGGGAGAGGGTGGGATGATTTGGGAGAATGGCATTGAAATATGTATAATATCATATATGAAACGAGTTGCCAGTCCAGGTTCGATGCACGATACTGGATGCTTGGGGCTAGTGCACTGAGACGACCCAGAGGGATGGTATGGGGAGGGAGGAGGGAGGAGGGTTCAGGATGGGGAACACATGTATACCTGTGGCAGATTCATTTTGATATATGGCAAAACCAAGGCAATGGCACCCCACTCCAGTACTCTCGCCTGGAAAATCCCATGGACGGAGGAGCCTGGTGGGCTGCAGTCCATGGGGTCGCACAGAGTCGGACACGACCGAGCGACTTCACTTTGACTTTTCCTTTCATGCATTGGAGAAGGAAATGACAACCCACTCCAGTGTTCTTGCCTGGAGAATCCCAGGGATGGGGGACCCTGGTGGGCTGCCATCTCTGGGGTCGCACAGAGTCGGACACGACTGAAGCGACTTAGCAGCAGCAGCAAAACCAATACAATATTGTAAAGTTAAATAAAATAAAATAAAATAAAATACTATCAAGCAACACTGCATGCTACAGAGAAATGATTGATGAAAGACAGAGTCAATCAATGTGGCAAACGTCATTCTTTCTTATTTTAGGAAATTACTCCAGAAGCCCCAGTCTTCAGCAACCATTATCCAGATCAGTCTACTGTCCTCAATATTGAGGCAAGACCCTCCACCTGCAAAAAGATTATCACTCTCTGAATGTCCAGATGCTGTTTAGCGTTTTATAGCAATAAAGTATTTTTACCTAGGTTTGTACATTGTTCTCTAGACATAATATTATTGTACACTTAATAGACTGCAGTGTAGTGTAAATACAGCTTTTACATACACTGCAAAACAAAAAAATTCATGTGACTTACTTTATTGTGATATTTGCTTTTATTGTGGTGGACTGGAACCGAACCCACAACATCTCCAAGGTATGCCTATATATGTTTTATGCTTCTACCCTACTAATAAAAATCCTAAGGGTCTTAATTATCATCCCCATTTTCTTATCAAGGTAATGTCTATTTTTAATATTGTTCATTTGCTCTGGTTACAGGGAGCAGGGGCTACTCTCTAGTGGTGTGCAGGCTTCTTGCTGTGGTGGCTTCCCTTATTGTGGGGCTCAGGCTCTCTGGTGTGCAGGCTTCGGTAGCTGCTGCACATGGGTTCAGCAGTTGTGGTTCCTGGGCTCTAGAGCAGACATTCAATAGTTGCGGCACACAGGCTTCATTGCTCTGCAGCATCCAGGATCTTCCAAGACCAGGGATCGAACCCATGTCTCCTGCGTTGGCAGGCAGATTCATCACCATTGACCACCGGGGAAGCCCCAAGTTTGTATGTTTGAAGACGACTCCCCCTCCTCAAAAATGAATTATCTTTTCACTCAGCCACAACCAACTCTTTGCGACCCCATGAACTGTAGCCTGCCAGGCTCTTCTGTCCATGGAGTTCTCCAGGCATGAATACTGGGATGGGTTGCCATCTCCTTTCCCAGGGGATCTTCCCAACCCAGGGGTGAAAACCTGGGTCTTCTGCATTGCAGGTGGACTCTATAATGTCTGAGCCACCTCGGGGTGCCTGCTATTATTATAATCTTTTCACATCTCTATGTATGCATACATTATTCAGAAAATATAGAAAATGGAAATTAATGTATATTGTGTATCTTTTATGTGCCAAGAATCTTGGAGACTTTAATATACTGAGTTTGGTCCAGCAAACACATTTTGAACACCACCCAAGTGCCAGACACACAGATAGAGATCAAGTCACATTCTTGTTCTTGAGAGTGGCATCCGTGCCCACAGATAAATAATTTCCATACAATAAGGGAAATCTTATTACAAAAGATGGGCTGATTTAGGGTAGGGTTCACAGAGGAAATAAAGCCTGGATTGAGCACACTGAAGGATGAAGAAGAGAGCTAAGGATGTATAGACTTTTCAGTTTACAATTCGGTGGCATAACGTCCATCATGTTTCTTGGGCAAATCAACTGATGCTTTGTAGCTGGCAAAGCTTGTCACAAGTATAGGCAACATTTTGCCCAGGAAATGTGGAGGAGAGGAGACTGCACTATACCACCTGTCCACTACAGCGGGGGCTGAGTGGGTGGCCATAAACTCTATGCCGTCAAGACTAGAGTTTCTCCAGACTGGCTGTAAAAGTTAATGAACATCTCCTCGGTGACTCATTTCCTGTCTCCTACTGATACCATTTGTTTCAACATGATGGGATATTACAGGGCTTTCTTGCAGCAGTACTCAGGGTCAACATCTCTGTCAAATATAATAGGACAAAGTCCAAGGTTGTAAAAATTTGCTCCTTAGGGGGAAAGGACGAATTCTGATAGTTTCTTAAAATAATGAGTGGTTTATGCTGTTTTCTTAGGAGGTAGGATTGAAAAGCATTTCAAGACTCACCTTCTTATTATGTGTTAGTCCCTTCAGATTTTCCCAAATTCCTCTATCAGACTTGACTTTTCACATTCTCCTAAAGGACCTTAAAAAAAATCATCTCTTTCTCTGATCTCTGATCATTCCATTAGGTGTTCCCCACTCCACTGCCCCTGCCTGACTGAGGTTCTTTTTTCATACCAGTCTATAGTACTGAAATGTTTAGCTGTCAAAAAGTAATTGACCTTTTCCAAAAAAATCTTCCACCAATAGTAAAGTATGAAACTGCTCATTAGTTAAAATGGGTATTAAGTGAGTTGCTGTCACACTAAAGCTGAAGACAATTTCTGCTTGACCTCAAATGATGAAGAAGCGAAAAGCTTTACTATCGAACTCAAAACAGAGTTCACTGGTCATTTGAAGAAGAAGGCAAAGGGATCACTGCCATTCACGTTTCAAACAGGGAAACTGGAGTCAAAAAACATCCTATAGATATGATGAAGAATTCTTACTAAAGTGAAACCTAAGTGTCAGCTTGGCAATCTAATTAAATTTGACTCATTGGAAAAGACCCTGCTGCTGGGAAAGATTGAGGTCAGGAGAAGGGGGCAACAGAGAATGAGATGGTTGGATGGCATCACAACCCAATGGACATGAATTTGAGCAAATTCTGGGAGATAGCGAAGGGCAGGGAAGCTGGCGTGCTGTAGTCCGTGGGTTTGCAAAGAGCTGGCTATGACTTAGTGATTGAATAACACCAATAGCTTTCCTCCAAAATTTCTCACAATTCCTTCACATTCATCAGGACTTACTTCTATGAAGTTGCTCTCTGTTTCTAAGCTTCCTCAAAAATAAGAGCAAATTCTTTTCTGCTTCATATCAACCTCCTTCGATAAGAAATCCACCCCCTTCTTCTTGGTCTTTCCTGTCCGGTGTGGTAGCCACTAACCAAATGTTTAAATTTAATTGACAAAAATTAAATAAAATTAAAAATTCAACTCCTCATTCTCACTAGCCTTATTTCAAGTCCTGTATGGCTGTATGTGGGTAGTGGCTAAAGCATTGACAGCCCAGATTAGGACATATCCATTATCATAGAAAAATCCTATTGGGCATTTGTACCAGTGTGTCATGACTCGATGAGAATTTACTGGATATTATATTTGTGGCTATATGTCAAGAGGTCATATTTCTACTTTCCATCAGAAAATTTGTTTTGATGTAAGTGTTTTGAACCACCCTCCTGTTTTCGGAAATGTATCATCTATCTGGGACTTCCCGGTGGCTCAGCAGTAAAGAATCTGCTAGCAGTGCTGGAGCCACAGGAGGCTCGAGTTCAGTCTCTGGGTCAGGAAGATCCCCTGGAGGAGGGCATGGCAACCCACTCCAGTATTCTTGCCTGGAGAATCTCCATGGACAGAGAAACCTGGTGAGTTACAGTCCGTAGGGTCCCAAAGTGTCAAACACAACTGAGGCAACTGAGCACACACACACTCACCATCCCTCTGGGCTTTCCAGGTGGCGCTAGTGGTAAAGAACCCACCTGCCAATGTAGGAGACAAAAGAAACGCAATTTCTGTCCAACTGCTTAAAGGGAAAGGGGCTTATGTTTAACTAGTAATGTAAAAACTAAAATTCATCTGGTAATATCCTACCACATACCATTAGGAAACTGAGGCTCAAAGAGGTTCAGGAGTATGCCTAATGTTACACTGTGAGTAGGAAACAGAATTAGGATTTGAACCAAGATTCTTCAGAAACCAAGCCTTGTGCTCTTCCCCACCAGGGCATCATCAGAGTGGCAGAGGTCCTCTAAGGTACACTTTGTAACCACAGAACCATTAGTTTTTCCTGTCTTACCATGAATTTATACACAGGCTGGAAAAAAAAATCCAATAACAAAGGCTGAGTAGCCTCATAAAAAAATACTGAACTGGAAGTAAGAAAGCCTGGTTTCTGATATCAGCTTCAGTCCAGCTAGCTGTGAATTGAGCCAGGCAGAGTACTCCTCTGGGCCTCAGGTTCCTCATCAGTAGAGTAAAAGAGTAAGAGTTGATAAGCACCATTATTCTCTCCAGCCTTAAAGTTATAGTCTGTCGAGGCTGTAGTCTAATTAAGGTTGAATGTTCTCTGAAACCTACAGCATAGTTTAATCCTTTGCTATCTATTAGAGGAGAGGAGAGCTTGTGACCCTTTCCAAATAGGCTTAAAAAAAAAAAAAAAAAAAAAAAGCCTATGATTCAACAAACAGCTAAACTGGGAGTCAGAAGGCTTAGAATCAATGTTCAACTCTACCACTGACTGTGACTTTGAACCTGGATTCAGGTTCAAAGGAACCTGGAACCAGGCTTCCTAATCTCTCCTTACATCAAGTTTCCGGGGTGTGAAATAGAGTAATGTCCTACATCACTCCCAGAGATTCCGTTAGGATCTCGCTTGATGACTTAAGTGAAACACTTTATTGTAAAACATTTTACCACTGCAAGTTATTCTGACATGGCTGCTCTGTGTTAGAACAAAATTTCAGTGACTTGTTCTTCAGGAACAAGGAGGAGCTCCAGGAGGTATTGGGGGAACCAGGGACATGCTGAGGGTGATTTGTACTTTAGAGTAAAGTGCTCCTTAAGCAGAGCACAGGGTACATAACCTATGTCCAGCCCCGATGACAAATCCTTCCAGCAATGATAGAAACATCATGATTCCCCAGAGTGGAAGCAAGCCATCTTTATAGAAAAAAGGAAAACTAAAAGAAATCAACAATACAGAGACAAAAAGAGAGATAAGAAAAGAAACATAAAGGGAAAGGAAGATGGGCTTATAATAGGTATCAATGGAAATAATTGATAAACAATCTATAATAAGAGGTGAAAGAGTTTTATTTGGGCCACAATGAGGGCTATAGCCCAGGAGACAGATTCAGGAAGCACTTGAACTGTCTTCTGTTAGATCACAAATGGGGGGAGGTTTATAAAGGCAAAAATTGCAAAATTACGTAAGTTGTTTGTCAAGAATTATAATAGGAGCTCGCAAGACGTAAGGGTGTTAAGCCAAGATTGTTTGGGGCACTAAATAGTTGAACGGTTACAAGGGGAGATCTTGAGGTCACGAGGTTGCAGTGGCAGCTGCCAGCAGATATTATTTTGAAAGAAACTGGTGGTGTCCTTGATTCTGCTACAGTTCAGAAAATCCAAGTTCTTAGGGATACAGGAACATGTCTGAAACCACATTCACAATGGCACCCCCAGCTCCATTTTGGATGCCTGAACCACAGTTTTTCCATTTTAATTATTAAACGCATTCTTTCCTTTAATGGTTAAGTCAGATGTACATTTGCAGGTTTAATAGGCCACAAACAGCCTGGGTTTTTTTAAGTTTCAGAAAAAAATTTATTAGAGTATAGTTGATTTACAATGTTATGTTAGCTTCAGTTGTAACAGCAAAGTGAATTACTTATACATATCCATATGCCCGCCCTGGGTTGCAAAGATCCGCCAGAGAAGAGAATGACAACCCACTCCAGTATTCCTGCCTAGAGAATTCCAAGGACAGAGGAGCCTGGCAGGCTACAGTCCACGGGGTCACAAAGAGTCAGATACAACTGAGCCACTAACACTTTCACTTTTTCACTCTTTCTTGGATTCTATTCCCATATAGGTCATGACAGAGTATTGAATAGAGTTCCCTGTGTTATACGGTAAGACCTTATTAGTTTATTTCACATATAATAGTGTGTGTGTGTCGATCCCAGTCTCGCATTAATCCCTCCCCTGCTTATCCCCTGGTAACTGTGTTTGTTTTCTACATCCTTAGCTCTATTTCCACAAATAAGCTATTCTAGTTAGCGTAAATTTCAAGTTAAATTATATATAAGCCAAAATTACTTTCCTATCCTTCAATAGTGTAATTTTCTTTCATCACAAATTACAGGATATTGCTAAAATGGATTGTAGAGAAAAGACTCTATTTGCAATTAGGGAGAGGTTCTCTTAAATAATTAAAATACAACTTAGACATGTTCTCAATTCATATCTCATTCAGTTCACTTTGGCTGTAGATAAGACTTTTATGGATGGCTATTATTTGTAAACATTGCTGCTGTGTGATTAAAGCAAACGTCATATAATTCCTGAGGCAAGAAGATATAAGAACTTCAGAAACTTCCTGGGATCTCTAAGGACACTGAAGAAGGCAGGGGTCTTCAGAGCCTTGAATGCCAACCAGGTAATTAATCCTCCATGCCGTTGAGGGCATAGGGCTTTCTTTGAGTATCTGTTTTTCTTTGCCAGCTTTTAACTGGGCCAGAAAGAACAAGTTATAGTTCAAAACATGTTCATCATGCTTGTGTTGCTGTTTTTTTCATTTAAATTACTTATTTCTTTCCTTGTCTTATAAAGAGCATTGGCTTTGGTCTCAAACAGTGTTGAGTTAAATCCTGGCTCAGCAATCTAGAAGCTGTGAAACTGTAGGATAGATACTTGATCTCCATAAACTTTAGGGTCTTCATGTGCAAAATAAGCTAATGATATCTGGAATGCAGCCCAGTTATGGGGATTAAATTGGATGACACGGGAGCATTCAATGAATGTCAATTTGTTAGGATTCAGTTATAGGTTACAGTGGTGCCCCTTCCTTATCCTGGCGGCACTCTCCCAAGTATGCTTTCTTCAGTCAGCTGGGGTCAGAAAATATTAAATGGTAAACTCCAAAAAAAAAGTCATAAATTATAAATTGTGCCACGCTCTGTTCTGAGCAGCCTGATGAAATCTAGCATGATCCTGCTTATTCCCACCCAGGAGGCAGGTCATCCCTTTGTCCAGCGTACTGCTTCCCTCCACCCCGACCCCCACCACCCCGATTAGCATAGGAAAAACAGCATATATAGGGTTCTGTAATATCTGTGGTTTCAGGGGTCTTAGGATGTATTCCCTGCAGATAAGTGGGGAGGACTATATTTAAAAAGATGCTGAACCTCCCTTCCCCAGATTGTTGACCTGAGAGCGAAGCTTTTACCATTTGTGTCTTGAAGCAGGTACAGGACAGCCAAAATACCTCTATCACTTTTGGAATGGAGGCTCCTCAGCAGAATCAATTGCAGGTTAATACCATAATTAAAAGAGAGAGAGAGAGAGGTCATCACAGCCACACACTCTTCACTCTTTTGTTTCCCTCCTTATCAACGCTGTGTCAGAGTGTCCATATGGACCTAATCTTTAGATTTTCTGGGAAAGTTTCCATTTCAAACACTCTGTTTCACCATTTATTTCCCTTAAGCAATCTATTATTTGAGAGTTAGAACATGTATGCTGATCATAAAGTATGCTCAAATTAAAATGCAATGAATTACTCATCTTAGTAATTTGGGGGAAAAACCTTTTTCCCAACCCCAGGCTTACACTAAAGTAGTTGCCTAATGGATAAAAAATAGAATAGAGGTAGATATTTTAATCTTATGTGGATGGCAATGGCCAGTTTTTCAAATATAAATTCCAAAAGTTATAAAGGATATGATAACTATGACAATTTTGAAATTTTCAGTAGGCAAAAAAAGTATATTGTAAACAAGAGAAAATACAAACTGGGAAATATTTTTGGTATGATATAAAAGACAACAAATATACAAAGAAAGCCCTCCAGATTCCTGAGGAAAAAGATAAAAAATCCAACAATAAGCTGTGCAAAGCTGTAAACCAAAAATTCATAAAATAAAATTTAAGAGCTAATCATTATATAAAAAGACATCCCACTTTATCAGTATTTTTAAAATGAAGTTTTTCTTTAATATACCAAAATTAGCAAGAAAAAAAAAATTGACAAATCAGGTGTTCATTAAGGGCTGAGGAAAGCACATTCCTGCCCACTAGTGTTAGAATGAACATACACTACAGCCTGTTCAGAGGGCATTTTTTAAATTCTTTTAAATTTATTTTTTAATTGGATTATAATTGCTTTACAATGTTGTCTTGGTTTCTGCTGTACAACAACCTGAATTAGCTATAAGTATACGTATATCCCCTCCTTCTTGAGCCTCCCTCCTACTCCTCGAGGTTCAGAGGGTATTTTAGCCAAGAATATCAATGTGACAATTTGTGTGTTCTGTGAAATTACAACCCTGTGTATGTGAATTCAGACTTACCAGGTGGTGCTAGCGGGAAAGAACCCACCTGCTAATGCAGGAGATGTAAGAGACAAGAGTTCGATTCCTGGGTCCAGCAGATTCCCCTGGAGGAGGGCATGGTAACCCACTCCGGTTTTCTTGCCTAGAGAATCCCATGGACAGAGGATCCTATGGACAGAGTAGCCTAGCAGGCTACGGTCCATAGGGTTGCAAAGAGTCAGACCCAACCGAAGCAACTTAGCAGGCTCTCATGTACGTGAATTTATACTAAAGACAGAAGCAAAACTTCATAAAAGTTATGAGAGTGGAAGAATGTTTATTACAATCAATCTGTTTCTGAGAGATAAAACCATGTTTCAGAATTATAAGACTCTATACAAAATTATGTAAACAACACATGCCTAGAAAAATGTTAATAAGCTCTTGACTCAATTGTTTCTCTGGAAGATTGCTTCGTATTCTCTAGTTTTTCAATGATCTTTTAATAATTTGTGTACTATTTAGTCACAGGAAAAATAAAATTATTTTTTTAAAAGTGTGATATCTCCTAAGTGTAAAGGGAAGAAAGTTAAAGTTAGGAAATCTTGTAGCTGTGTGACAATGAGAAAATGACTTTATACCTCAGGTTTTCTAAATTGTAAAGTGGAGATATTAGATAACATATTCAGTTTTAATTCTAACATTTAAAAACTCACGGTTGGGATTGACTTGATTGACTTAAACTACTGCTGCTGCTGCTGCTAAGTCGCTTCAGTCGTGTCCAACTCTGTGCGACCCCAGAGACGGCAGCCCACCAGGCTCCCCCGTCCCTGGGATTCTCCAGGCAAGAACACTGGAGTGGGTTGCCATTTCCTTCTCCAGTGTATGAAAGTGAAAAGTGAAAGTGAAGTCGCTCAGTCGTGTCCGACTCCTAGCAACCCCATGGACTGCAGCCTACCAGGCTCCTCCGTCCATGGGATTTTCCAGGCAAGAGTACTGGAGTAGGGTGCCGTTGCCTTCTCCGGACTTAAACTATTAAAGCTCAAATACTGCCTCATCTGAGAGAAAGCTTGCTTTGGACGCCCTCTGCTGGTTGTGCTTAGAATAGCAAGGGCGGGCTCTTCAGAGTATACCAAATGCTTTCAGACTTGAAACCATTCAGCCCAGCAGAGTTAGATCTTTGGCATTGGCTTAGAGGCTGACATAAGATAAATTTTCCTAATCTTTATATTTAGCTTGAGATTCCTATTTATCTATTATTGAAGTATGTTGTTGTTCAGTCGCTCAGTCGTGTCCGACTCTTTGCCACCCCATGGACTGAAGCATAACAGGCTGCCCTGTCCATCTCCTGGAGCTTGCTCAAACTCATGTCAGTTGAGTCTGTGATGCCATCCAACGATCTCGTCCTCTGTCGTACCCTTCTCCTGTCTTCAGTCTTTCCCAGCAGCAGGGTATAATTAATTTATAGTGCTGTTAGTTTCTGGTGTACAACAAAGTGATTCAGTTATACATGTATACATATGTTCTTTTTAAAATTCTTTTATTACAGAAAAGTGGAGTTATTATTATTAGTAAAGTGTAGTTCCCTATGCTATACAGTAGATGCTTGTTGATTATCTATTTTAAAGATACTCTGTATATATCAATCCCAAACTCTCAATTTACCCTTTCCCCATAACTTTCCCTTTTGGTAACCATAAGTTTGTTTCCCAAGTCTGTGAATCTGTTCCTGTTTTGTAAGTTCTTTTGTTTCATATTTTAGATTCCATGTAAGTGATATCATATGGTATTTATCTTTCTCTTTCTGACTGACTTCACTTAGTATAATAATCTCTAGGTTCATCACACCTTCTTTATCATCTGTTGATGGACATTTAGGTTGCTTCCATATCTTGTCTGGGGGCTTCCCTGGTGGCTCAACTGGTAAAGCATCCACCTGCAATGCAGGAGACCTGAGTTCGATCCCTGGGTTTGGAAAATCTCCTGGAGAAGGGAAAGGCTACCCACTCCAGTATTCTGGCCTGGAGAATTCCATGAACAGTATAGTTCATGGGGTCACAAGGAGTCACTCAGACATGACTGAGTGACTTTCACTTTCTTCATGACTTGTCTATTGTAAACAGGGCTGAAATGAACATTGGGGTGCATGTATCTTTTCAAATTCCCTTTGTTGTATAATTTGGGTTTAGCCAGAGAAATATTTTTTCCTTCATTTATGATTTGGGCTTCTTAGGTGGCACAGAGGTAAAGAATCTGTCTGCCAATGCAGGCAATGCAGGAGACACATATTTGATCCCTGGATTAGGAACATCCCCTGGAGGAGGATACGGCAGTCCAGTTCATTATTCTTACCTGAAAAATCCCATTGGCAGTGGAGCCTGGCAGGCTACAGTCCATGGAATCACAAAGAATTGGGAATAGCTGAGCGACTGAGAAGCATGCATTTACTAATACGATTTGGCTTTTATAAATTCCTAGGTCCACTTCACTAGTATAAATGTGTTGAAATTTCAGATCTGGGTGAATCCAGGAATATCAAGGAAAAACTGACAAAGACTCTGAGATCTGTGCTTCCTGAAGCACTTCTGTCCCTGGGGGAAGAGGAAGATGGCTCTGAAAAGCATGTGGCTGGTTTTTCTGATGAGCTGTGTAATCAGCACTGAAGTCCTGGATGGTGAGTATCAGTCACTAAGCTGGAATTGAGCCCACAGTCAATGTTCTTTGTATGGTTGTAAGCCGTAGTGAAACCATCATCAATCAAATGTAGATTATAATAATTATTTTGCAAATTTATTATGAAGGGTGGAGGTAATGTATTTAAAGTACCTGTACCTGGCAGTCAAGTAATGATAACTATAATTAGAACTACCCAGTGTTTTGTGCATTATTTTCCTATTTAAACATATTGGGGGATTCTAGTTTGCAAAGAACATACAGACTAGTTGGAGAGATGGCTCCAACACACATATAGGCCCAGCATCAAGTATAAAGTCACATGTCAGGACTTCCCTTGTGGTCTAGTGGCTAAGACTCTGTGCTCCCAATGCAGGTGGCCAGGTTCAATCCCTGGTCAGGGAACTAAGATCCCACATGCTGCAACTAAGACTGGGCACAGACAAATAAATAAATTAAAAAAAAAATTTATAAATAAAATACCAAAGTAACATATCTGTGAGATTGTAAGCAATACCCTAGAATCTACCAGTGGAGAAAGCAGGGGAAGAAAGCTGCATATATGAGCTAAGAATAAGCATCCTGGCTGCTTTGACAGTCTGCAGAGGCCCTGCTGGTGTCGTATGTGGTACAGGGGGTGAAGAAACTCGCCTGAGCAGCACTTCTATTGAGAAGAGGTCTCTTGAGAGGGCCCGGGGCTGTACAGGACCCAGCACTTCTCCCCGCGCGGATACCTAGGCCAGGGGAGAGAGTGACTGGAAGGAGATACAAAGAGAGGCAGGGTTCTTGGGGCCTCATGTTGGTACTTGTGGCTGAAGTCTACGGGTCCAGCTATCAGCTCTCTCAACCATCTACGGCCATTCAGGACCTGGGGAACTCAACCACTTTCTCTGGAACGTGCTAGCGTGTGAAAGACTGGGAGAGGCTACCCTCAAGCTCCCCCAGAGGGCCGCGTTCCATGGCCATTTCTAATCAACAGCCTGGGTAGCTAGGGCCTTGCTGCTCTGGTCCTGGCTTCCCTGGCGGGGCTTGAAGTGAGGGAGTTGGGATGGACATGTACACACTGCTCTACTGAAAATGGATTAGCAACAAGGACCTATTGTACTGCACAGAGAACTCTGAGCAATGTTATGCATCGGCCTAGATGAGAGGGGAGTCTGGGGAGAATGGATACACATATATACATATATATACACACACATATATATATATGGCTGAATTCCTTTACTGTTCACCTGAAACTCTCACAATATTGTTCATCGGCTATACTCCAATAGAAAACAAAAACAAAACAAAAAACATCCTAACTAGTTACTATTTTCAAAACATATTACATGGGTATAATGATAATGTGATTATTTTGATAGCTACAATTTATTAAGTAGTTACTATTTTTTGACAATTACTAGACACTCAATGCTAATCATTGTACATGCGTTATCCCACTTAATCCTCCCAACAACCCTATGATTCAGTGTATAAACAAGAAAACCAAAACTAAAAGAGTTTAAATAATGTTCCTAAGGCCACATTTCTAGTAAGTGGTGGAGCAAAAAGACTATTAGTAGTCCAGGTGGGATGTTACGAGCCAAAACCTCCTGCCACTGCATGTGTATGGATGAGGAGTCTAGGACCAGGAGTGGCGGAATCAGGGTTCTAGGGCTTCTGGGCACTGGCTCCTCTCCCAGATCCCTCCTCATTCCCCAAGAGTGTCTTCAGTAGGTTACTTCACCCCCGAAGAGGTTTTCTTATCTGTCCAGGGGGGATATATACATCCTTATTACTTAGGAAAGCTCTGGTAATTAAACAAGGCAATCTAAATGAATGTACTTGGCTCATAGGGGTTTTTTAATAAATAAATTGAGCCTAATGACTACAATGCTGCAAACTCGGTGGCTCAGACGGTAAAGAATCTGCCTGCAATACGGGAGACCCAGGTTCAATCCCTGGTTTGGGAAGATCGCTTGGAGAAAGGAATGGCAACCCACTGCAGCATTCTTGCCTGGAGAATTCCACGGACAGAGGAGCCTGGTGGGCTACAGTCCATGGGGTTGCAAAGGGTTGGACACGACTGAGGGACTGACCCTTTCATTTTCAATGACTATAATGACTGAGAGCTTCTGTTTAGAGTCAGACCATCTTGGGTGGTCAAATCCTGTCTCTGCCACTTATTTGCTGTAGGACTCCAGGACCTGACAACTCTCTGCCTTTGTTTTCTCCTCTGGAACTGAGGTTAGTGACAATCTACTTGCCAGGGTTATTGTGAGGGTGACTGGAATGCCTGGAACAGCTCCTGGGACATAGTAAATGCTCCATGAGGTGTGAGGTGGTGGGAGGCAGAGCGGCAGCCCCAGCAGAGCAGCGCAGTCTGCCCCTCCAGGAGCTCACGCATCTCCGTTAGGGTGCCGCGGCCTTGGCTGAAGTATCATGAAGTCCGTGGTGAGGTGAGGGGGGAGGAAGGAGAGGAGAGAATGAGGCAGAGAGACAGACAGTCATCAACACACAGAGACTCAGGCACAGAGACCAGCAGAAAGTTAGTGGGAGACAGAGACACCAGGGTGAGTGGGGAGACAGCAAGAGACAAAGAGAGAAATACACGGAAAGGGTCAGAAAGACACAGAGAGGCTCAGAGGGAGCCGAACAGAGCGACATGGACAGAAACTGAGAAGGACGCTCAAAACAGACACAGGGGCAGGGAAAGAGAGAGCGCACTGGTGGTCCGGCCTTAAGCATGACCCAAGGTGTGCTTTGCCCTGACCCCTCTAGGTCCTCCAGTGTGCCACTGGGAGCTCTGCTCTCACTACCTGGATTCAGGAAAAAAGAAAGTGCCTGGTGGTGGAGAATCTGTGCTTACACATCTGCCCACAGGATGCCGAGCAGAGTCACTTCAGAGTTTGAAAGAGAAATCAGGGAGAACTGAACGAGGAGCACCTGGTGTGAAGCAAGGGGCCTTTATCCTCAGACTGCAGTCAGAGACGTGGACTCTTCCCTTCCACCTCTTTCAGAATCTTTTCACCAGTGTTCAATTGAAAAGCATGCTTCATAATCTCTCTCCAGACTGTTCCTTACTGAAATTCAAGCCTTTTCATTTGGAGTGGTAATCGGTGGTCAGCCTTCTCCTTAAGAAGATCAATTTTTACTCTAAGAGTCAAAGATGTCTTTTACTTTCTTTCCCCCTGATAAAATAACCAAGGCATCCCAACCCTCTAATGATTTTCATTGCCATATTTCCAATTTCTTGTTTTTTTATAAAAGCCAAAGTTGAGAGGTTTGGTGGCAGGAACACAGATTCGTAAGTTAGAGAACTGAATCTGAAAAGTGGCTTTTCCACCTCCCTGTGTGATCTTAGACGGGTGGCCACCCGGTCTGTTTCCTCGCCTCCCTAAGATACATATGTAGTACAAATAAACCCCTCAGCATAGTGCCTGGTGGCAAGGAAGTACTCTGCACATGGAAGCTGGTGATAATGCAACAGGAGTAGCAGCAGTGGCATAAAGGTGTTCTTTTTATTTAACATCAAATGCTGATGCTCATATTCCTGAAGGTAGAAGAAGGTAAGGTATTTAAGCATATGAGCTTCTATGTTGCTTGTTCCTGATTCGTTTGAGGTACCCCTTTGTTAGCCAGTTTGACTGCTTGTTGCTTAGAAAGAAAAGGTGCTTGACTCAGAAAAGCTGGCAGTCTAGGGAGAAGGTGAACTTGTGTCCAGAGGCCAACTC
Source organism: Bos taurus (assembly GCF_002263795.3). Lineage (NCBI taxonomy): Eukaryota > Metazoa > Chordata > Mammalia > Artiodactyla > Bovidae > Bos > Bos taurus. The sequence goes on from NC_037330.1 coordinate 23,492,232, forward strand.
CAAAGATTCTGCTCAGCCTTGACGATTTTTAAAGGGGAGAAAGACAGAAGAGCCTTAATGAATTATTGATGCAGGAAATTGGATTCTGCATCATTCCCCACTGTGTGCAGACTGGTTGAATTTTCCAATGTCATCTTGCCTGCAGGATCTGCCTGCAGGATTGAGAAGAGGACTATTAAGGATAAAGCCTCTTGATGAGTGTGAAAGAGGAGAGTGAAAAACCTGGCTTAAAACTCAACATTGAAAAAACTAAGATCATGGCATCCAGCCCCCTCGCTTCATGACAAATAGATGGGGAAAAAGTGGAAACAGTGGCAGACTTTATTTTCTTGGGCTCCAAAATCACTGCAGACGGTGACTGTAGCCATGAAATTAAAATATTCTTGCTCCTTGGAAGAAAAGCTAAGAAAACCTAGACAGCATATGAAAAAGCAGGGACATCACTTTGTCGACAAAGGTCTATATGGGCTAAGCTATGGTTTTTCCAGTAATCACATATGGATGTGAGGGTTGGACCATAAAGAAGGATAAGCACTGAAGAACTGATGCTTTCCAACTGTGGTGCTGGAGAAGACTCTAGAGAGTCTCTTGGACTGCAAGGAGATCAAACCAGTTAATCCTAAAGGAAATCAACCCTGAATATTCATTGAAATGACTGATGCTGAAGCTGAAGCTCCAATACTTTTCATCCTCATTTGAAAAGACCCTGATGCTGGGAAAGACCGAAGGCAAGAGGAGAAGGGGACAACAGAGGATGAGATGGTTGGATGGCATCAGCGATTTGATGGACATAGTATGAGCAAGCTCCAGGAGATGGTAAAGGACAGGGATGCCTGGTGTGCTGCAGTCCATGGGGTCACAAAGAGTCAGACATGAGTTAGTGACTGAACAACAACGACATCTTTTAACTGCTGAATTCTTCATTTTTATTTCTTTTTATCTAGAAAAACAATCAGCAGTTTAGACAAGGCGTAGTATGCGTTCAGGAGAGCATAAGTCAGGAGTTAGGTTAAATTGCCTAGTGATTTAATGCCTATAATTAGGCTTTTTCAAGGTTAAACAGAGGGCTTCCTAGGTGGTGCTAGTGGTAAAGAAGCTGCCTGCCAATGCAGGAAACATAAGAGATGTGGGTTCAATCCCTGGGTCAGGAAGATCCCCTGGAGGAAGGCATGGCAATCCACTCCAGTATTCTTGCCTGGAGAATCCCATGGACAGAGGAGCCTGGTGAGCTACAGTCCATAGAGTCCCAAAGAGAGTCAGACATGACTAAAGTGACTTAGCACACAAGCAAGGTTAAAGGCAAGCAAAATGGGCAAACAGGAAACAGCAAAAGAGACACTTTCACACTGAAACTTTTCTTGCTGTGCCTCCACTCGGTTAGTCATTGTCCATCATTCACAGGTACAAAGCAGAGCACAAGCAAAGGATCTACGTCAACCATGAGCATCATGTTCCAAGCTGCAGCTGGGGCCGCTGCACAGGAAGCTGTGTTTCACTAGGGCCATAAGACCAGGCTATGAATACCCTTGAATGCCCAACTGAGTGGAGAGCTTATCTGAAAGCAACAGGAGATTTGTAGGAGAGGAGATTTGTAGGCAAGGAATGAAGTAGAACAGGGCTTCCCTGGTGGCTCAGCAGTAAAGAATCTGCCTGCAATGCAGGATACAGGGGTTTGATCCCTGGATTGGGAAGATCCCCTGGATCAGGGAATAGCAACCCACCCCAGTATTCTTGCCTGGAGAATTCCATGGACAGAGGAGGCTGGCAGACCTCAGTCGATGGGGTCTCAAAGAGTTGGACATGACTGAGGGGCTAACACACACAATGACGTAGAACAGAAGCGTAAGGCAGGCAAGTGACAGCGGCGTCATCTGCCCGAGGAGAGAGGAGAGGCTATTTGACCACAGCAGTGCAGGGACATGCGCTGGGGGTGGAAAGACTCCTGCACGCGTCCACAGCATTACCGAGCAGCCACATTGGCACAAAGTCCAGACTTACTAGCTCAGCATCCCCTTCATTACCTGGGTCCTCTGCATTTCCAGCAGTTTCAGTGCCATGGTCCATTCATCAGTCCACTAGCTGAAAGAGTTTGTGCTTCTCTCTGAATCATGGTTTCCCTGGCTTCTGGGCCCTGACTCTCTCCTTCTGTTTTCTATAGTGGTTCCCTGACAGATCCTCTACATGTACAGCAAACCTAAGTGCTTGCTCTTCCTGCTGCCATTTCTCTGCTCACCCACCCCCTTAGCCTAAAATGTTCCCCTCCCCTGCCTACTGACTTACAGCCCCTCATTCTCAAGTTTCTGCCAAGTTGCCATCTAACCAGTTGTGCATTCCCCTAGATTAAAAAAAAGAAAAACCCACTTGCTCCCTATAATGCCTAAAACTACCAATTGATGCCCCTCATCCACTCTTGTGATCTCTTGAATTACATCTGTTTGATCTTGCTACCAGCGTGGGGATTCTACCAGTTGCTGAGGATGTTTATTCCAATTACGTATTCCGTTATTGAGGAGATTAGCACAGGGATGGGCTTGGAGGACCACTAGGTCCATGGAACATCGTCCTGAGCTAAAACATCATTGATTGCTCGACCTCCATAAACCCCTACTCGACTGGAAGACCTCAGTGACGTCTGGGGTCTCCTGAAATCGGTGTCAGTTCAGAGCCAGTGTCCGGTATCCTCAAAGATCTGGTGATCTCCTTTTCCCCAGTGCTGAAGTACCCTGGTAAAAGACCACAGCCCCCTCTGGAGATGCTAGGAGAAAGGTGAACAGTATAAAGATGTGGCAGCTGAGAGAGAGCCTTCCTCCAGGGCGCTCAGCTCTCCTCCTTCAAGGTGACCTGGGTCTTAAACTGGCTAAGGTGTGGAACTGCTTTTTCCTTCCTTTGTAACTTGTGTTTGCTTTTGTTTGTGCACAGCCACTATAGTGAGACCTAGCTGTGCTACCGGCTGGTTTTACCATGGGCCATATTGCTATGGATACTTCCGGAAGCTGAGAAACTGGTCCGAGGCTGAGGTAAGAAATCTGGCTCATGCTCAGAGAGGTGTCTCTAGAGCAAGGGACCATTCGAAGCTCCAGGTATCATTCAACTCAGAGCCAAGGGTCCTTCCCTGGTGTTCCGAGAAGTCACCTGGCAGGTGAAGTGGAGAGAAGAGGGTTACCTCTTCAATTCCTCTAATGCTGTAAGCATCGATGGAGCACATCGAGGGGCAAAAGGTGGAAGTAGTGACATATTTCCTTTTGGGGGGCTCTGAAATCACTGCAGTGGTGACTGCAGCCATGAAATCAGAAGACATTTGCTTCTTAAGCAGGAAAACTATGACAAACCTAGACAGTGTGTTGGAAAGCAGAGACATTATTCTGCCAATAAAGGTCCATATAATCAAGGCTATGTTCTTCCCAGTGGTCATGTACAGTTGTGGTTGTGAGAGTTGGACCATAAAGAAGATGGAGCACCAAAGAATTGATGCCTTCGAACTGTGATGCTGGAGAAGACTCCTGAGAGTCCCCTGGACAGCAAAGAGATCAAACCAGTCAATCTTAAGGGAAATCAACCCTGAATACTCATTGGAAAGACTGATGCTGAAGCTGAAACTCCAGTATTTTGGTCATTTGATGCGAACAGCGGACTCATTGAAAAAGTCCCTGATGCTGGGAAAGATTGAGGGCAGGAGGAGAAGAGGGCATCAGAGGATGAAATGACTGGATGGCATCACTGATGCAGTGGACATGAACTTGGGCAAACTTTGGGAGATGGTGAGGGACAGGGAGGCCTGGCGTGCTGCAGTCCATGGGGTCGCAAACAGTTGGACACGACTGGGTGACTGAACAACGACAAATCAATGGAGGGCATGCTACAGGCCCAGACCCTGGGGTTGCTGCAAAAGCATGAGAATGAACCAGAGACAGCCTCCCCTCGGAGAGTCCGTTATCAGGGAAAAAGACAGAAGCACATTAAGCCAAAGAGGATGAGATGAGGAACTTACAGAAAGAACAACTTGAATTGCTGTACAAGATTTACCAGCCTCAGAGCCACCTGACAGAGAGTGAAGCATTCCGAACACATGGAAGGCCTTAGTGACCCCACAGCTCAACAAACGCATTGGTTTTATTTCACTGAGGCTTTCCTAAGAATTACCCACCTAGCCAGTCAGAGTAAGTTACCTCGGAATGTGAGGAGTCAGGGCTGCTGTGTCTCTGAATTGTGGTTGTTTTACTGGAGTGACCGACTGGGGAGACCAGTGGGGATATGGGGTACAATCTGGGCCCACAGTGGCCTCAGACATTTGTACTGCCTGTCCCCAGAGAGCCCAACGCTAATTCTACCAAAACAAAGAGGAAGATATCCGGGGAGCTTTGGAATAATATGTGTGCTCAGTCACTTAAGTCATGTCCGACTCTTTGCGACCCCATGGACTGTAACCGGCAGGCTCATATGTCCATGGGATTCTCCAGGCAATAACACTAGAGTGGGTTGCCCTGCCTTCTCCAGGGGATCTTCCCAACCCAAGGATTGACCTGCGTCTGCTGTGTCTCCTAAATTGCAGGCAGATTCTTTACCCACTGAGCCACCTGGGAAGTCCAAGTCTATATTGGAATAATATAGGTGTGTGTTTAAATCACGCTTTGCCAGGCATTAGTTAGAGCTATACCTCGCTTTACCAGTTTTCTTCTGTAACATGGGGATATTGCTTTCATTCCATGGGGTTGTTGGGGTTGTTGCAAAAAACCTCTGGCACATGGTAGATGCTCAATTCAGATTTTCAAGGCAAAAGCAATCCATAAGATTGCTACCAAGCCTTAGCAGAGTTAACCACTCCTGAACCAGAGTGCAGAGAAGGTGTCAGGAAGGACTGGAGAAATTGACCCCACAGTGCTGTGCTTCTTGATTCCTAGTTGCTATCTTAGTTCACAAAACTCCTGGAGGCAATGGAGCTGGCATGAAAATGACAGGTAAACCCAATCGCAGAAGCAGAGCCCTGGGTTCTAGCCATGTGAACTTACAGGGAAAATATCACTTAAACCAACTGAGCCTGTTTGCTCTTCTGTCCCAGCAATCTTTGTGATTGGTACACTCCCTAAACGTGGACTGGGAATCCAGCATCTACACCTCACAAATTTGAAAGGCAAATGAAATTATGGATGTAAAAACATTTGGGTTTTGTAAAGTGGCTGGCACTTAGTGTGAGGACTGCTAAGTCACTTCAGTCGTGTCCACCTCTTTGCGACCCTATGGACTGTAGCCCACCAGGCTCCTCTGTCCATGGGATTCTCCAGGCAAGAATACTAGAGTGAGTTGCCGTGCCCTCCTCCAGGACTAAATTATCATGAAACAGTAACCACATCTAATACTGAGCAAGTTCAAAGGCAAGCATTAGAGTAGCAACCACAGTCAAACCATGCTTTTATTAAATTAAGTTTTATCATGTAGGCAGATCCCGTAACAAAGCCCAGGAGAGCATAAAGTATGTGTCTCTGTCTGTCTGTAAAGTGTGTGTATATAAAATGATTTTTTCAGTTGGGCAGTAAGTTTCTAGTTAGAGAATGGCACATTTTACAATCCGTGGTCTCAGACTTATTGAAGTGTATTACTATAGTACAGCATTATGTCAGTTCCATCCTCGTAACAACTCCCTCATGTAGCCATAATTATGTCCTCCATTTTACAGACGAGGAAGAGAGGTACAGAGACTTGTCAAGGTCACATACACAAATGAGAGGCGAGTCCAGGACCCCAGGTACTTCTCCTGGCCCTAAAGCTCGTGACCTGGCCTCGAAGAGACCTCACACCTGTGACATTGTGCTTTCTCCCATGATGACAGGAAGTCTTCTGTCCTGAGAGGCGGCGGGGGCTGTGTGTGCATGTTGCATGGTGAGCTAGGGTTCTGAGGTGAAGGCTGTGCTTTTCTTTCTTTTTTTTTTTTTTCTAATTTTTCTTGAAATACAGGTGATTTACAGTATCCCAGTAGTTTCAGGTGTACAGCAAAGTGATTCAGGTATACATACACCTCTATCAATATATTCTTTTTTAGATTCTTTTCCCTTATAGGTCTTTACAAGATGTTGAGTGGAGTTCCCTGTGCTATACAGTAGATCCTTGTTGTTTATCTGTTTCACATATTATAGTATGTATATTTTAATCCCAACCTTCGAATTTATCGCTCGCCCTCTGACTCCTTTGGTAACCAGAAGTTTGTTTTTTATGACTATGAGTCTGTTTCTGTTTTGTAAATAAGTTCATTTGCATCATTTTTTAGATTCCACAAAGAAGCGATATCATTTGTCTTTGTCTGACTTACTTCACTTAGTATGATAGTCTCTAGGTCCTTCCATGTTGCCACAAATGTTATTATTTCATTATTCTTTGTGGCTGAGTAATAGACTCTCGGAGAAGGCAATGGCACCCCACTCCAGTACTCTTGCCTGGAAAATCCCATGGATGGAGGAGCTGGTGGGCTGCAGTCCATGGGGTCGCTAAGAGTCGGACATGACTGAGCGACTTCACTGTCACTTTTCACTTTCATGCATTGGAGAAGGAAATGGCAACCTACTCCAATGTTCTTGCCTGGAGAATCCGGGGGATGGGGGAGCCTGGTGGGCTGCCGACTGTGGGGTTGCACAGAGTCGGACACGACTGAAGTGACTTAGCAGCAATAGACTCTGATGCTGGGAGGGATTGGGGGCAGGAGGAGAAGGGGACGACAGAGGATGAGATGGCTGGATGGCATCACTGACTCGATGGATGTGAGTTTGGGTGAACTCCGGGAGTTGGTGATGGACCGGGAGGCCTGGCGTGCTGCGATTCATGGGGTCGAAAAGAGTCGGACACAGCTGAGTGACTGAACTGAACTGAACTGAATAGTCCATTATTACTCAGCCCATAATGGACTATTACTCAACCATAAAAAAGATATACCATATCTTCTTCATCCATTTGTCTGTAGATGGACATTTAGGTTGTGGGCTATGTTTTTAAACCTCATATCTCCTCCTTGCCCTCAGCTCGAGTGTCAGTCATATGGAAACGGAGCCCATTTGGCATCTGTCCTGAATTTAAAGGAAGCCAGCACCATAGCAAAGTACATACATGCCTATCAAAGAAACAAGCCGGTGTGGATTGGCCTGCATGACCCACAGAAGGTAACCTCAGACCTGGCGCACTCATGGCCCCGTGGGAAAAGCAGATAGACAGCTCCTGTCTGGGAAACGGGCCCGGGCCCACTGGCAAAGGCACACACAGCAGGTCTTCAGTCACCTGCCTCCACCTGATAGAGGCCAAGGCGTCCAGGTTAGGGACAAAGCAATGTCCTCCACTTACAGACCCCCATTTAGAGCCCTCTCAAACCTTTTCAAACACAAAAGTACCAGCTCCCCAGAGCCTTTCAAAAGAGGTTTCTGTAAGTATATAGGGGTATATACATACACAAATAAACACAGACACACACACTCATTGTGAGATCCCGCTTAATTAAATTCCAATTAGATCTTGAGTTAAAGGGGAGAGCTTTCAGTTAAGCTTTTCACCAGATGCGGTCATGTGTCTTATGCCCTCCTTAACTTTCTTCACTGGTCTTTCATTTTGCCCCTCTCAGTACCTCTTTGTAAGAAATGACATGTGAGGTTGCTGAAGTCTCTGTGTGGGACCTGCAATTTATAGATTCTTTGTGGAGCTTCTATGTTAACCAAAAAAAGCACAAAGAATACAAGGAGAAAAATCCTAGACTTTGTGTTTCTTGATAAACTTTGCTATAGATGTTACAAATGATTTATACAATTAATTTTATATTGTTACTATTCACACTGCTATCAACCAGAGCTCTCTCATTCAAAGATAAGATAAATATTTACATCTATTTCTATCTGATTTTTATTTATTTTTTTAATTGAAGGAATTTCTACCAGATTTTTTTAAATTTAATTTTTTACCTTCATGACTGCGGCTAGTAAACTGCCTAATGAATTGTACAATGAATGTATCAAAGAAATACAAATTAGAATAACAATATAATTTGACTTAGATTACTAGATGTTTGCTTTGTCTTAATGAATAGTATTTTTAAGATAAGGAGAAATTTCCCAGTAAATGAGGGTATAAATTCCTACAACGGAACTGTTTTTGAAAAGCAGTTTGGAAATGCACTTGAATATCCTTGAAATATGCATGCCCCTTGGTCATTAATTCTACTTTTGGGATTCTAGTTTTAAAAAATAATTTTAAGTGCAGAAACAGCTTTACAAATAAAATTGTTCATAGCGGTATTCTTTGCAGTAATTGTAAATTGGAAACAACATGACCATCAATCAATAGGAGAATCAGCAAGGTAAATTGTGGTACCTTCTTACCATTAAAAAATGTTTGGAAAGCAAAATACTACAAAATTGAATGTATATGTTTTAAAGGCTACCACATTTTTCAGTACTAAAAATATTGTGATAGATAAAAATGGTTACACCATAAGTAAATATGGTAAAATATTAGTAATGTTGTCTTCCTGAAGGTTAAATGGAGTGCTTTTCTATTTTCCCTTCACACATTTCTGTGCTTTCCCAAGTTTTACAGTGAACGCTGTGTTTAAGTGGGCTGTGGTGACCATCTGGGCCGTGAGCAGGTGGGGAGGCTAACGTGTACATGTCTCCCATTTCCTGTCATTTGCAGAAGCATCATTGGCAGTGGGTCGATGGAGCCGTGTATATTTACAGATCCTTGTCTGGCAAGTCCATGGGTGAGAACAAGTACTGTGCTGTGATGAACGCCAAGACCAGTAAGTTCTACCACATCTCTTCCTGAATCCCAGCTCCTTCTCTTTCCTGTTAAGAGCGAAGCTGGACATTGACTCCCCTCTGCACCATTTCACACCCACAACTCTACAGGACAGAGGCCTTGTCCCAGACATTACTCACTGACCATTTGTGACCATTTCACAATCTTTGCCATATCAGTGTACCAGCCGTTCAGTTATCAATATTTTCTTTTACTCCAATCACTTTTTTCTTTTTTAAAAATTTTTCAGTAACTCATTTTAACTGAAGTATAGTTGATTAACAATGTTGTGTTAATTACTGCTATACAGCAAATGATTACATTCACTTTTTTTTACATTCTCTTTTTTATGTTTTTTTTATCATAGTAAAAGTCACATAATAGAAAACACACTATTTTAACCACGTTTAACTGTATAGCTCAGTGGCACTAAGGACATTCACACTGTTGTGCAACTCTCACCATCCTCCATCTCCCAAATTTTTCACCTCTTTAAGCTGAAACTCTGTCCCCATTAAACACTAAATCCCCCTTCCCTCTCCCCACATCCCTATCCCCACCCCCATCCCTGGCATCTACCAATGACCTTTCTGACTCTGTGAGTTTGACTATTCTAGGTATCTCGTGTAAGTGGAATCAAATAGTGTTGGTCTGCACCCACTGTATATTGGAATGCATTGTTAAGATTAACTTAATAGATGGCCTGTGAGCAGACTGACCCCTCTTTTTTCCCCCTGTGCCACGCAGTAGCTTCTCATTGTTATCTATTTTAAACACAGTAGTGTGTACATGTCAATCCCAGTCTCCCAATCCATCCCCTCCCCTTTTCCCCTCTAGGTGTCCATCCGTTTGTTCTCTACATCTGTGTCTCTGTTTATCTTAAAATTCTGTGCTATACCATGAGGGGTAAATATGTCATATTTGGAGAAACCCAGACTACAGGGAGCAAATATGTGTGACTGCTTTCGGGCTTCTTTATAGTCAGGGTTCCCCATAAGCCCTGGAAACCTTACTTTGCCTGCATTCTTCGCTCATGTTCTCTGAGTTTCATCCCAGAACATAGTGCCCAGAACCTCGGCTGCAGGCTGGACACCGTCACTGCAGCCTCTTCAGTTCTCTTGCCTGCCTTCAAGCTTTGCTTTTTATGCTAATATGTTAGGGTTTTCAGCCTTGCTACAAATACCGTTTGGGGTGGGTAATGATTTGTTGTGGGAGCTGCCCTGTGCATTGTAGGGTGAACATTCCCTAGTCACTAACCAGCAGATACCAGCAGCATACACACACACACACACACACACACACACACAAATACACACAGGTTGTAACAACCAAAAATGTCTGCAGACTTTGCTAAATGTCCCTTGAAAGTGTTAGTTGCTCAGTCATGTCCAACTCTTTGCAACCCCATTAACTGTAGCCTGACAGGCTCCTCTGTCCTTGGAATTTGCCAGGCAAGATTACTGGAGTGGGTAGCTGTTCCCTTCTCCAGGGGATCTTCCTGACCCAGGGATCGAACCCACATCTCCTGCATTGGCAGGCAGATTCTTTACCGTCTGAGCCGTGAGGAAAGCCCTAAATATCCCCTGGAGGGAGAAAATCACTCCTATATGAGAACCATGGCTAATAAGTGACATGGAAAGGAAACAGAATGTCAGAGATGTAAAAGATGCTTGATCTGAAAGAGAACATCCCAGTGTGTTTAAAAGGCCTTTGTAGTGTCACCAGGATTCCCCCACTAGCCAGGGGGTGAGCCTGGGAAGGGCCAGGACTGAGGACTCAGGTGCTGGGGCTCAGGTGGAAAGGGATGTGGAACAGGTTTACTATTGTCTGAAAAATAAAGGTTATATGCAAAAACTTTCTGACAGCAAAGTGATGAACATGTGGAGACAAACTCTGAGGTGAGCACTAAGCAAACCTTCGGAGATAAGTGGGTCTTATCACAGACCAAGGAGGCACTTCCCACAGTCTCGAAGGGACTACAGCTGCTGTTTAAAGAATAAGTCATCTCTGATGGAAGGAATACACCAAGACCAATATGTAGAAGCTACCAAAATGTAAATTTCTACTCAAGCCAAGGAAAATATTCTCAACAATCAGCATGGTCCAAAAATATAATGAACTACCCTAGAAAGTAGTGAGAAACCAATCAGTAGAGTTAACCAAGCAAAAGTGGACATTGTGGTTGATATTGGGGCTTCCCTGGTGGTTTAATGGTAAAGAACCTGCCTGCCAATGCAGGAGACATGGGTTCGATCCCTGGGTTGGGAAAATCCCCAGGAGGAGGAAATGGCAACCCACTCCAGTATTCTTGCCTGGGAAATCCCACGGACAGAAGGAGCCTGGCGGGCTAAGTCAGACACGACTTAGCAGCTGAGCACACACGCATGGGGTTGTTATTGCAGCTGCAGCATTAAAGAAGAGAAAGGCAAATATTGTGTATTAATGCATATACATGAAATCTAGAAAGGTGTACTGATGATCCTATATGCAGGGCGGCGAAGGAGACACAGACACAAAGAATAAGCTTTTGGACTCAGTGGGGGAGGGAGAGGATGTGATGATTTGAGAGAATAGCATTGAACCAACCACATGCTTTACCATATGTAAAATAGATAAGCAGTGCGAGTTTGATGCATGAAGCAAGGCTCTCAAAGTCGGTGCTCTGGGACAACCTAGAGGATAGGGTGGGGAGACAGGTGGAAGAAGCGTTCAGGATGGGGGTGCTGCATGTATGCCTATGGCCGATTCATATTCATATATAGCAAAAACCATCACGATATTGTAATCATCCTCCAATTAAAATAAATAATTAAATTTTTTTAAAAAGCATTAAAAGAGGCTTGCAGCACATGAGAGTCAGCTAAGGAATGTTTTAAAATTTTTTAGAATTTCAGGGATCGCTTCAGACTGACAGCATCAGAATCCCTAGGGCTGGATGCCAGACCAAGCTCCAGGGGAGCAGGGGACCATGGCCTCCCAAGGTCCCTCCCGTGATTCTAAGGTCTCAATCAGATGGAGCTCTGAAACAAAATCCTCACACTGTCAGTCTGTGTCCACATCAGCAAAGTTCCCAACAATGAAGTGTCCTGTGTGGGAACCAGAAGCCAGTCGTCCACCTGAGAACACCAGGCCACAGGACACTTCTCTTCCCGTTCACTCAGCCCAGCTCTCCACTCTCAGGATACAGGCTCTCGGGGCAGAAAAGCTCAAGGAAGGAAGCAAGGATTAGAAACTGGTGAAGGTAGAATTCAAAAGTGTGTTCCCCTCAGCCCTGTCAATGTAACTTTATATTTATATAACAGATTTAGCTTCACCAACTCAGGGGCTATATAGTTTGTTTAAGACTCACAAGGTATAATATTAGTGTCCCCAATTAGAGCCACACACACTCCATGTGTGTGCTTCTCTGTGTGACTGAACTTGTTCCTTTTTTCTGTTTAAAAAGACCAGGACCCTTTGGAAAATTGTATTTCACAGTGCTTCCTGAGTTACCTACTGGTTCACCATGAGATATTGAGTAATGATAACTAGGGTTCTACAACCGAAAAATAAATTTCATATTTAATATAGTTTAGGTCAAGGGCCTGGGTTCTGCATTCTGAATGCCTGGGGTAGGAGTCTAGTTCCTTCACTTAGCTGTGTGACCTTGACCAGATTCCTTACTTCTCTGTGCCTCAGACGCCACTCTGTATAGAGGGAAAAATAATACTAATCATCGTGGTGGTAGTGGTGGTTTCGTCATTAACTCCGGCTCTTGCGATCCCAAGGACTATATCCCACCAGGCTCCTCTGTCCCTGGGATTCTCCAGGCAAGAATGCTGGAGTGGGTTGCCATTTCCTTCTTCAGGGGATCTTCCCTAGCCAGGGATCAAACCCAGGTCTCCTGCATTGCAGGCGGATTCTTTACCAGCTGAGCCACCAGGGAAGCCCCAATATATGTCAGATGCTTATCACTGTGCAGACTTGGCTTGTGGCTTTCATGGCCTGGAAGGGAGGCGAGTAGGGTCTCCTACACCCCTCCCTGAACCTGCCCCTCTTTCATGGAGGAATGAGGGAGAAGAGACACTTTCCTAAGTTAGTGCCCACTGGGGAGCTTGCTGCGTTCCCCATGGTCGTTTGAAGCTCGTGCCATGCTCTCTTTGCCCCACACTTTGGCAATGCCCAGAATGTTTGCGTCTCCATCTCATTTACACTCTGTGGCCCAGCTCTGGGCCCTTTGGCTGAGGGAGTGGTCAGGACCTATCTCCTCTTCCTCCTGAAAACCAGGCACCTCACCTTGGTTTGCCTGGCTGTACCTCCATGCCCCCCCTCCCAGGCTCTTATCCCATCAACTTGACACACCCTGGTGCCAGTGCCAGAGCCAGATCTACAAGTCAAAGCCAGGCAGACAGCCAACTGGGGAGCAACCCATCGCTCAGTGGTAGACACACCAGATTGGCAAGCCATTCTGTGGAGCTTATTTTTTGGAAGAAAAAAAATTGAACCTCTCCTCAAAAATGCTTCCAAGTCCCGTGGACAGAGAAGCCTGATGAGCTACAGTCCATGGGGTTGCAAAAGAGTCGGCCACGACTTAGCGATAAAACAACAACAAAATGTCAAGCCCTGCCTTCCTCAAAAGCAATGCTGGTATGGAGCATCTGAAATTGTGTATGATGTTTAAATTATTTTTCTTTTAGCTTGTCTTGGAGTTCTCCAGAGAAACAAAAGAAAGAGAAGGTAGAGTGAGACAGACAGACAGAGCATGTAGGATAGAGAAATTTATTTTAAGGAATCAGCTCATGGAGTTGTGAAAGTGAAAGTCATTCAGTCATGTCCGACTCTTTGTGACCCCATGGATTATACAGTCCATGGGATTCTCCAGGCCAGAACACTGGAGTGCATAGCTGTTCCCTTCCAGGGGATCTTCTCAACCCAGGGATTGAACCCAGGTCTCTCACATTGCAGGTGGATTCTTTACCAGCTGAGCCACCAGGGAAGCCCTCATGCAATTGTGGGGGCTGGCAAATCTGAGGTTCACAGCACAGGTCAGCAGGCTGGATGTTCCTGCAAGTTGATGTTGTAGACTTGAGGCTGAGAGTAGTCTGAATTCCTTCCTCTGGGGACCTCAGTCTTTTCTCTTAAGGCCTTCATTGATTAGATGATTACCAAGTTTTGGAGGGTAATCCCTATGCAAAGTCTACTGATTTAAATGCAAATGAAAGTGAAAGTTGCTCAGTCATGTCCAACTCTTGCGACCCCATGGACTGTACAGTCCATGGAATTCTCCAGGCCACAATACTGGAGTGGGTGGCCTTTAAATCACATCTAAATAGAAAAATACCTGCACAGCAAAATGTAGACTGGTGTTTGACCTAACAACTGGGCTCTACATCCTAGTCAGTTCAGTTCAGTTCAGTCTCTCAGTTGTATCTGACTCTTTGCGACCCCATGGACTTCAGCACGCCAGGCCTCCCTGTCCATCACCAACTCCCGGAGTTTACTCAAACTCATGTCCATTAAGTCGGTGATGCCATCCAACCATCTCATCCTCTGTTTTCCCCTTCTCCTCCCACCTTCAATCTTTCCCAGCATCAAGGGCATTTCAAATGAGTCAGCTCTTTGCATCAGGTGGCCAAAGTACTGGAGTTTCAGCTTCGGCATCAGTCCTTCCAATGAATATTCAGGACTGATTTACTTTAGGATGGACTGGTTGGATCTCCTTGCAGTCCGAGGGACTCTCAAGAGTCTTCTCTAACACCACAGTTCAAAAGCATCAACTCTTTGGTGCTCAGCTCTCTTTACAGTCCAACTCTCACATCCATACATGACTACTAGAAAAACCATAGCTTTGACTATTGACATCCTAGTCAAGCTGCCACAAACTTTTGTACCCTATCCATGGGTTCAAGCAAACACCCAGATAATGCTGATAAACTCACACAGCAAGTGGGTGGATTTAAATATCTGTTTATTTTCTTGCAGATTTTTTAACTTGGACCAGCAAAGAATGCGATGAGCGCCAACACTTCCTGTGCAAGTACCGACCCTAGAGCAAGAATCCAGATCCTGCCAACCCTGGCTCAAGGCCCTTTCTTCTTCCTTCTCTGCCATGCTGCCTATCTGATCATTGTCTCGAAGAGTAAACATAGCAACTAAGACTGATGAAGCCCTTATTCCACTGACATTTTAAACTCAGAGGCAGGGATGTCAACATCGGTATGACAGTGTCTTCTAGCTCTAAATATTCACCCCACAATCCCTTTCCACAGTACTCTCTTTTCCTCCTCCCCACCTCCACTATCTTTAGCAGATGAGGGGTGTCTCTCCCACTGATGAAAGAGCCAGGTCTTTGGCCATCAGGGATAAAGGTTTGATGGCAAGAGAAGAAATTCAGGAAAAAGCCTCTTGCCCGTTTCAGCTTCTGCATTCCTCTACCCTCTCTCTATTGCTCTCACCCACCTCCTTAGCCATCTGCCTATTTTTCCATTTGTCATGGGAACATTTCCATTTGTCAGGAAAGTCTCTGCTAGGCAGATATAGACCATAAAATTTCAGGACCATTTTTAAATGAATGGTTGTATGCAGAGAAGTTTGTTCCGTTCCAGTTCAGTAGCGATGAGAGTGAAAAGGTGAAATAAGACTCAGAAAACACACCCAAGTGTTTCTTCATTTCCTTCCTCCTAGTATTTGCTTTCCACCTCCTTAGCATAATTCCTCCCCAGCTGCAGCCGTGGTTAGATAGAGGAGAGATGGAGGTGGCACACTTGGCCAACCTCTAAGCATGAGTGAGTAGGTGGGAGGTTGTTTCAATGTAAGCCCTGCAGCTTGTGAGGGGAGCTGACAGTCCAAGCAGGTGCAGGGGACTGACCTGGCTGGCCAGGCTGACCTGGTCTTGGGTGCTCTTGTCTTTCTGGGTGCTGACAACTCATGTCTTGCTCAAATCTCGTTGCCTTGTGAGGTTTGGGGTGGTGGCTCCAATGCCGAGGAGGTAATTTTTTCCCTCCCTAGGTCAGGAATCTACTTGGCAATGTGAAAACGAAACAATACAGACTCGACAGTTACATAAAAAGCGACTTTGGTGTGATCCCATGCCTGTTTCTTAGCAACAAACATGATCAGAGAGGAAACGACATGTGGCTTGGCCATGCAGTTAGGCTGTGTGGCCACTTGTTTCATCCACACTGCACTGCTGAGCAGTGAACACAAAATTTTACATCCCAACCTGAGGATGCTCCCTATCACCTAAATAGGCTAAGTCCATCTGCCAAGCATGGACTGAAAGAATAGAGAGGAAATGAAACAGAGCATTAGCCCGACCCACCTCTCCCTGCTCTCCTTCCTTTCTTCGCCCTTTCTTCCATTGCAACCTTGTCACTATTTTGGTTGTCAAAAGAAAACATCAGAAATGATGTATTGCTCCCCAGAAGCATTAAATAGCTTGTTCACACAAAGGATAAATCTTTTAATACTGAGAGTTCAGACAAGATGACAGGCAGATGGACAAAGGTCATTCTTACAAAACATATAGTTAGCTTCAGCAAAAAGAAACCACCAACTCCCAAGAGGGTTCTGGGGCAAGTCACTGTCAGGAAATCAAAGTATCAGATTCCATGATGGAGATGGTAAATAAACAGGGATTACCAGACAGATAGGAGTCATGTAAGAACCTTATTAGATGAAGTACCAGAAGTGAAATAATTTAAATGAAAAGTAGATAACAATCTTCCCAAAAGATAGAGGTTCTTAGTTTTTTTCTGACTGTGGCACATATGAGGGATAAAAGACACCATGGCTCACCTGTGTGTGTTAGTTGCTCAGTTGTGTCAGACTTTTTGTGACCCTATTGACTGTAGCCCACCAGGCTCCTCTGTCCATGCAGTTCTCCAGGCAAGAATACTGCAGTGGGTTACCGTTCCCTTCTCCAGCGGATCTTCCCGACCCAGAGATTGAACCAGGTCTCCTGCATTACAGGCAGATTCTTTACCATCTGAGTCACCAGGGAAGCCCATGGTTTACCTACCTCCTCTAATTCAGTTACACTCTCCAAAGAAAAATAATACATCATGATAGCAAAGAAGAAGACATGAACAAAATAAAAATCCAAAGAGTAAAAACTAGCAGGTACAGCAATGAAAGCCAAGTAAAACCTAACAGTCATTCTATAAATATATGAAAAGTATTTAAAATGTATTTAGAAAGAGTTCCAACTGAAAAGCATCACCAACTTAAAACATCTTGGTGAGATAACAATAACTAAGCCCCCTACCTGAAATTGGGCTTCCCTAGTAGCTTAGACAGTAAAGCTTCCGCCTGCAATGCAAGAGACCCAGGTTCAATGCCAGGGTCAGGAAGATCCCCTGGAGAAGGAAATGGCAACCCACTCCAGTATTCTTGCCTGGAGAATTCCATGGGCAGATGAGCCTGGTGGGCTATAGTCTATGGGGTCACAATTAACTAAATAAGTAAAAAACAAATAAGAAAACAATTAACTAAATAAGTAGATAAAGTAGTATGAGAAGGTGACCAAAGTTGTGATCAAAATATAAAGCCAGGAAGGGCCTTTTTTTTCCCTTTAGGATTCACTGGTTTGATCTTCTTGTAGTCCAAGGGACTCTCAAGAGTCTTCTCCAATACTGAAGTTCAAAAGCATCAGTTCATCAGCACATAGCTTTCTTTATGGTCCAACTCTCACATCCATACATGACTACTGGAAAAACCATAGATTTGACTAGATGGACCTTTGTTGGCAAAGTAATATCTCTGCTTTTTAACACACTGTCTAGGTTGGTCATAGCTTTTCTTCCAAGGAGCAAGTGTCTTTTAACTTCGTGGCTGTAGTCACCATCTGTAGTGATTTTGGAGCCAAAGAAAATTGTCTGTCACTGTTTCCATTGTTTCCCCATCTATTTGCCATAAAGTAATGGGACTGGATGCCATGATCTCAGTTTTTTGAATATCGAGTTGCAAACCAGCTTTTTCACTCTCCTCTTTCAATCTCTGGTTGCTCAGCATTTTCTAAATACAACTTGAATGTCTGGAAGTTCTTGGTTCACATACTGTTGAAGGCTCACTTGGAGAATTTTGAGCATTACCTTGCTAGTGTGTGAGATGAGTGCAATTGTGCAGTAGTTTGAATATTCTTTGGCATTGCCTTTCTTTGGGATCAGAATGAAAACTAACCTTTTTTAGTCCTGTGGCCACTGCTAAGTTTTCCAAATTTGCTGGCATATTGAGTGCAGCACTTTCACAGTATCAGCTTTTAAGATTTGAAATAGCTCAGCTGGAATTCCATCACCTCCACTAGCTTTGTTTGTAGTGATGCTTCCTAAGGCCCACTTGACTTCAGACTCAAGGATATCTGGCTCTAGGTGAGTGATCACACCATTGTGATTATCTAGGTCTTTAAGATCTTTTTTGTATAGTTCTTCTCTGTATCCTTGCCACCTTTTCCTAAAATTTTCTGCTTCTGTTAGGTCCATACCATTTCTGTCCTTTATTGTGCCCATCTTTGCATGAAATGTTCCCTTGGTATCTCTAATTTTCTTGAGGATATCTCTAGTCTTTCCTATTCTATTGTTTTCCTCTGTTTCTTTGCACTGATCCCTGAGAAAGGCTTTTTTACCTCTCCTTGCTGTTATTTGGAAGGGTATATCTTTCCTTTTCTCCTTTGCCTTTAGTTAGCTAGGTTTTATCATGTGTAGCTTCTCTAAGGCTCAGGAGTTTGGTTAACTTCACCTGAAGGACAAGGCCACTGCTAGCAAATGTGTTGCTTTTATAGGGAATAAACAAGAATTGTGCGCCTCTGGGGAGACAGAGCCCCATGGACCGCTGGAACGAAGCAGCTAGATTTTAATCCCAACTTGCCGCCTTAGCCATGTACTTTTGTGCAGTGCACTAGCTACACAGCCCTGTTGTATGTGGCCCTGGGGACACATGGGCTGAGAAAGGTAAGCCTGTTCTCTGTGCCTGTGTGCGTGCTCAGCGGCTTCAATTGTGTCTGACTCTTTGCAACCCTATGGACTGTAGCCCAGCAGGTTCCTCTGTCCATGGAGTTCTTCTAGGCAAGACTACTGGAGTGAGTTGCCATGCCCTATACCAGGGGATCTTCCCAACCCAGAGATCAAACCTGCATCTCCTGCATTTCCTGCATTGCAGGTGGCTTCTTTACCGCTGAGCCACTGGGGAAACCCTGGGGATAAACAGCCATTCTTTGGGAAAGTCTTTTCTAAGATCCCATGGCAGGACTTCAGAATCAGATGCCTAAACTTCAACTGGAGATGCATCTGATGTAAGAAAGAGGAAAATCAGGTTGATGTTGTTTCCCAAAATGTGCTCACTTATATGTTAATAAGACTCCAATCACAATCTATGGCAGTTATTATAGTGGGAAGAGCAAAGGTTTGGAATTAAGCTGCTCTGGATCTGACTAACAAGCCTGGAGTCTCCGGGCCTTAGTTTAAACTTGTAGGTGGGATTTGAGGGTTGAGCTAGTTAAAAAGTGTAAAGAATTTGAGATGGGGCCTGGGAGAAACCTTAACAGATGTAGTTGTCTTCTGTGAAAGCCACATGAACTGTGGTAATTAGCTGCTTGACTACCATGCCACAAACTTACATCCTCTGCTGAAACACAGGAAAACAGCTGTCTAGGAGAAACCCTGGGTCCCAGAAAAGTCTGTGGATGTGTCTTCCTGGTATATGCATGACCACTATGGCCTTTGGTACCCATGGATTTGACTAAACATAGGTTTAAAATATTCCAGAAAAATCCAGAAAGTTCCCAAAAGCAGAACTTGAGTTTACCATGCACCAGAAACTATTTATATAACATTTATATTGCATTAGGTGTTATAACCCCACTCCAGTACTCTTGCCTGGAGAATCCCAGGGACAGGGGAGCCTGGTGGGCTGCCATCTGTGGGGTCGCACAGAGTTGGACACGACTGAAGCGACTTAGCAGCAGCAGCAGGTGTTATAATGGAGAAGGAAATGGCAACCCACTCCACTATTCTTTCCTGGAAAATCCCATGTATGGAAGAGCCTGGTAGGCTACAGTCCATGGGATCGCAAAGAGTTCGACACGACTGAGTGACTTCACTTTCACTTTTCACTTTCATGCATGGGAGAAGGAAATGGCAACCCACTACAGTGTTCTTGCCTGGAGAATCCCAGGGATGGGGGAGCCTGGTGGGCTGCCATCTCTGGGGTCGCACAGAGTCGGACACGACTGAAGTGACTTAGCAGCAGCAGGTGTTATAAATAATCTAGAGATGATTTAAAGTATACAGGAGGATGTGTATAGGTTATATGCAAATACTGCACTATTTTACATAAAGGACTTGGCGTATCCACAGATTGGTATCTGGGAGTAGGGGGTGGGAATCCTGGAACCAACCCCCGTAGATACTGAAGGACGACTATACAGACACAGGATGGTGGAGAAGTCACATATCAAGTATTAACTTTAAAATGCAATACATTTCTATCAGAGTTATGTGAAGTCCGTAGTCACTACATAAATAAAGGAAGAGGAGAGCAATCTGAGAGCATGAAGGTTAAGCCAGAAGCCATTTATTATAAGATTGAATATAGGTGAAAATCTCTATGATCTTGGGTGAGATGTCTTAGGACACAAAAAGCAAAAACTATAAAAGAAAAAAATGATAAATTGTACTTCAAATGTTCAAATTTCTGTGCTTAAAAAGTACTGTTAAAAAGCTAAAAACCATGCCACAGAGTTGAATAAAATATTTGTACAACATATATCTGACAAAAGACTTGCAATTGAATAAGACAGGCAACTCAGTTTTTTTAAATGAGCAAATGATGTGAACAGACAATTCACCAAAGAAGATATACAGATGGCTGAAAGCACATAAATAGATTTTCAACACTATTATTCATTCAGTTCAGTTCAGTTCACTCGCTCAGTCGTGTCCGACTCTTTGCGACCCCATGAATCGCAGCATGCCAGGCCTCCCTGTCCATCACCAACTCCCAGAGTTCACTCAGACTCACGTCCATCGAGTCAGTGATGCCATCCAGCCATCTCATCCTCTGTTGTCCCCTTTTCCTCCTGCCCCCAATCCCTCCCAGCATCAGTCTTTTCCAATGAGTCAACTCTTTGCATGAGGTGGCCAAAGTACTGGAGTTTCAGCTTTAGCATCATTCCTTCCAAAGAAATCCCAGGGCTGATCTCCTTCAGAATGGACTGGATCTCCTTGCAGTCCAAGGGACTCTCAAGAGTCTTCTCCAACACCACAGTTCAAAAGCATCAATTCTTCGGCACTCAGCCTTCTTCACAGTCCAACTCTCACATCCATACATGACCACAGGAAAAACCATAGCCTTGACTAGACGAACCTTTGTTGGCAAAGTAATGCCTCTGCTTTTCAATATGCTATCTAGGTTGGTCATAACTTTTCTTCCAAGGAGTAAGCGTCTTTTAATTTCATGGCTGCAATCACCTCTGCAGTGACTTTGGAGCCCAAAAAAATAAAGTCTGACACTGTTTCCACTGTTTCCCCACCTATTTCCCATGAAGTGATGGGACTGGATGCCACGATCTTTGTTTTCTGAATGTTGAGCTTTAAGCCAACTTTTTCCCTCTCCTCTTTCACTTTCATCAAGAGATTTTTGAGTTCCTCTTCACTTTCCACCATAAGGGTAGTGTTATCTGTATATCTGAGGTTATTGATAGTTCTCCTAGCAATCTTGATTCCAGCTTGTGTTTCTTCCAGTCCAGCATTTCTCATGATGTACTCTGCATATAAGTTAAATAAACAGGGTAACAACATACAGCCTTGACATACTCCTTTTCCTATTTGGAACCAATCTGTTGTTCCATGTCCAGTTCTAATTATTGTTTCCTGACCTGCATACAGATTTCTCAAGAGGCAGGTCAGGTGGTCTGATATTCCCATCTCTTTCAGAATTTTCCACAGTTTATTGTGATCCACACAGTCAAAGGCTTTGGCATAGTCAATAAAGCAGAAATAGATGCTTTTCTGGAACTCTCTTGCTTTTTCCATGATCCAGCGGATGTGGGCAATTTGATCTCTGGTTCCTCTGCCTTTTCTAAAACCAGCTTGAACATCAGGAAGTTCACGGTTCACGTATTGCTGAAGCCTGGCTTGGAGAATTTTGAGCATTACTTTACTAGCATGTGAGATGAGTGCAATTGTGCAGTAGTTTGAGCATTCTTTGGCATTGCCTTTCTTTGGGATTGGAATGAAAACTGACCTTTTCTGGTCCTGTGGCCACTGCTGAGTTTTCCAAATTTGCTGGCATATTGAGTGCATCACTTTCACAGCATCATCTTTCAGGATTTGAAATAGCTCAACTGGAATGCCATCACCTCCACTAGCTTTGTTCGTAGTGATGCTATTATTCATTAGAGCATTGAAAATTAAAACCAAATGTGATTATTCCAGGAAAATAAGTGTGATTCAACAGAAGAAAATCAATGTAATATGTCACTTTGATAGAATGAAGGGAAAAAAAATGATGATCTCAATTGATAAAGGAAAAATATTTGACAAAATCCATTGCTCTTTAATAATAAAAAGAAATCTCAGGAAATAGGACTAAAAATAAATTTATTCAACATGATAAAAGACATTAAAAAAATACCCTACAACTAATATCATACTCAATGGTGGAAGACTGAACACTTTCCTCAAAAATTAGGTGTGAGGCAAGAATTCCTACTTTCACCACTACTATTCAACATTGTTTGGAGGTTCAAGCTGGACAGGTTAGACAGGAAAAAGAAGTATAAAGCATGCAAACTGGAAAGGAAGAATTAAAACTATCTCTGTTCATGATTCTATATATAGAAAAATATTAGAAAGTTATTAGACCTAATTAGCAAATTCATAAAAGCTTGAGGGGACAAAATCACCACACAAAAATCAGTTGTGTTTTCATACACAATCTAAACAAACAATGAACAATTGAAAAGGGAGATTAAGAAAGCAATTCCATATTAAATAGCATTTTATAAAAGAAAATACTTGGAAATCAGTTCAGTTCAGTTCAGTTCATTCGCTTAGTCTTGTCTGACTCTTTGTGACCCCAGCCAGGGACTGCAGCATGCCAGGCTTCCCTGTCCATAACCAACTCCTGGAATTTACCCAAACTCATGTCCATTGAGTCAGTGATGCCATCCAACCATCTCACCCTCTGTCATCCCCTTCTCCTCCTGCCTTCAATCTTTAGAAAACCATCAGAGTCTTTTCTAATGAGTCAGCTCTTCGCATCAGGTGGCCAAAGTATTGGAGTTTCAGTTTCAACATCAGTCCTTCCAATGAACACCCAGGACTGATGTCCTTTAGGATGGACTGGTCGGATCTCCTTGCAGTTCAAGGGACTCTCAAGAGTCTTCTTCAACACCACAGTTCAAAAGCATCAGTTCTTTGGCACTCAGCTTTCTTTATAGTCCAACTGTCTCATCCATACATGACCACTGGAAAAACCATAGCTTTGATTAGATGGACCTTTTAGGATCATTGAGTAGATTTAATGAAACTGTCAAGGAAGGTAACATGTGTCCCTATACTTCTGTAGCAAATCTTCTAGCTAAAGAAAGAACATTCTTAGATGGCTTTACTCTCCAAATTTAACTGTATATTGCCTCAAGCAGTCATTGTCCATGGTTAAGAATTCAATAGAAAGTTTTGGCATTCAGTTAAAGTTCCTGAGATTCAAGGTGAGCACAGTTGTCACAGGGAAAGAGCTGGGTCATCTGCACGAGCAGGTCTAGAACAGGGGTGACATACTGTTCTCTGAATAATGAGAGGGTGGCCCAGCTTGTGACCGGCTCTGTAAATGCCTGGAAGCAGCTTTTCCAACGTAGTGGTTGTTCTTTGTGCAACACTGGTTGAGTACAAGAGGGGGACCCAAGACAGTGGTGAGCTTAGAGCCCAAGCACTGACCAACACCTGGACCTGAAATGCTTTTCCTGTGGCAGTGGACAAATACATTAACTGAACATGTCTGACCACTCTCTGTCCACTCTCAGAGCACTCAGACAACCAAGAGCTGAAGCAGCAGACCAGTATCTGAGAGAGCTATCTGCTCCTGTGAAGGATACTCTCATTATACACGGGTGGCCTGGATGCGCACAACCACTGCAGATTTTCTGAACAGCAGTGGACTGTGATGAGACTGAGTTTGAATGGGAGCAAATATAAAGTCGCTTGCAAAAGTTTTCATAAGAGTTGTTCAGTCACTCAGTTGGGTCCAACTCTTTGCAACCCCATGGACTGCAGGACTCCAGGCTTCCCTCTCTTTTGCTATCTCCCGCAGCTTGCTCAAACTCACATCCATTGAGTTGATGATGTCATCCAACCATCTCATCCTCTGTCATCCCCTTTTCCTCCTGCCTTCAATCTTTCCCAGCATCAGGGGCTTTTCCAATAAGTCAGCTCTTCGCATCAGGTGGCCAAAGTATTGGAGCTTCAGCTTCAGCATCAGTCCTTCCAATGAATATTCTGGGTTGATTCCTTAGGATTGATTGGTTTGATCTCCTTGCTGTCCAAGGGACTCTCAAGAGTCTTCTCCAATACCACAGCTCAAAAGCATCAATTCTTTAGCATTCAGCCTTCTTTATGGTCCAACTCTCACATCCATACATGACTACTGAAAAAATCATAGCTTTGACTATATGTATTTTTCATTGAAGAAGAGAGAATAAATACAGCTTTATTGGAATATTAAAATTTTCTGACTTCCAGTCGATAATAGAGCAGGGCAATACCTTAAAGTTATTTTTTAAGATTCTGGATTTCTCAAAAGACTCTTCTTAGGACACAAGTGAACACAATAGAGCCTGGGTTACAAAAGCATGCCTACTGTCTATGCTGGGGCCAACCAACAGAGACGAGGGCTTACATATGGAGTAGCCAGTGGGAAACTCCATTTGGCTGCATTGAAATGTGAGATGCTACAGACATAGATAACAGACTTCTGTGGGATTAACAAATACTAATTATTATGTATAGAGTGGATAAACAACAAAGTCATCCTGTATAGCATAGGGAACTATATTCAATATCCTATGATAAGCTATAATGGAAAAGAATATGAAAAAGAATATATATAAACATATAATTGAATCACTTTGTTGTACAGAAAAAATTAACACAATATTATAAATCAACTATACTTCACTACACTTGATCTTAGCCAAAAGGCTGAGAAGCGATCAACTGTACTTCAATAAAATAAAGAAATGTCTGACTTCCCAGGTGGCTCAGTAATAAAGAATTCACCTGCCAATGCAGGAGCCGTAGGAGATGTGGGTTCAGTCCCTGGGTCAGGAAGATTCCTGGAGGAGGAAATGGCAACCCATTCCACCACTATTGCCTGAAAAATCCCATGGACAGAGAAGCCTTGCAGGCTACAGCTCATGAGGTTGCTAAGAATTGGACACGACTGAATTGTCTGGGCATGCATGCATGCAAAGAAATGTGAGATGCTGCAAGAGTCTTCCCCATAACTCCCACTTGCACCCCATCTCCCGAGAAGAAATATTTAAATGTTGACTGGAAACAGTATTAAATTACTAGATAAATCAAGTATCAGAAAGAGGTATCACAGGTATAAAGCAGGTATCACAAGAGGAGGCCAAGCTGCTTCTGCTCCAGGCTGTATGGAAGGTCTTGGAAGCTGGTAAAACAGTGCTTAAAAATAAAGAGAACTGCCAAATTACATTGTTAACATTTCTTGTAACATCTCAGAGAACAGAAGAGAGAGCCTCAGCCTTACAGCAATTTAGAGGATTACCCTAATTTTAAGTGAAGTTGCTGACATACACAGGAAGAAGAAAAGAACTGTAAGTATCATGTTACAACACAAGACTTTTGAAATGAGTCATGGAACAAGGTCCTGCAAGCCTGGACCTGGTCCTGACCTTGGAAAATCAGGCTTTTCTGGATCGAGTTCTCCAGAAGGAACTCCTAGAGAGACATTATTGGAGAAACTTGCATTAACCAGAGAACTGGTAGGCCATTCAAATAGTCACTTCTAGTGAAAACGACTCAGCAGAAACAAGGAAAGATGACGATATTGGCTGTTCTCAGATAACGAATCAAAGAGTAAAGTTGGACCGAGGCACTCGAGGTCGAATTTCTGCCAGCAAGATCTTAAGGAATGGGAGAAACATGTCCCAACCCCAGGTCAAAAGTTTATACCAAGAATGCAGTCGTTTTCTATTAACAATTTATCACAAACTTAATGGCTTAAAACATTGCATTTGTTATCTCAGAATGTCCATGGGTCAAGAGCCTCTGTATAGCTTTGCTGGGTCCTTTTGCTTTTCCAGAGGCAAGACCCAGATCTTAAAGGGCATCGCAGCTCTCTGCCATCTGGTTCCCACAGAAGGTTCAAACATGGCGGTCTATGTCTTCAAAACTGACTACAGATGGTCTCTCTTAAAATGTACTATAAGCACAGGAGTTACTACCAGAACACTATCCATTCTATTTGATTGGCTAGAAGTCCCAGATTCCATCTACACTCAAAAGAAAGAAATAACACAAGGGATGTGACCTAGAGGTCACCTCAGAGTGTGTCTGCCGTACACTGCTGCTAAGTCGCTTCAGTTGTATCCGACTCTGTGCAACCCCATAGACGGCAGCCCACCAGGCTCCCCCATCCCCAGGGTTCTCCAGGCAAGAACACTAGAGTGGGTTGCCATTTCCTTTTCCAATGCATAAAAGTGAAAAGTGAAAGTGAAGTCGCTCAGTCATGTCCGACCCTTAGCGACCCCATGGACTGCAGCCCACCAGGCTCCTCCATCCATGGGATTTTCCAGGCAAGAGTACTGGAGTGGGGTGCCATTGCCTTCTCCCTGCAGTACACTAATACCGTACAATTCATTATTGTGTGTGTGTGTACATGTGCACATGGACAGATGTGTCAGGTACATCATCACCTTGGTCTGTGTTCCTCTGGGTTCAGATGTTGAAATAAGTGTTCACACGGAATTGGGAGATGATCCTAGGAAATCTGCAGGGGACTGAAGAACTGAAATAGTAAAGAGGGGCAGCTAAATAAGGATGTGTGAAGGAATTATGAACTATTGACAACTTCAGCCTTTATCCCTCTAAAGAATTCTGGAAGCTTGCCTGCTTCACATGCCTCAGAGTTATCATACACTGGGGCAAGGGAGCTGAGATATTTATACACCAACAGCAGGCACTGAAAATGGTGAGGCCTGAGAGGATATGGGCAGAGCCAGGCTGCAACTTCACAATCCCAAATATCACAAAGATGATCACTAGACTCCCACCCTTGGTACTTAGCATCTAGCTACCCTGAGAAAAGGAAAACAGAGGAGAAGAAGATGAATAAATATTCTATATATGAACTGTTAAGTTAGTGAAATACCAGGTCTCGCTTCAAATCTATCCCTTGGGGAGAGAATTTGTGAATCCTAAACTGTAAGTATTTGCAAGTATTTCTCTCAGGTGAAAATACAGTGGAATGAGAACATTTATTCACAAGAACTTCCAGAAGAACCCTTGAAGACCAGAAGTCCAGACAGGGCTATTCACTGAGAAGGAAACATATAGAGCAAAAAACCAAAAACTATCCCTTCCAGGGAGCTGTCCTGAACAGGGAAGGGCACTTGATTGGAACAGGAACTGAAAAGATCCCTGAGCATGAGGGTTACAGCAGAGATACAGCGGAGAGAGGAGAGAGACAGGACCCTTGGTTGGCCAGGCAGGCAAGGAGGGCCTTTGAGAAGAATAGGAATGTCTAGTAAGATTTCTTTAACTCCTTGATGAGGTATATAATGTACACAAAAAAGCCAGCATATCAAAAGTACACACCTTAGTGAATTTTCACAAACAGAACACACCCATGGAACCAACACCCAGATTAAGAAACAAAGCATGACCATTATCCTAGATGCCACCCTTGCACTCCATTCTAATCGTGACCTCTTCCCCAAAGGTAACCGCCAGCCTGACCTTAAACAATATGATTAGCTTTGCCTGTTTCATGCTTTAAATGGAATCACACAATCCCTACTCATTTTTGTCTGACTTCTTCCACTCAGCATTATGTATGTGAGGCCATTTGTGTTGCTACATAATTGTAGATCACTCATTCTCATGCTATATAGTAGTCCATTCTGCAAATATGCCACATTTCATGTGTCCGTTCTACTGATGATGGGCACTAAGGTAGTTTGTTGAAAGGATTTAGTTTGTACTTTTGTGATGTACAAAACAACCTTCTTCTCTGTCTCAACACAAAATCTTTCATCAATAATGTATGACATGAAGGGATTGTTTAAAGTGAATGCAAGGAACTTCCATGTCCAGAGTGTCAGAGACAGTGTGGGGTAGAGCAGGAGGCACATGAGAACCAGTCACATCAGGTTTATTTTATTTTATTTTATTTTTGATATCTTGAATTACTCATTTAGGATTCATTCAACAAAAGTGCACTCAAGTCACCTACTCACACTGACTAGAACCAGGCAGATCTAGAGAGAGGTCTCTAGAAATCTGTTTTATTTTTCTTCTTTCTTCCCTTCTTGAGAAATTCCTTACTGTCTGGAACCATTGATTATAAAATTCCACTTAAGTATCAAGGAAATGAACATGTGGCCCAATATAACAATTTAAAGTTTATATCTCTGGAATGTGAATCTTGAGAATTAACCTTTGTTTGGAACTGAGTTACCTACACTCTAATAGAAAGTTTGTGAATTCATACTTCTGCAGTTCTCAAAGGGTCCCTGGTTCCTCCCCTTCTCAACATCACACATAGCCCTTCTTTCCAGTCTGTTCAGGGTTCTTTTGTTTGCCACCAAAGAACCTGAACTGTTAAAGCTCCTCTGACCAAAAATCTCTCCCCTATATGCCTACCTAAAATGTTTCATAATTTTCAAGTTAGTAATTCCTTGAGAGTGAAAACAGGTGCAATACTACAGCTGTTATATGAAAGTATTGGGGAGGGAATCTTCAGTAAGCTAAAATTAATTAGTGGTAAAGAATCCACTTGTCAATGCGGGAGCCACAAAAGACTCACATTCTATCCCTAGGTTGGGAAGATCCCCTGGAGAAGGAAATGGCAACCCACTGCAGTATTCTTGCCTGGAGAATTCCAGGGACAGAAGAGCCGAGCTGGCTACAGTCTGTAGGATCACAAAGAGGCGGACACGACTTGGTGACTAAACAACCACAACAGCAAAAGTTGTCATAGACTTTTCAGACCTCATTTATCATTCCTTCATGAAGGGATAAAATATAGAATAGATAGTTTGGGGGTTAGAATGAGGCTGTTTGGTACACAACACCCTCTCGGGTAAAAATCTCTGGGGAACTGGGAGAAAAGTATGAGGGTGTAGGTAGTTGTCAGCTGCGTAGAAGCAAACAGTGGAGACAGCTACTGATGGTCCTCCACATCCACAAGCTCTACAGACACAAATTCAACCAAATTTGAATCAGAAATATTCCCCCCAAATTCCAGAAAGTTCCAAACATCAAAACTTGAATTTCCCAAGCTCTGGAAAACTTATATGTAGCATTTACGTTGTATTTACAGCTACTGACATAGCATTTACATTTTATTAGGTATTATAAGTAATCCAGAGATGATTTAAAGTATGTAAGAGGATTGCGTAAGTTATATATAAACACTATGCCATTTTATGGGTTTCTCTGGTGGCTCAGACAATAAAGAATCTACCTGAATGCAGGAGACCCAGGTTTGATCTCTGGCTTGGGAAGATCCCCTGGAGAAGGAAATTATTCTTGCCTGGAGAATTCCGTGGACAGAGAAGCCTGGCAAGCTACAGTCCATGGGCTCGAAGAGTCGGACATGACTAACACACACACACAAACCATTTTATATAAGGGATCTGCCATTTTGTATATAAGATTTTGGTATTCATGGGGTTCCTGGAAGCAATCTGTATGGATACTGAGGAACCACTGTGTTGTGAACATCACTGGTTAGGCCAGTCTAACTTGTTGTAGGTAGTCAGGAGTGTGCCCTCCTATGTAGAAGAAACGGCCCAGAAAGAATGTTTTCTGGTTTTGTTTTTGTTTTCTTCCCCCAGTGATTCTCTGCACACTACCATGTGCAGTGGGTTTGGGAATCATGGAGTTAAATGACTTCTTATAATAACTTTGCATTAGATTTTACCTCAGTATGTGCCTTTTGCTCATTTTTATGTGACATTGTTTTCCTGAACTTTTAAAAGGTAGTGTGGCTCAGTGTAGATTTTCCAACTTTACAGAGCTCTCTCTTCTTTTGTTTTCTGGCCATGTTTAGAAGTACAGCAGCTGGCTCCCTGGGATTTCCTGGCTCTGTTCCACTCCCCAGTATTTACCTCGGCCTCCTCTTTCCTTTGTGGCTGTTGTTCTTCTCCTACTCAGTTTTGATTCCACTCCCAGGAGTTTCTATTCAATGTCCTTTAAATCCTGGTAAAGAGCCCTGGTTCTTCCCAGAGTTCACATCCAGTCCCCACTTTGCAAGAATCACCTATGCTCATCTCTTCCCAACTTTATACTCATGTTAGTGGCTCGCAGTTGGCCATGGTGGAAGTATTTATACTCTGTGTGTGTGCTAAGTCATGAGCTGACCCTTTGCAGCCCTGTGGGCTGTAGCCCGCCAGGCTCCACTGTCCATGGGATTTTCCAGGCAAGAATACTGGGGTGGGTTGCCATTTCCTACTTGAGGGGCTCTTCCTGATCCAGGCATTGAACCTGAGTCTCCTGCATTGGCAGGTGGGTTCTTTACCACTGGGCCACCTGGGAAGCCCATTTATACCATGGAAATCAGCAAACACCACAAAGTGTGTTGTTAAACAGTTACCAGCACACTCCTGGCTATGCTGCTCTGGCTCCTGGGATCTTACTGGTGAACTGGGAATTGGAGCTTGCACTCACTGGGCTTGGGGTGGGCAGAACCACTCCCATTTGAGCTAGGACTCCTGAATTGGTCTGCTTGCTCTCTGGCACTTTCTCATTGGCTGTTCCGAGGTTCTCTTGTTCTCAGATTTCTCAGACAGGCATTGCTGACCACTGCTTTCTCCCTCACAGATGGCACCGCAGGTTTTATGACTGTTCGTTTATCCTAATCCACTTGAATTTGGGGTCACAGCAATTTGCTGTCACTTAGCTTTGTTGCAAATATTTATGAGATTTTGGTTTTTCCCTACCTGTTTTATGCAGGGATTCAGAAATTCAAAGACAATGCTACCACTATATTCCCAGAATCTACAAGTTAGATGACGTCCAAGATTCGCTCTAGTTTTTAAGTTGTCTGGGTTCAAATGACTGAAATCTACTTTGTGAAACTGAATTGGACCCAGATCTGTCACTCTCCTTCCATGAAACCCCTAAAGGCCTCCTTGGGGCATGAGCTGGAGGGCTGCTGATCAGTCTCAGCAAAAGCTTTCATAGAAGATCCTTCTCTGCTACTAAACCAAGCTTCCCGCTTTGAGTTTGATGAACTTTTACCTGCTTCTCACAGACTCTGAAGTTCCTCCAGCTTCCTGGACATGTTTAACTCATTAGACGCCAAAGTAATAAAATAAAACAAAGTTTGAACCTTTCATCTTCTCAACTAAGTTTGAAACCTTTAATCTTCTGATGGACAGCTAGTTTTCTGGAACTTTCTCATTCAGTAAAGAAGATTCCAGGACTCATGGTCAGAAAATATCCTCTCAGGTTTAACATCAGTTCCTCACTTGGTAAATAACATAGTTTTCCACAAGATTGAACCAGAGAAAGAAGTACTGTTACCTTGAACATTGTGGAAAGGCATGTGAGCTATAACTTTTAAAATATAATATTACTTACTCTATTAGTCACAATTCTCCAAAAAATAGAATTGTATATATATATAGTTCTACTCAATATATATATACTCAATATATATATATATACATACATATATATATATATATATATATATATATATATTGTTGTACTCAGATTTTCAGTTGATTGAATGAGTCACATCCACATTAGGAAGAGCAATTTGTGTTATTCAGTCTATCAATTTATATGTTAAACTCATTCAAAAATACACTCACTGAAACATTCAGAATAATGTTTAGCCAAATATCTGTGTATGTTGTGGGCCAGCCAAGTTGACACATAAAATTAGCCATCACAATTACTTAAATTTATTGAGTACTTCCCAAGTATTAAATACTTACAAGTTATTTAATCCTCACACCAAGCCATAAAGTACTTAAAATTATTATTCCAATTTCATATATGAGAAAATTAAAAGTTGGGATATTAAATATTTTGACTGAGGTCTCCTAGTGAGTAAATAGTACACGAGGAGCCAAATCCAGGATTTTATACCTTCCTGTCCTTTTTCATTTTCTTCACTCCTTCATTCCTTCTTTCTTTCCTCCCTTCCTTCTTTCTTTGTTTTCTCTCTTCCTTCCATCACAAATTATTTCCTCAAGAAAGTAGCAGATCTTACTTCACATTAGGAAAGAGTTCTTTGTATATTGATTTTTACATAGCAGCATTTGATTTGTAACTGTTAATCCAGTTAACAGTTACATTAAAGGATTAAATTAATCCTTTCATTCCTGATATGGTAATAAGTGAGAGAGTTTAATCATCCTTCCATTCCATATTGTGTCAGCAGCTCCACAGGAGGCCTGAGCAAGATGGTACTGTTTGGGCTTCCCTGGTGGCTCAGTGGTAAGGAATCCACCTGCCAATGCAGGAGACACAGGTTCGATCCCTAGTCCGGGAAGATCCACATGCTGAGGAGCAACTAAGCCCGTGCACTACAACTGTTGAGCCTGTGCTCTAGAGCCCGGGAGCTGTAATCACTGAGCCCACATGCTGCAACCACCGAAGCCTGCCAGCCCTAGAGCCCATGCTCCGCAACAAGAGAAGCCACCGAAACGAGAAGGCTGCTCGCTGCAACTAGAGAAAAGCCTGTGAAGCAATGAAGGCCTAGCATAGCCAAAAATAAAAGTAATATACTTCATTAATTAAAACAGTAGATGCTTTCAGAGGTGATGAGGTTGTTAAAAAAAACTAAAAAAGATGGTACTGTTTGAAGAGCTCTGGAGTCTGAAATCAATCCACTGGGTCTAGGGGGTACCGAGAACTATGGTTCTGCCTAGAGTAGACAATTCTAGAAGTTGAGGAGAGAGGCCACCATTAGCTGTGATGAATGGTGTGGGTGGTGTTTGGTGTCAGTCAGTCAGTCAGTCTCTGAGAGGATCGGGGACCTTGTGTAGATGAGACGGATGGGAAGGAAAATATGAGACCATTTCTTTGGGGAGTACATCATAAACAACATAATAGTGTTGTTTTATTTTAAATTAGAATAAAAGAAAACCAGTATGGGAATGGGGGGTGGGGGGGACATTTGAAGTGTATTCACTCACCCATTACCAATTGGAGGTGCTTAGAGTTTTCTCTATTGATGCTATATTTTTTCACCTATAATATATCTGTTCAGAAACCACCCATAAGGATACACATGAAGGCATTAACCACAGTTTTGATGGAATATATTTTGTTTGCTTACTAGTATTTTTCAGAAATGAGTTTTGTCTTCATACTAAGAGAGAATAATCAAAGAAACTTCCTTTGTGGGGAAAAAAAAATCACATTTCCTGTCTAGACATTTATAATAAGAATTCCAGATATTTGATAATTTTCAGGCATCAGGGTTTTCACAAGAGTAGGAGTCCTTGGCTCTACCACATGAGCAAAGCTTTTCGTTTTTCTGAGCCATTTACTCTGTTGAATGGCTTAACTACCTGACCTTCCATCTAGATCCTATCTCCTCATGACCAAACATGAACTGATTTCAAAATGAAGGGAGGAAGTTTCCAACGGGCATGAGAGGAAATTCATTCTTCCCTTTTATCCTGGGCTTGCAGGTCAGCTAAAAGCCAGACTAACCCAATCACTATGCAGAGGAAATCCTTTACCTCATCAAGTTATGGTAAAAAATGACCTGCAGGTATAATTATTCTAGTTGGATGTTGTCCATCCTGGACCCAACAATGTTGGAGGTTTCCAAGTTCCTTCTTTAAACTTTTTGCCAAATCCCTTCTAGTCATTCTTCCTGTCATCTCTTGAAAGGTTAACAGCATTCACCCAGCAGAAATTCCCTTGACTTTCCAAGGCCCAGTCAGAATGCACCAAATGAAATGCACGGGTTCTTTGGTAGGAAGAAACGTGGTCGTGGGCAATGAGAGGAAGCCCAGCGATATCTACTGATCCTTTTCAGCCTGTAGATACTGGTTCATTTTCTCACCCTTTTCCCAAGACATAAGGATAATAACAACAATATTCATTTATTAAACAACTACTGTGTTCAGTGCCTTACATGCATTTAACCATCACCACAAACCAATGACACTGGAACTACTATTGTCCACCCCTTACAAGTGAAGAAATTGATAAGAAAATGATGCTAAGAAAGGCTAAATGATATTTCAGGTTGTTCAAGTAGGATGCAGAAAAGTTAAGATTCAAATCCAGATCGGCCTGGTCCCAAAGTCTACGTGAATACCTCTGCACTATAAGATCTGGTAGCCATAGAGATGGGATTTGTGGTTTTACCGTTATTCCACTCTCAGCTGTCTCACCCATCCTGCCTTCACAGCCATTTCTCTTATCTATTTTTATAAAATAGGTATACATAAATGCTACTTTGCTTGACTTTAGCATTGCATTTAAGATGCATCCATCTTGCTATTTGTGGTTTCTAACCATTTCATAACACTCTGGATTTCCACGTGTACATTAACCATTAAATAATCTAGCCTCTCCCAATTTGTTAAATATTAATATTGCTACCTCAGCTTTCTCTTCATTTATATTTGTGTAGTATGTTTTATTCCAACCATTCATTTTCAACTTTTGTGTGCCATTGTGATTAACAGCTATCTTTTGTAAGTGGTGTAATGTCAAATCATTTTTTATTCCCATCAGATACTTTATGGTTTTTAATTAAGTTTAACCCTTGTGAATTTTGTTATATTCTTTGCTCTAAAGACAGATCTCTTGTTCCTTCGGTCTTTTCCACCCCACTCCCCTGTCATGTAGATATAACTAGGCTTTTTTATTAAGGTTGTTATAGTTTTGCTTTCTCATTTTCTTTACTTTGAGCTTGTCCATAAACAATTATACATTTACCAAAGTATTAGATCAATGCCACTTTTTTCTGTAGTTAGTGCTACGTCTTCCTGAATTTATTTCTCTTTTCATTTGCTGCTTCTTCCAACTTTGTTTTCATCATGGGTCTCTGAGTACCTGAGAACAGACTTGTTACGCCCTACATTTGAATGACGACTTGTTGTGTCACCTCTGTAATTATTTAAACATATTGCTTCACTATCTTGAATCCAGTGTTGCTATTAAGAAGTGCAACCACTTCTTAAGAAGTGCAAAACTCAAGTCACTTGAGTTTTGTTCCTTTTCAAGTGATCTTTCTTTCTAGAAGTTTTTAGAATGTCCCCTTTGTCTATATGTACTCTGGATCCATTTTCTCCTTGACTCTTTTGCTTGTTCCTCAATAAGTTTTTTTCAGACTGAGATGTGTCTTCTTTCTTTAAAAGTGGAAAATGTATCTCTACTATTTCTTCTAATGTTTTTCCTTTGGGTATTCCCATTATTCAAATATTGATAATTTTATATCTAGTCTTCCAATCTCTTAGCTTTTTTTAAAACAATATTTTCTCATTTTGCTCTTTCTTACTGGGCTTTTTTGAGAGTTTCTCAATTGATTATTCCTACTATTTTTAAAAATCTATCCTGTAATATTTCTCATCTATATAGTCTTTATTTCAGCATTATGTGGAGTTAGTTATATATGAACTCTTCACTGTGATTCTTATCAGTGACCTATATAACAAAATCTTCCTTCTCCTTCTTAAGGGCATGTAGGATGATCATTTTAAATTCTTGGTCTGTCTGTTTCGAACATTCTGTTCAGTGCACTAGCTTTCTTTTATAGACCTCAAGGCATCTTTAATTTGGCATATGAGTTCATGCTCCTGGGGTTGATGGGTAGTCTCCAGCACTGTGTGTTGGGGAAACAGTGAAAATCTGGCCTTACTTTGTGTTCCTCAGGGCACATCTCAAGTGAGCCCCAGACTTTGCAGAAACATTGATGACTATCTCGTTTGCTGCTACTTCACCAGGAGACTCTTCTGACCAAGCCTGCACAATTAAACTGCCAGGAAACTACAGCACCTGGAGAAAATAGTGCTGGGTCACCAGTTAGCGGTTTGAGAATGAAGGTTTGTTAGAATAGTTGTCAGTGTATGCTTGGTCAGTCTGCAGCTCTTTTCATGAACAAGGCACCAGGTAAAGCTTTTTCAGTCTTCCTCCTCCCCTTGCGGCTTTCAGCCATCCTTCCCCTCCAAGCTCCAAACCTTATCCAACTTCATCCCCGCCTCTCTCCCACATCCCTTGATCCAGGGCATCCTTCAGACTCCTCAGGGATTTCTCACAGCTTTCATTCTAAATTGTTCTTCAAATTTATGCTTTACCCATTTTTTTCTAGTGTTTTCCAAGTGGATTTAGGAAGAGGCATTCAACAGCCTATGACAATTTACCATGTGGCCAAGCAGAAAAAATTGGGGTTTGATAAAATGTTATGCAAATATAAATTATGATAATTAAGACAAATACATGATAATTATCTAACAACAAAATTTTGAGAGCTCAAAAAAAAAAAAGAAAAGGATATTACTTATGCAAATCAGTTATTTTGTGACATATTTGGTACTGACACAAAATGGTTGTGGAAATGTAGTTTGCTTTTTTTTCAGACTGTTTAAATGGCTGAGATAATGAAGGCTGGACAATAAAGGCCAAAGAAGGGATGACAGATGATGCCGGGGTTTGCTCGCTGAGACTCATGGGAAACTCTATCATCACTACTGTGTGCCTTTCCTGTGCAAATATTGAATCTTTCCCTCCTGAGACTGTATATCATCTTGCTAGGTTTGCTCCTGGAACGGTGTAACTCAGGTAAACAACAAACACCAGTGCTCAATGCTTTTCTTCTGAGAAATATCATCAGGCTCCAAGCCCTTTCCCCTACTTTTCTCCAGACCTCTCACCTAATTCGATAGATAGGAATAGATCTATGACACTTACTAGTCCTCTCTCACAAAACTCTGGGAGCTTTAGAATCAAAGGTCTGAATGTTACCCCAGGTAATCCCAGAAGGCAAGACCTGGCAAAGAGAGGTTAGTTAACCAGTAATAGAATCATAAGCAACACTGATACTCCTTCCCTTTCATTGCAGAATCCACGTGAAGATGTGATGAAAGAGTCCTCAATCTGGAGATACAGCAAAAATAGTGCTCCTAGACATTGCCATGAACTAGTCACACACCCATAAGCAATGTCATTTCATCTCTGGAAGCTTCATGCCTACATCAACTTATTAGAACTGGTGTAAGTACAGATTGCATGTGAGAACATTTCAAAACTGATGAAGTATTAGATATGCTTGGGTTGAAATAGTATTATTATCAAATAAACAAAGTTTATCTCCCTAAACATAAGGTTTGTGCCTAGATCTACCCTTTCTGTAGAAATAACTCCTACATACTTTCAGATGCCTAGAAATCTGAGAACTCCTTTTCTTTTTTCTTTTTTTAAGTCAAACCTTTCTCTCATTTTTTTCTTTTTTTTTGATTT
This sequence comes from Bos taurus, assembly GCF_002263795.3. Taxonomy (NCBI): domain Eukaryota; kingdom Metazoa; phylum Chordata; class Mammalia; order Artiodactyla; family Bovidae; genus Bos; species Bos taurus. The sequence continues at coordinate 23,529,653 of NC_037330.1, forward strand.
TTTTAACACCAAAAACATTTTGCACTGGGGTATAGCCAATTAGCAATGTTGTGATAGTTTCAGGTTAACAATGAAGGGACTCAGCCATACATATACATGTATTCATCTTCCCCCAAACCCCCTCCCATCTAGGTTGGCATATAACATTGAGCAGAATTCCATGTGCTATACAATAAGTTTTTGCTGGTTATCTGTTTTAAATACAGCAATGTGCACATGACCTTCCCAAAGTCCTCTACCCTGCCCCCTGCCACACCCCCAGCAACCATGAGTTAGTTTTCTAAGTCTGTGGGTCTCTTTCTGTGAAAACTCCTTTCCTTCACATTGAGATATAGAGTAATCTGCGTGACTGAGGGTCCACTTCAACTTATCAGCCATAGGAAACTTGGAATCACAGAAAAACACATTTTCTGTGCATTTGTTGAAATAAGGACTATGAGTTTTTGAGGTAGAAGAGGCAGGTGTAGATAAAGATGGTAAATCTAGATGCCCAGGAATTTTGTTCATAGTTTTTCTCTCCTAAGTCAACTTTCTTGGCAGAACTGTTTTAAAAACAAACACTGTTTATGCAAGGTTCACCCTAGATGTCTAAACTTTTTAATCCATAATAATCAATATTTCTGATTCTTAATGTTTATCTAGCACCTGACACATTTTTGATTAATCAACTCTCTATCTTTCATCAACCATCCAGCTAAAGAGCTGCATTCTGGGAGTTGAAGGATCTCAAAGTCTCAAAGCAAGAATTAAAATGTTCTCATTTAGAAAATATCAAAATGTGAGCTTATGTAAGTGTTTGAGAGGTGACTTCTTTAACAGCTGGATGTTGTACTCTCCTTCCTTCAGCACTTTGGATAATTCATAGAAAAATCATTTTGTTTATTGAGCTTGACTACAATTACTTAGTCAACAAAATTCTATCCACTATGAAAAGCTATCACCTAATGGTGTTATGATATTATTTCCTCCAGTTTACACATTACATAATGTATTCCTCAATATATTCCTTGTTGGTACTTCTTCAACCAACAAGTTTCCCTCTTTCCAAAGAAACAACTTAATATTAGATTTAATTTTGCATCATTGCCTTTGCCATTTTTCAGGTCAAAAATGGTGGAAGATTGGTGCAAATCATGCATAGATCCAGAGATCCTAGATTCAAAGCCAATTTCAGTCACTCACAAGGTCTTGAGACACAGATGGCTATATAATTAAATTTAGAATTATATAATAATTTTATATATTATAATTTATTATATGTATATTTGTATATTATAATTTTGTTATATATTATAATTTTATAATAATTGTATAATAATTTAGAAAACCTCAGTTTGCTCATCTGTAAAATGAGTGGAATAATTGTACCCATCTCAGTTGCAAGAATTAAAAGAGAAAACATGCAAAAGGTGCTTAGCATACTACCTGGCACAGAGTAATTACTTGTGTATGCTCAGTCACTCAGTCATGTTCAACTCTTTGTGACCCCATGGACTGTAGCCCACCAAACTCCTCTGTCCGGGGAATTCACCCGGGCAGGAATACTGGAGTGGGTTTCCATTTCCTCCTGCAGGGGAGTAATTGCTTAGTACACGTCAATTTAAAAGAGAGAGAGAAACAAAGCTGATCCATCCACCTAGATTGCCAGTGCTTAATCTCTTATATATGCTAAATAAAATTTTACTGGATTAACTAGTTTGTTTTGGTCTTCAATTTTTATCAAAATGGTCTGTTATATATCCATAATTCTATGTGAATATTTGGGTGTTTTGGCCTAAGACCCTAATGTTCTTAGTCAGTTCCATCTATTTTCTCAGTGAATTAAGGAGTGTGTGGGAACAATCTGGAGCACTCTACATTTAAGAAAGAGGAGGGGCAGCTATGAGGAGAGGCCAGTGATTTGGAGGAAAAGCCTGGGATTATCAGGTTCTATAAGCCAAATGAAAAAAGTATTTCAAGAAAGACACAGTTAGAAGACACGCTATGTGCTCCTAAGAGTCTAGAAAGCTGAAGGTTCAGGACCAACCATTGGTTTGCCAAGATAGAAGTCACTGATGACCCCGACAAAAGGAATTTCAATGGAACACGTGAGGCAAAAGCCTAAATGGATCAGTTAAGGACTGAGTGAGAAGTAAGAATGTGAAACACTGAGAACAGACAATATTTTAATGGCTTTTGCCATAGAGGGGAGCATAGAGATATAGATGTGATGGTACATTTGGTAAGATATATAGGATCAAAAGGGAGTTTTTAAAGATGGGATTGTGCACTGACAAGAGCAGTTAAGTAGAATGGAGAAATAACCAGAAAGAAGAGAGGACGACTGCAGGACCACCATTCATGCAGAGCAGAGGGAGTGCCATCAGTACACAAGTGGTGATGTCAGATTTAAATTAGAGCAGGGATTGTTCCTCTAGATAGGAACTGCAGGAAGGTAGAGTCTGGGGTAGGAACTGCAGGAAGGTAGAGTCTGGGGTATAAAGGCAGGCAGTTTGCTGAATTTTTTAGTAAAAGATGGAGTGCTTCTCTTCTGATTGTTTCTATTGTCTCAGTGAAATGAAAATGCTGACCAAGTTTCATGTACTCAAAGCTATGCATTTTCCAGTAGTCTTGTATGGATGTAAGAGTTGGACCATAAAGAAGGCTGAGTACCAAAGAATTGATGTTTTTGAATTGTAGTGTTGGAGAAGACTCTTGAGAGTCCCTTGCACTGCAAGGAGATCCAAGCAGCCCATCCTAAAGGAAATCAGTCCTGAATATTCATTGGAAGGACTGATGCTGAAGCTGAAACTCCAGTACTTTGGCCACCTGATGCGAAAAACTAACTCATTTGAAACGACCCTGATGCTGGGAAAGATTGAAGGCAGGAAGAGAAGGGGATGACAGAGGATGAGATGGTTGGATGGCATCACTGACTCAAGGGACATGAGTTTGAGTAAACTCTGAGCTTTGGTGATGGACAGGGAGGCCTGGCATGCTGCAGTCCATGGGGTTGCAAAGAGTTGGACATGACTAAGTGACTGAACTGAACTGAACTGATTCATTGGAAGAATTGATGCTGAAGCTGAAACTGTAATACTTTGGCCATGTGATACAAACAGCCAACTCATTGGAAAAGACCCTGATGCTAGGAAAGATTGAGGGCAAGAGGAGAAGGGGACAGCAGAGGATAAGATGGTTAGATAGCATCACTAACTCAGTGGACATGAATTTAAGCGAAGTCTGGGAGATCGTGAAGGATGGGGAAGCCTGGCATATATATATATATATATATATATATATATATATATATATATATATATCTCCATGGAGTCACAAAGAATTGGACACTACTTAGTGGCTGAACAACAACAAAACAATGAAATATGAATCAAAGTAATCAGCTGAAAGTGAGCAGAGGTGATGGACTGAAACAGAAGAGGAGGTGTAACTGGTCTTTTGGAACTGGGAGAGCAAATGAGCTAGGTAAATGTAGTAGAATTGCCAGTCTATGCTGAACATCCATTTCAAATGTGTGGTTGTAAAAGTAAACCTAACCAGTCAACACTACACTGTATTTTTCAGCCTTGGTTAGCTGCTCAGATGCAGGCATAGAGTAGACCAAGAGTGGGTTTAACCAAAGTTGAAGGTTTGCAGGGTCAGCTTGTCAGAAAGACTAAAGGCAAGATGTGTGCAAGGGACTGTTTGCAGTAATGCATCAACAGTAATCTTAGCTGAGAAAAGAGGCCCATGAGGATGCTAAAAAGTGAGAAGTGGAGGAGTCAATGGTGGGTCCAATGGAAGAAAAAAGTGAGGGTACATTGAAAGTGAGCTGGGAAGACAGAGGTTGTTAGAGTTGGGCTGCATGAAATGAAAACTATGAAGGTGGATAGATATGGTACTACAAGGTCCAGAGTATGAGTATAGAAACTCATACTAGAGATCATCATACCAAGTAGGCTGTAACTTACATGTAAAATTTAACAAACAATATACATGAATTTATATTCAAAACAGAAATAGACCTGCAATCTAACTCTTTGTGACCCCATGGACTCTAGCCCACCAGGCTCCTTTGTCCATGGGATTCTCCAAAAAAGAATACTGGAGTGGGTTGCCATGCCCTCCTTTAGGATACATACACTACCTTATATAAAACAAATATCCAACAAAGACCTGCTGTACAGAACAGGGAACTATACTGGATAGTTTGTAATAACCTGTAAGGAAAAAGAATCTGAAAACACTATGCTATAAGTCAATAGCAAGGAGAAGGGAGTGTTTTAGGCTAAAGGGGTGGATGACCGGAGAAATGGTGGCGGGAAGAGCAACCACTTAAGTTTGCCTTACACGCAAGGTGTCTGTCAGGCAAGCGCTGTAGAAAAGAGAAAGAGTCAAGGTCCACAAACCAGGGAAACTGTGGTTCAGAGAGGCACAAGGTCTTCCAGCTAGTGGATTGGTGAATGGGTCACATCACTGAAACTGCTGGAAACACAGCAGGCCCAGATGATGAAGAGGATGCCGAGCTAGCAAGTTTGGACGTTGTGCCCGTGTGGCTGAATGCCAGCACTGTAGATGGGTGCAGCAATCTTTCTACCCCCAATGCATGTCTACACAGCATTGTAATTCAACTATACCTCAATAATATTAATAATAAAAAGAGTGTGTGTGTGGAGTGGGAGGCTGGGGTCAAATGGAAGACAAAATCATGGGAGTGGGGACTTAAGTGAGAAGCCAGTGTGAATGAATTATCTATGTAGAGATTGACATCTCCAAGAATGCTGAGGATTGAGGGTGGAAAGGAAGGCAACGATCGCTGTGCTCCTGTATTCATGAACAAGAGCAATGGAACAAGACTGATGATTGACTGCAAGAACAAAAGGCACTGAGTGCCCCAGACTGATGATATGTGCTTGTAGAGAATGGGACTGTTGAGAGGAAAGAGAGGAAAAATACTTTGGCAGCATCACTGAAAAGCAAAAGGTTATGCTATGCTATGTTGCTTCAGTCGTACGAGTATAGAAATTCATACTAGAGATCATCATACTAAGTAGGTTGTTACTTATATGTGAAATTTAACAAATGATGTACATGAATTTATATACAAAACAGAAATAGACCTGCAGACATAGACCTGCAATCCAACTCTTTGCAACCCTACGGACTGTAGCCCTCCAGGCTCCTCTCTCTATGGGATTCTCCAGGCAAGAATACTGAAGTGGGTTGCCATGACCTTCTATGCCTATTGCAAGCACTGCAGTACCTACAGTACTGGTGGCCAGGGTGGGGCGCATATGGTGGAAAGCAAAGAATGCAACTACCATGTGAGAGCTGTGGTCTGAGACCAAGAAAGAAGCAAAGGGCATTTTCAGGGGAAAAAAAAAAAGATCAGCAATAAGGAATTTTCAGTGGGTGATAGAACTTTGCCAATGGCTCAGTGGAAGGACATGGGGTGACAGAGCAAAGTGGGAGGTTGCATTAGAGCAGTAAAACACCAAGATGCATGGAGGCAAGAATCTAAAGATGACAGAAGACCTAGGAGACTTGGGCTTCTGGGGGTACCTGGCAGGTCTCTGTCTTCAGGGAAATGAAGTTGCCTGTCTTCCCTGAAGCAAAAACCACTCTGGCTCCTCTCTCTGCCCTCCACAGAGTCATATTACACAGAGGGATTAACTGAGCAAAGTGATGAGTGAGTGCATGATTCTTACAAATGACAGAGGAATATCGGGGCCATGAGAGAAGAGTGGAGAGGCAGAGACTCATTGGAAGATCAGATGAAAGGAACCTTTTTATTGCAAAGTAGAAGACAAACATGGAAAGAGTCAAATCTGGAGTGAAATGACATGATTAAGTCCCCAGCCTGCTATTCACTAGCTGTAGGTCTTTGAGAAAGCCACATCACCTGTCCACAGGTCACTAGCCTCACCACTAAAGTAGACCTTTCCTCTTCAAGAGATACCGTGTTTCAAATGACAATCATCTCTTCAGGGCTCTGGTTCTTTTATGGCAGCACTTACTGCACTGTACTTGGAAACTGTATAGAGCTATGATAAAGTGACTGAAAATAGGAGCCGTAGAGCAGGCTCCATATCCTCTCTAATAGCCCTTTGCCTGTGTGCCAGGACCTACTGTCAACTACTTAAAGGGCTTCTGTGAAAAGATTCATTCTCTTTGATTCTGAAAGATTTTTCTTTTTATTTCAATACATTAAAATACTGGGTTGGGACTTCCCTGGTGGTACAGAGAATAAGAATCCGCCTGCTAATGCAGGGGACATGGGTTTGATCCCTGGTCTGGGAAAATTCCACATGCTGTGGAGCCTGCTTGCCACAACTACTGAAGCCTGTGTACCTTTAGAGCCCATTATCTGCAACAAGAGAAGCCACAGCAATGAGAAGCCCACGCACCGCAACAAAGAGTAGCCCCTGTTCACCACAGCTAGAGAAAGCCCACCAGCAGCAATGAATACCCAGTGCCACCAAAAAATAAGTAAGTGAATGAATTTTTTTACTTTTAAAGATTGGGTTGACCAAAAAGTCCATTTGGGGTTTCCATAACATCTTACAGAAAAACCTGAACGAAATATTTGGCCATCACAATAATAACAGGTCACTAGAGCTTCCTGGACTGCCAAGTGAGAGTAATTCAGACAAGGGTTCGAGGCAGACCAGGTGGGGGTACCCTAGGATGTGTTACAAGGAGCACCATGGCCTCCTGAGGTGGCTGAGCATAACCAAGACTGCCGCAAGAGCCCAAGAAAAGGTGGGGTCAGTGCCACCCTTTCCCACACATGCCCAGAAGCAGGGCAGCTATGTACATGTTGGAGAGATGGTGTTTTTCTTTGACTCACCCATATTCTAAATGAGACCTTTTGCCTAGTTCTAGAAGCCATGGAGCCTCGATAAGCAGGGGCAGGGCTTCCGGAGGCAGGAGTCTCCGGGATCTATAAAGCCCAAACCAACACCACTGGGCATCTCCCCCGAGGACTGTGAATTGCTGGCTTTCTGCTCACTCCTCCGAAAATGCAGCGGCTGTTGACTCCAGTGAGGCAGGTGTTGCAAGTGAAGAGAGTGATGCAAGAAGCTTCCCTCCTGCCTGCCCGCCTTCTCCCAGCAGCCCACCCCAGGTGAGCCTCACTGGTCCCCAGGACTGCACGGGTTACTCTTGGAGAAGCGGTGAGGAACCAGTAAAAGAGAGGCATGAGGGCTCATTAGAATCCCAGTCAAAAGTTGACAAGTCTTGGGCACAGCCTTAGATAAACAAGTTAACCTCTCAAGGTCTCAGTTACCTCATTTCTAAACAGACAACCCAGGTCTGTTTACAGAATTTCAGGATATCAAACCTCTGCCCCTGCTGATGTCAGCAACACGTTTTACTCCCCTAGAGGCACAAAGCAGTAGAAATATCAGTGCCAGGGCCCACGGCATCCTCCTCTCTGGCACTGTTTTCACCTTTCACCCAAGCCCTGCTGAGACCTTCAGGATGCTGTTTCAACTGCAGTGTTAGTAAAACCAGCTGCTGCAAGTCACTGCAGCCAGATTCAGAATGGACTGAGGATAAGAAGGTGTTTCTCCGCTCTCTGATTTAAGGAAAGGGGAACATGAGTGTAAAAGATCAGAGTTTGCCTGTGTGTGTGCAGTGAGCTTGTGCCCAGGAGCACACACACACTCTTTTCCTTGGTAAACATTCTCCCAGTTTGGCCCAAGTACTCGCAGTCTCCCAGCATTGATGTCACACAGCAACCACTAGCACCCTAGGGTGCCTAAAGTATCCACTGTACTTTAGGACTAGCCTTTTCTTACCTCCCATCCCTACATCAAGTTCCTTGGATAGATTTGTAATATTTATTTACTCATTTATTTATTGCCGCACTGCGTCTTTTTCTTGTTGACTGCACTGGGTCTTCATTGCTGGGTGTGGGCTTTCTCTAGTTGTGGTGAGCGGAGTCTACTCTAGTTTCGGTGAGTGGGCTTTTCATCGTGGTGCTTCTTTTCTGGTGGAGCATGGGCTCTACGTACACAGGCTTCAGTATTTGCAGCACAAAGCTCAGTAGCTGTGGCACACGGGCTTATTTGCTCCATGGCATGCGGAATCCTCCTGGACCACATGTGTCCCCTGAATTGGGAGGCAGATTCTTAACCACCGGACCACCAGGGAAGTTGCCGTGTGTGCATGCTAAGTAGCTTCAGTCATGTCTGGCTGTTTGTGACCCTATGAACTAAAGCACACCAGGCTCCTCCGTCCATGGGATTTTCCAGGCAAGAAAACTGCAGTAGGTTGCCAAGCCCTCCTCCGGGGGATCTTCCCAACCCAGGGATCGAACCCGTGTCTCTTACATCTCTTGCATTGGCAGGTGGGCTCTTTACCACTAGTTCCACAAGGAAAGCCCTCCATGAATGTTTAGAAAAACACCTTTGGTCCAGGGTCTTCCCTCGCTGGGTACTAAGGGAACCTGGGTGTGTGGATGTGTCTGGTAGGAGGTGACACTCCCTAGACTTTTTATTTTCTTCATGACTCCCCGCCTTCCTCCATGCTCTCCTCCACCCCCTGCATACAGGCCAAACGTCCCAGAATTTAACCTGGTTTTGCATTTGTGAGGAAGGGATTGACGTATATTTGCTTGTTTCAATAAGCAATCATTGGCTGCCCTCCAGGAGACAGACCTCAGTCCTCAGCAGCCTGCCCCAGTTCTGACCTGCTGGGTTCAAACACTTGGAATCAGGGTTCACATTTCCCTTTTAGTGTACGCATGGTTCAACCCATTTTCCATGGCCTGATGGGTATTAAGAGTGCTCCTTATGGCTCTCCTTTTCTCTGTGTGTCTGTTCCCTCTAACCCAACCTGCATCGGCTCTAAATCTACCAGAAGGACTGCTCCATAACCCGGAGGGCTTCACCACCTTTAAAATTAAGGGAGAACTGTGCCCTCCACTTCATGGCTCCCCACCTGCTTTTCTCCTGTGTTATCCCCCTGCTCCCCTTCACTCTCTGCTCCAGGTATCCTCACCTGGTCAATCACCACCTGCTATGGCACTGCCTCTGTAGCCCCCCTGCCAATTCTTCATCAGCAGAAACTCGACTCACGCATCAAGGTTGACTTCAGATCTAGTCCCTTCCTTGAAACCATTCCTGATCCTCCCACACACAGATCTCTGCTTCCTTTGAACTCCTGTGGGTTTTTCTGTGACCTTTAGCACATTCTGACTCTCAGCTGGGTTACATAGTATGTATGTGCTTATCTCATTCCTCCCACTGGTTGAGGAGGCTCCCAAGAACCTTGACCTTCTTTCTTCCCATTCCCTCCACCCCCACAGCCCTCCATGGCACAGTGTCTAGCATGTAATAACTAATTTTGAGACACAAAAGAAGCGAGAGGGAATAAAGAAAAAGAAGTTTGGTGCATGTTCTTGAACCAAGCAACACCAGAACAAAACCAGTTTTAGACTAAACAAAGCTATTGTTTGCTTTCTAATTATTTATTTAAAAAAAATTTTATTGGCGTATAGTTGTTATGCTGTGTTAGTTTTTGTTGTACAACAAAGTGAATTGGCTATACACATACATGTATACTCTCTTTTTTGGATTTCCTTCCCATTTAGATCACCATAGAGTATTGAGTGGAGTTTCCCATGGTATACAGTAGGCTCTCATTAGTTATCTATTTTATATATAGTTTCAATGGTGTCAATCCCAATCTCCCAACTCATCCCATGCCTCTTTTCCTCCTTGGTATCCATATATTGTTCTCTATGTTTGTGTCTTTATAGTATTCTTTTTTATTGGACTGTAATTGCTTTACAATGTTGAGTAAGTTTCAGCTGTACAATGAAGTGAATCAGCTATATGTATACATATATATCCTCCCTCTTGAGCCTCTTTCTCACCCCGCTCCATCCCACCCCTCTAGGTCATCACAGAGTGCAGAGCTGAGCTCCCTGTGCTAAACAGCACATTCCCACTAGCTAGCTATTATACATATGGTAGTGTATGTGTCGATCCTAATCTCCCAGTTCGTCTCAACCTTCCTTCCCCTGACCCTCTGCTGTGTCCACAAGCCCATTCTCTATAAATATTCAGTTCAGTTCAGTTGAGTCACTCAGTCGTGTCCGACTCTGCAACCCCATGAACTGCAGCACGCCAGGCCTCCCTGTCTGTCACCAACTCCCGGAGCCTACCCAGCTCATGTCCATTGAGTCGGTGATGCCATCCAGCCATCTCATCCTGTCATCCCCTTCTCCTCCTGCCCTCAATCTTTCCCAGCATCAGGGTCTTTACTCAGCAGCTAAAAGGAATGAAATAAGGTCATTGTAGAGACGTGGATGGACCTGTAGTCTGTTATACAGAGTGAATTAAATCAGAAAGAGAACAACAAATATTGTATATTAATGCATATATATATGTATTATCATTTACAGAAAGTACATGATTAGATGCATACTCTTAACTCCTGTACTCTTATGTTTCTGGAAACATCTACATCTTTTCTTCAAGGCTCTGGAATCTATTTCCAAGTAATAATCTCCTACAAAGACAGTTACAAAAGTTACCAAGAGACTTATTCTTGGAAACTTTCCTTGATACTTGAGATTTCTCACTGGGGAGAGGAATGGAGTGAGCTTAGAGAAGACATAGAGAGAATGAGGATGAGGGGAAATCCAGTCAAGCACAGGACTGAGATCTGGCTAGCTATTAGTTCCTAGTACTGGGAGCTCCTCCACAAACATTTGAGAGTATAGACTCCACTTATTTGAGTGGCACCAAATAAATAGGGCAGAGAACTAAACTTCGATCTTCCCTTGTCTGATAGGAATAAGCATTTATCACTTAGACTCACTATCTTGTGATCACATGATCCACTTTTTGCCTCCCAGCAGTCCTTCAAAATGACCTGTGTTACAGAAAAACTGGCGTTAAGAGAAGCCCTGAGTCCTAAGGATGATGGATGGATACATTCCATCTGAACTACAATTTCTGTGGCATAGAGCTAAACTGATGAGCCTGCAGAGCCGTCGTATCACTTCCACCATCAGGAATTCTGTAGCCAGATGCAAGTCAAAGGAATCTGGCGGCACTCAGGACTGAAAGGACAGAATATTTCTTAAAAAAAAAAAAAGATTCATGCATTTATTGGCGGCACTGGGTCTTCATTGCTGCTCTCAGGCTTCCTTTAGTTGTGGTGAGTGGGGTCTATTCTTCTCTGCAGTGAGCAAGGTTCTGATTGCGGTGGCTTCTCTTGTTGCGGAGCACAGGCTCCAGGGCACTGGAGCTTCAATAGTCGCAGCCTGTGGGCTCAGTAACTTCCATTCCTGGGCTCTAGAGCACAAGCTCAGTAGTTAGGCACTGGCTTAGTTGCTGGGCAGCAGGAAGGATACTCCCGGAGCAAGGACCGAACCCATGTTCCCTGCATTGGCAAGTGGATTCTTATCCACTGAGCCACAAGGGAAGACCCAGGGCAGAATATTTCTAACACATGAGAGACTAAGAAGTTACCCTGGGCATAACACTTCACCAATGTTTGCCTTGCTTTCAACATCTGGAAAATTAAGAATATTTCTAAAGTAACCAGCTTTCAGGTACTTTTATATGAAACAATGGAAGATGTGCTTGGTGTGTTCTTTACTGCTAGCTAGAAAGAGAAATTGCAGATCTCCAGGCGGATTAGGAATCCAGATTGAAAAGGGGTGGCGGGTCCAGGAAAGAAAGTTTATCTCTTCCCTCCTTACTGACCCTTTCTCCACTTTTTCTCTGTTTCCATTTAGAATTGCCCTTGGAACTTCCCTGGGGGTTCAGTGGTTAAGACTCTGCTTTCCAAGGCAGAGGGTGTGAGTTTGATTCCTGGTCGGGGCATTAAGGTCCCACATGCCACAGGGTATAGGCAAAAATTAAAAAGAAAAAATAGAATTTGCCTGTCAGCCTTCTATATTCCCACAGCCTTTGCTTGTTCCACATGTATTTAGCCATAAAAATACCAAAGGGACAGTTACCAAGGATAAAAGGGTAAATTAAACAGAAAAATACAGAAATTCTAAATTTGTATTCATCTGCTAAAAATAGAACAATCCTAAATTTGTATCTATCTCATATCTTCAAAACATATTTTTAAAAATGAATGAAATGATTGCTGTATTGTCTTTTAAGGAAACTAGCTAGAGACCATTCATGGAATTTTGATTGTTTTCTCTGTTACAGTTTTTCTACAGTTCCGGCTGTCCCCTTGGCCAAAACAGATACTTGGCCAAAGGATGTGGGTATTCTTGCCATGGAGGTCTACTTTCCAGCCCAATATGTGGACCAAACAGAGCTGGAGAAGTTTAACAAAGTGGAGGCAGGGAGGTACACCGTGGGCTTGGGCCAGACCCAGATGGGCTTCTGCTCAGTCCAGGAGGATGTCAACTCCCTGTGCCTGACGGTGGTGCAACAGCTGATGGAGCGCACGCAGCTCCCCTGGGACTCTGTGGGCCGCCTGGAAGTGGGCACTGAGACCATCATCGATAAGTCCAAGGCTGTCAAAACAGTGCTTATGGAGCTCTTCCAGGATTCAGGCAACACTGACATTGAGGGCATAGATACCACCAATGCCTGCTACGGTGGCACTGCCTCCCTCTTCAATGCTGCCAACTGGATGGAATCCAGCTCCTGGGATGGTATGTACTGCCAGAGGCCTTATGTAAGAAGCGAGCTGGGGTAGATGCTGAAGCCTCAGTTTTGCTTTTCTGTTCCCCGGGTAGGTTCATCCACCAAAGAAAGGATACATCACACACACAGCTGTTGTGATCATCCAACAACCACAGTGACATCAACCCCTCAGACTTGGATGGTTTCTTACAGTTACTCAGGGAGCATGTTCACATAGCTATTCACTGAGTCTTCATCACACCCTAGAAAGTGGATATCATACCTGTTTTATGGATAAAAAAAATGGAGAATCTAATAATTTACATGTTGTGTGTGGCGGGAACAAGAAACCAAACCAAATTCAGTGTATTTCCCACTTCAGTGTTCCTGTTTCTTTAAGGTTTCTCTTAAGTCTCTAAGAGACAAAGAGATTGGTGATGTTAAAAGATTTAAACAAGTGTAGGTGTTAAGGAGAAAGCACCCTGGTAAAAATAGACCCAAAGAATCACAGGATAGACTATGACACAGGGTATTTCTACCCTCTCTCCCTCACCTGGTTCCTAGGAGAATTAGAAACCTAGCTTTATCAGTAACTAATGACAAGTCCCTTAACCTCTGCGAGACTCGAAGTTTTTATTTGCCTACCTGCTTTCCAGGGCTGATAGGATTAAACACGGTATTAATGGAGATGTGAGAAAACAGTTCCTGGACAGACAAGGCCCTCCATTTACTAAGTTGGAAACTAGAACTTAAAACTTTAGAAACCATAATAAGCATTAATTTAAAAATTAATTATGAAATCTTGATGTTGGTGGGGACCTTAGAGATTATCTAATCCAGTACTCCACATAGAGGCCAAGAAGAGTTTAAGGATTTTTCTCTGTCCGTGCAGCAAGGCAGTACAATTCCACACACCCATTTAGTGTTTTTCCGATTGCCCTGCATGGCCTCACCATTAATAGTTCCATTGATTTGCGATGTTCCAGACTCTACATCCTCAAATCTGTCCTTATAGTGCTCTTGCTTGGTATTTGTATTATTACTTCTCCAGCAACCCCACTACCAACACCACCAATCTGTCAAACCAAGCATTAGGTTAGAGAATACAAATTAAAGGGACACTCACCAGCCTTTAGTGAAGAATCAGAGCCTATATTTGGGGGCATTATCAGCTTTAAGCATGTCATTTCAAATGAATAGATTCTGCTGAATGGTTGTGTATTCCACAGGAGAGAGCTGCAAATGCATCCTTCTTTAATCTGTTATCTTCTTGGGAAAAATATTAAACAAACATTATGAAGTGAATTGTTAGTCTGTACTTTCACCAAAAGCATATTTAAGTTTGAGCCTAATGGCAACCTCCAAGACCAGACAAGGCCAGTGTAGATGTGATTTCTGCTTCTGAAATGGCCAACCATCCACCTGGGACCTTTCAAAGGAAGCAGGTGGTTCTGGAGTGCACCAAGAAGTTTTGAACCACTCCAAAGAGACAGCAGGGTATGAGGGAAGGAAAGAGTGGTACTGGCTTGAACTACCTGAGAGACCTCATTTTTCCTTGCCTTTTATTATGAAGGTAAATGAAACCTACAGCATATATGTATATATGTGTGTGTGTACATAGATAGACAAAAGGGTTCAAAGTAAAGAAAAAATTTATTTTGCTACCCCATTACCAGTTTCCAGAATTTAATCCTCATAGTTTCCATGGATTCTTTCAGGAATTTTCTATGTATGTACCTGTAAGCCTATACTTATCTATTCATTTTTTAACATTGCACACATTATTCCTCATCTTTACTATGTCTTAGAGGTTATTCTATAGATATCTCTAGATACACATAAGGTCTACCTCATTCTTTTAAAAGACATTATAAATTCTATTGATGGGTACACCAAATCTTAGTCCCATATAGATGGATATTTAAATTGTTGTATATTTTTTGCAATTATTATAAAAAGTGTTAATATTTAAGACAGTAGCTTTGCATGCTCATAACTATATGTTGTAAGAATAGATTCCTAGAAATGGAATTGCAGGATCGTTTAATTAAAAAGTTTGATAGAATGTGCCAAATTGCTCTTCAAAAAGTACTAATATATTTTTGGAATGTACTAACTTCAAACTTTCTAATCTTTGTCAGCTTAATAAGTAAAGTATAGTATCACTGATTTTCCTTTTATTATAAGAGAATTTTGATATTTTTATGATGTTTATTGGCCATTTTCCTATTATATACCTTTCTGATGAGACATTTATCTATGAAGGAAAATAATTTTTTGTTGGCTGTATTATAAATACATCACCAGTTTGTCTTTTGTATTTCTGATAGAAGGTTTTCATTTTTAGATAATCAAATTCACTGGTCTCTTCCTTAATGGCTTGTATTAATAAATACTCTTCTAGAGTTTCCAAATTTTATATAACATATAAATTTTGTTTATATATATTATGTTTGTTTATTATATATTTATCTTATACTTTTATGTATTATTTTTATATTCATATATATAAAATTGGGGAGAAAAAATACTGTTTTGTTGGCGTGGTTAAACAGTCTTAACAGAAAATTCTTGGGTTTCAGCAAATGTGGGTTGGAATTCTGACTAAATCCTTATCCCATCATCTATTAGCTGTGTGACTTTAGGCGAGTGACTTAAGTTCTCTGGGCCCCAATTCCCTTGTCTATAAAGAGGAGATACCTGTTTCTGACAGGTTAGGAAGAATACTAAAGTACTGCCGTGTCTTTTCCACATACCCACGTTTAGGAGCAAGCAGTACTAAATGAAGAAGTAACAACTAATACTCAAGACAACAATTATTTATTGAATAATCATCTGCCCATTATAGAAGTAGTTTCATTGATCATCTACATTAAACGTGGTTGCTGCTGCTGCTACTAAGTCGCTTCAGTCGTGTCCGACTCTGTGCGACCCCACAGAGGGCAGCCCACCAGGCTCCTCCGTCCCTGGGATTCTCCAGGCAAGAACACTGGAGTGTGTTGTCATTTCCTTCTCCCATGCATGAAAGTAAAAAGTGAAAGTGAAGTCACTCAATCGTGTCCAACTCCCAGCGACCCCATGGACTGCAGCCCACCAGGCTCCTCTGTCCATGGGATTTTCCAGGCAAGACTACTGGAGTGCGGTGCCATTGCCTTCTGAACATTAATTCTTCTCACAAAGAAAGTGGTATTCGATTTTTCAAAGCACCTTGTTTAGGATCCAGTCAGAACTGAGTTTGAATACAAAATTCCATATTCACTAAATGGGTGACCTTAGACAAATTACCTAAATTCTCTGGAAGGCAATGTCGTCCTCTACAAATGTGGACATTACCTGACTCAATGGATTGTTTAAAGGATTGTTTGAAGATAACTGGTGTCTAGGATTTCAAATATTAGTTTCCTTCCCATCCTTTGGCCTTCTGTGATTTGGAAAGAATTTCCACTATAGCACTACAAAGAGTACAAACCTAAAAAGTGCTGATTTATGAATTTTTTGTTGAATACATGAGGAATTTTTACAGCTTGAGTCAGAGAACACTGAGTTTTGACATTGCATTTCCAATGCAATGTCATTTACACTTCACTAGAGTGTAAGTTTCACGTGGGTAGGAATTTTTATTTTGGTTCAGTGATGTATTGCCAGGACCTAAAATTGTGCCTGGCATAGAGGAGACTTTCACTCTACTGGAGATTTGGCAGTAATAATAATTATTTCTTTTCTCTTTACAGGTCGCTATGCACTGGTGGTCTGTGGGGACATCGCAGTCTACCCCAGTGGTAACGCTCGCCCCACAGGCGGGGCTGGAGCTGTGGCAATGCTGGTTGGGCCTGAGGCCCCTCTGGTCCTCGAGAGAGGTTCGTAGTACACTGTACAGTAAGCACGGTACCCGGGGACTGCATGGCATGGCCAAATGCTTAGCTCTTAATTCCAACTGGAATATTCAGGGCTGAAGTATGGACTTGAGGATGAAACTGCTTGCCTTCAAAAGACTAGACTGGGGAGCAGAGGGCAGGGAGAAAGGGAAGAGAAGGATCAGCAAGGTGGCTTCATCTATACCATCACACATCAGGATAATGGTGTTTGGATTGAATGGCATTTGTGCTGCTGACAAGGACCCTTTGGGAGCTAAACTGACCACTGAAAATAAAAGAAAATAGTTGGATATAAAGTAAGAGCTTTCCTTTGAGACTTTTGGAGTCTGTTCCAGATTTCTTTAAGCCCATATAGGTGTGGAAATAGAAATATACATCTCACTTATAAAAAGACATTCATCTAATTAACTCCCTTTGAACACCTGAGGGATAATCAGTAGGCCTTGGGCTTAGGGCATGAGATAGATAAAGACCAGGGGGTTGCTTGTACAGGGATTTCCCACCCTCTCTGCTCAATGTGGGCTGCACTGTGCAGTTTCTGAATCCCTCTGTGTGCCTCACCAGGGCTTAGAGGAACCCACATGGAGAATGTGTACGACTTCTACAAACCAGATGTGACTTCAGAGTACCCACTGGTGGATGGGAAGCTCTCCATCCAGTGCTACTTACGGGCCCTGGACAAATGCTATGCATTCTACCGTCAAAAGATCGAGAAACAGTGGAAGCAAGGTATGGGGCTCAGAGGGCCGAAGTCACGGACACTACTTACATGAGGCTGAGAGTGTGTCCTAAACTCTTAAGACAAGGACTCTTTTCTCCTTTGCAAATGATCTCAAGAGAATTATTTCATATCTTCTACTTACATGCTTTCCTGGGTCTAGGCTGAAGTCCCTTTGGAAGTCATCCAAAGTCAAATATGAAATTGCCTTTAACTTGAACTGAGTGAAAGAAAGTAAACAACCCTAAGCCATAGCTGAAGCTTGTAGGTGTCAGCCACCCAGGAAGGTAGTGTGTGAGTCAGAGTGACCATGTCTTGTGGATGCTAGGATTCATTTCTGTTGAAGTCAGGAGTGATTTGACTCAGTTTATAGTTTGCCACCTTTTAAAGTCTGATTGATGTTGAAAATTCTTACCTATATTTTCAATATACTTAAGTGTTATCAGTAAATCTCTTTCTCTGCATGGTAGCTTTGCAAGTTAATTTTATTTTCACCTTTAGTTTCTGAAGTTTCCTGCTAAAAAATATGTGCCGATTTCATAATCAGATAAGAAACAAATCTTATTTTAAAAATACCGAGAAACTTACCTACCTTAAAAAATAAATAAATACAAAGGGTTCTTACCTATTTGGCTATGCCTAGCTGGGTCTGAAAAAGGCAGGTTTCAGCGTGGGAAAAGGCATGTGCTGAAGCATCAGAGCACGGATGCTCTAGGGGTGGCCTAAAGCATCTTGGCCCTTTCCACTGCGCTGGGTGGGATGCAGTTTGCCCCCATGAGAAAGGAGTCAACTTAGACCTCTCAGCCTCTGCCCACCCATTGTAAAATTTCTACTGGCTAATTGGTAGTTCAGACGGTAAAGAGTCCACCTGCAATGCAGGAGACTTAACCGGTGGGTCAGGAAGATTCCCTGGAAAAGGAAATGGCAACCCACTCCAGTATTCTGTCCTGGGAAATCCCATGGACAGCTGAGCCTGGCGGGCTACAGTCCATGGGGTCCCAAAGAGTTGGACATGACTTAGCAATTAAACCACTACAATTGCTCTGGCACCCTCTGAACTCATGACATTTTAATTTTACCCCTCATTCTCATATGGAATTTGATCAACGCTGCTTTGAATCTCAGCACCAAATTGTTAACTTCCTAAGGGCAGAGAGCACACTGCTTTTCCCTTTGGAGTGAAAGAAGGTCTGGAGTGTAGAGACAGAGACACTGGAACCTAAAGCCAAAATCAGCTGTTTTCAAGCTGAGTGACCTCGAACATGTAACTTAGCTTCGTATTTTGGAGACCCTGTTTTCTCCTCTGGAAAATAGAGAAAATAATACAATATGAGGTTGATTTGAGGAATTATCTGTCACAGAAGTTGGCAATGGCAGAAAGGAAGAAAACATTTATTTCTTTTCCTATTTTATGAGTAGTGTGCATGCAAAGTCACTTCAGTCCTGTCCAAATCTTTGCAACCCTGTGGACTGTAGCCTGCCAGGCTCCTCTGTCCATGGGGATTCTCCAGGCAAGAATACTGGAGTGGGTTGCTGAGCCCTCCTCCAGGGGATCTTCCCGACCGAGGGATTGAACCCACATCTCTTACATCTCCATGTTAGCAGGCAGGTTCTTTACTACTAGCACCACCTGGGAAAGTGCTTAGTAAAATGCTTGTAAAATGAACAAACTGTGTGTTCACTGAAGGTAGGAGCTCGTTCTCTGGGAGGCCTTAGCACACACGGCATCCTTGCTTTCATACTTCTTCTTCCAGCTGGCATCGATCGGCCTTTCACTCTCGATGATGTGCAGTATATGATTTTTCACACGCCTTTCTGCAAGTTAGTCCAGAAATCCCTGGCCCGCCTGATGTTCAATGACTTCCTGTTGGCCAGTGGTGACACACAGACTGGCATCTACAAGGGCTTGGAGGCCTTCAGGTGAGTCCTCTTCAGGAGGAGCCTAGAGGCTCATGAGGGGTGAGAACGAAGGGGCTTCCTCATGCCTTGAACCTGGACGACTAGTCACTCCTGTGAGGTAAAAACAACAATCCTCTAACATAGTAGAAATGACATCAAGTCCTCCTGTGGGTTACTGGGTTATTGTCTACATAAGGACCTCACCTTGTATCTCAGAGAGCAGAGGGACCCTGCTGGCATCTGTCAATCAGGTGACTAAAAAGTTTCAGAGAATAAGAAAAAGGGAAAGGGAGTGTACCTAAATCATTTGGGCAATAAACATGTTGTGAATATCAACTGTGTGTCAGGCATCATATGAAACTCTAGGGACATAAAAGTGGGTGTGACTCCATGCTCCCTGCCTAGAGGATATCACAGTCTGTACAGAAACACCTAGAAGCAAATAATCACAGTGCAGGATGGCAACTTGGGGAAGGCCTGGTCTCATTCTCACTTGCCATTGCCTTAAAGAATGTCTAACTTGTTGCCTCCACCCCCTCATCTATGAAAAAGGGATAGTCCAGCATACTCCCCCTCCTTGGATGTCAATAAAGCAGGGAGAATGCTGTTTATTGATGCAATACTCCAAGGCATTTAGAAAAAAAGAAACCAACACAAACAGATCTCACTGGGAAGGGAATCTTTCCCTTTCTTCTTGGTATCTTCTCATTTCAAGTTTTAGAGTATTCTACCAACATCTGTCCCCATTTCTAACTACTACTGCTAACCCTGCTATTAACTAACCAAAACAGCAAAGTTAGTACAAACACTACTTCTAAGACTTGCCCCATGGAAAAAATTTTAACATATACCAAAAATAATAGGCTAATATTTTTAATATATGAAAGTTTCATCAGTAATAAGATAAACCCACTAAATAGAAGATATAGACAAGAAATTTCCTCAGGGAAGAAATGCACATATGCATATTTTTAAATGTGCATGCCCATTAGTAATGCATATAAACAATGTTTTCTTTATGTGCATGCTTAGTCATTCAGTGTGTCTGACTCTTTGCAACACCATGGACTATGGCCCATCAGGCACCTCTGTCTCTGGGGATTCTCCAGGCAAGAATACTGGAGTGGGTCGCCATTTCTTTCTCCAGGGGATCTTTCCAACCCAGGGATTGAACCTGGGTCTCCTGCATTTCAGGCAGATTCTTTACCAACTGAACTAGGATGGAAGCCCAATGTTTTCTTTACATAGCCTTTAAAAAATTTGAATACCCAGACCTAAGGCTATGAGAAAATGAGCAATAGTGGACGGATTTGGGGAAGTAATAGGGAAACACGAATCAAAAGCCTTAAAGATGTTTATAACTTTGGCTCAGTAATTTCACCTGTTTAAAAGAACATGTAGTTATTTCTCAAAAAAAAAAAAAAAAAAAAAAAAAACCTACCACATGACCCAGAAATTTCACTCCTGGGTATACATTTGGAAAAAAAAATTTTTTTAAAAGATACCTGCACTCTGATGTTCAGATCAGTATTATTGACAATTGCCAAGATGTGGAAGCAACCCGTGTCCATCAATAGATGAACGATTGAAGATGTGGTTTAGATATACAGTGGATCACTACTCCATCAGCTAGATATCGGGCCTTCCTGGTGGTTCAGCAGTAAAGAATCTGCCTGAAATGCAGGAGACACCAGAGATGCAGGTTCCATCCCTGGGTCAGAAGATCCCCTGGAGGAGGGCATGGCAACCCATTCCAGTGTTCTTGCCTGGAGAATCCCCATGGACAGAGGAGCCTGGCGGGCTACAGTCCATGGGGTCACAAAGAGTCAGACACAACTGAGTGCCTGAGCACAGACAGATATCAGTAGTACACTCCAATAGATATACAATGATATAAAATAGGCTACAAGGATGTATTGTTCAACATGGGGAATATAGCCAACATTTTGTGATAACTGTAAATGGACAATAACTTTTTAAAATTGTATAAAAAAGTTTTTAATGGAGAAAAAATGTTTGTTTCATGAAAAAAAAAATAACATGTAGCTATTCACTGCTTCAGCTAATGAGGATAGAAATGGGGAGTTTGGTTAAAGAGGGGTACATCCTATCACGGTCTATTCTGCAGTCTTTAAAAATAATGCTAAAGGAGATGATTTCATGATATAGAGAAAATGAGTTAAGAAAGCATGCTAAACAGAATGGATAGCATGGTTTTATTTTTCAACAGACTATAAAAGTTGGAATGGATTCCATAAGAAAACTATGACTGATGCTTTCTCTCTGAGCGGCAAGACTATTAGTGACGCTTCCTCTATATTTTCTGTATTTCCGAACATTCTATAATAAAAACATGTGTTCCAAAGTCTTCTCTCCAGTAGCGGTTATACTTTCTGCTTGCTGCCTTCTTCCTTCATGTGGCTTCTCACATGGCCTGTTTCTTTGGCTGCCTCACAGGGGACTAAAGCTGGAAGACACCTACACCAATAAGGATGTAGATAAAGCATTTCTAAAAGCCTCTCTGAACATGTTCAATAAGAAAACCAAGAACTCCCTCTACCTCTCCACGTACAACGGGAATATGTACACCTCATCCCTATATGGATGCCTGGCCTCACTTCTGGCCCAGTGAGTACTGCATCTGTCCCTACCTCCTCTTAAATCTGGCCTCTGGTCTGAAGGGTCAACCAAGTTTCATTCCTTTACTCATACATAATTTTTTCAAAAAGAAAAAGAAGGAAGGAAGGAAAATGAAAGAAATGTATTTCAAAGGTGTATGTGTAGGTAGATCGACCATCAGTATTAAACAGCGGTTCCCTGGTGGCTCAGATGGTAAAGAATCTGCCTGCAATGCATGAGACCCAGGTGTGATCTCTGGGGAGGGAAGAATCCCCTGGAGAAGGGGATGTCTACTCACTCCAGTATCTTTGCCTGGAGAACTCCACGGACAGAACAGCCTGGGAGGCTAGAGTCCTTGGGTTTGCAATACATCGGACACGACTAACGCTTTTTCCAAACTGAAATGCATGTGTCATGCCAGCAGGCGTGCAGTATCTATTTGGATACATCAAGAAAATAGGAGAATTTTTATGCATATTTTTATTTCATCCATTTAAAATGTCTGTACTCAGTAAAGCATTGTGATTAAGAGAGTCTAGTTTTCGAACCCACAATTTATGTTCAAATCTCTTTACCACTTACTAACTTTGACCTTGGAAAAATGACTATTACGGTCCTCATTTTTCCCAACTATAAAATTTGTGTAATAACAATACCTACCATCTAAAATTTTGATGAATGTTAAATGTCAAAAGCAATTAAAACAGTAAAAGCTCAGCAGGTGCCCCAGTGTTAGTTTTTATTTTTATAGCTATTCAATTTTGTGGAGTTTATAAGGAAATACTTATAATATAGTACATGTATATAACATAAGAAAAAATATATACATGTATGATTGGACTTGTTCAGATTATTACTAACAAGGAGATAATTTAAAAATTTACAACTGCTGAAGCATTGCCAGTCAACATGGGAGCCTTGAGGTGAATCCAGTGGTCTGACCCCTACTTGGAGGTAACTTCAGAGTTCACTGAATTCGTCTTGTCTTCACAGGTAGGGAAAAGTTCCTTTTATATTCCAGAAATTCTGTTGTGCTCACTGTGACTTCAGTATCTTGGATTTTAGCTGTTCTCCTGTTGGCCAGTTTTCTTCCTTTTGGGCCCACTCCTAGGATCTTCCAAAACTCCCTCTTTGTGCAGAGTGCCCAGAGCCCATTTCTAGTTGCAAGGGGCTGACTAGATCGGTGGTTTATTTGCAGAGCAGAACATAACGCTGATGTGTTTTTCTGGGCTTTGATCTCTCTCCCTGCAGTCACTCTGCCCAAGACTTGGCTGGCTCCAGGATCGGTGCCTTCTCTTATGGCTCTGGTTTGGCAGCAAGTTTCTTTTCTTTCCGGGTGTCCCAGGATGCTTCTCCAGGTGAGTCCAGTCTTTTGTTCAGGCACTTCTGGCCAGTTTCATCTGGTAAAAAAAACCATTTTCTGCTTCACCACTACTAAAGCTCCCATCTTGACAGAATTATGTTGTGACCAAGAACAAAGGAAAGCCCTAAAGGGATTTAAGCAATGGAATAAGTTTGTCTATTTTATGTATTCGAAGAACTTCCCTGGCTACTGATTAGAGACTAGACTGTTGAGGAACAAAGGTGAATATGGGGAAACCAGTTAGTTTGTTTCAACAAATAGTCTAGGCAAGAGGTAGTCATGGTTTGATTACAACTGGTTAAAGAGAAGTTGATGGGTTTGAGATATCCAGTAAACATGTGCTGATTATTTTATGATGGATGTAATCAAGGGCGTACATCAAAATACTAAATGGGATACACCTTGACTAAATGAAGGTCTGCCTTAGTTTTGCTAATGCTGTGTTTGATGATCTTGATCATTTCTTAACATTCTAAGCCATACACTGAGCACTTTTCCTTGGAGCATCAGCTCCCAAGGAGCTGACTGTATACTGGACTCGTGATTGGTAGCAGTGATGACAATGATGTAAGTTTACGGGTCTTGCTTTTGCTTCCCAGGCTCCCCACTGGAGAAGCTGGTATCCAGTACATCAGACCTGCAGAAACGTCTTGCCTCCCGGAAGCGTGTGTCTCCTGAGGAGTTCACAGAAATAATGAACCAAAGAGAACAATACTACCACAAGAGTAAGAAAAAAAAAGGTGGAAAGAGAGGAGAAGGCAATTTTTCTCAGCTTCTATGCCAGTAGCTGAGTGTCAGGAATTCATCAGAAGTCTAAAATATAGCACGTGAGAGTGATGATTTCTATGATATATGATTGGGGAAAAGGGTTGTTTGGTGCATAGGGGGACAGACTGAGTGGGGAAGCAGAAGGCAGAGTTGGGAAGAGGTAGGAGGCAGCATGTGGCTTCCCAGTACAAAATATAGATAGCCACCCAAAACAGGATACATACTGGACAATGAAGTCCCAGGGAAGCCAGGTGTATGGGCTTTGAAAATATTGATGGTATCTAAGCAATGGTTGAAAACACCCAGACTTTGGAGCCAGAAATCCAAGTCTAAACTGACCTGTGACACTTGCCCTCTATTTTTGAGGAAATTATTGAACTTTTCTGAGTTGCTTCCTTTCTAAAATCATACACTTTGCAGGATTGCCAGAGATTAATGAATTAATTAATTAATGATGTTATTGGCAAATACTACCATTTCCTTCCAATTGCCCCCTTTCCTTACCAAATATAAAACAAAATACTGCCCCCAAAAAGCAACAAAGGAAAAGTAAACCAAAGCTAAATTTAAGACTGGAGAAACCAAATGGTGATTTTAAAACCAGGGTAACCATATTTTTTCAAGCAAAACTTGGGACCCATGATTTGCACTGAAAAGAAGACTGAAGTTATGGAACTGAGAATGTTCCAAAAAACCCCATAAACTTAGTAATTAGTCAGTTTTTATCTGGAACCGGGGACATGTTAGACCAAAAAAGAAAACAATTAAAATAAAAATAAGGCCTCTGAAATGAATGTTAATGGACAAAGCTCTGAAATACTACAGAGAATCAGAATTGGAAAACTCAGGGCTAGGAAGGAAGTGTCTATTAGAAAACAGGATGCTCTGGGGTGCCCCTCAAGCTCGGTGCCTTCGGTAGAAGGACATGATGACGATTTCAATGGAAGAAGGGCCTGTTTACTGTAGGAAAGCGGCATATCCTATAATAAAGTTTCTAGTCAACAAGTCTTAGGTATTAGCCACAGGACAGCCGCTTCTGGTTCTTCTGCTAGCCCAGAGTTCTGCTGGGTGTAGACAAGGCGACCTCACCACCCCTTACAGCACAATCAGGAGAGCGCCACATGAAGCTCTAGTTACCATTTTCTCTTCCTCAGCCCCATAGAGCCCTTTGTGAATACTGCCTCCCTTCTGGTTCCACAGTGAATTTCTCACCACCTGGTGATAAGAACAGCCTTTTCCCAGGCACTTGGTACCTGGAGCGAGTGGATGAGCTGTATCGCAGGAAGTACGCCCGGCGTCCCGTTTAAAGGTGGTGAGTGAAATTTTCGAGTGTTAGTGGTTTAAAGTTTTTCTTCAACAAATACAATTCTTTCTTTTTCACTCTTCTGTATTTTTATTGGGAGTGTAATTGCTTTACAATGTTGTGCTAGTTTCTGCTGTATAACAAAGTGAATCAGCTCTATCAATACATATATCCCCTCCCTCTTAGACCTCCCTCCCACCTGCCACCCCGATTCCACCCATCTAGGTCATCACAGAGCGTCTAGCTGAGTCCCCTGTGTTATATAACAGATGGAATTCTGAGAGCATAAAAGCCAGAGAGTTTTAAAAAAATATATTCACAACCTAAATGTTGAGAGTTATGTTTTATTTGGTGGGAATTTGTAAGACTTCAAGTCCGGGAGTCAGCATCTCAAGTAACTGAGAGAGCTGCTGGGAGGCAATGAGGGGTGGGGCACCAGGTTATATAGAAATTTTTTAACGAAAGGTAGGTAGTCTGAACTTCAAAAGATTATTGCTAATTGAAGGAAACCAGATATCCCAAGTTAAGGAACTTGGCACTTTTCCGACTTTTCTGGCTTTTCAGCATATGGGAAGATGCAAGAGTATGGGCTCACTGAAATCATTCCTTTGATATACACCTCAGCTATCTAGGGCTAGATATCACAAGATTTCCCAAGTTTCCTCAGGGCTCACATTAGAGGGCTGCAGTCTCTGACACTGTGACATCCTTTGTTTACTCATATGACAGGCAACATTCCATTTATCAGTAGCTTTCAAAATGACCAGAGGTGGGGACTTTGCACCATGATGACCAAGTACAACTCTCGGGGCTCTGTGCCTACAAAAGGCAAACGCTGGGGGAGGGGCATGTCCTTAAATCTTGAATCTGAAAAAAGAGTCAACTTGTTTATCTGATCTCCTCCTGATATGAAGGTTGGCAGAATTAGAAGCTTGATAGAAACAAAATTAGCATCTGTAAAGGGAAGCGGGCTGTGAACCTGAAACTGTGGAACTCAGTACTCCAAAGGGGCAGTTCAGTTCAGCTCAGTTCAGTCGCTCAGTCGTGTCCTGCTCTTTGCGACCCCATGAACCGCAGCATGCCAGGCCTCCCTGTCCATCACCAACTCCCGGAGTTCACTCAGACTCACGTCCATCGAGTCGGTGATGCCATCCAGCCATCTCATCCTCTGTCGTCCCCTTTTCCTCCTGCCCCCAATCCCTCCCAGCATCAGAGTCTTTTCCAATGAGTCAACTCTTCGCATGAGGTGGCCAAAGTACTGGAGTTTCAGCTTTAGCATCATTCCTTCCAAGGAACACCCAGGGCTGATCTCCTTTAGAATGGAATGGTTGGATCTCCATGCAGTCCAAGGGACTCTCAAGAGTCTTCTCCAACACCACAGTTCAAAAGCATCAATTCTTTGGCGCTCAGCTTTCTTCACAGTCCAACTCTTGCATCCATATATGACTACTGGAAAAACCATAGCCTTGACTAAACGGACCTTTGTTGGCAAAGTAATGTCCCAAAGGAGCAAGTCACTAACAAAGGTGAATAGCATCAGAGAAGGCACACACCAGTGTGTTGGAGACAGGTTCATAAGGTAACAGATGCTGGGGATTCTGGAAGAGCCAGCTGGAGAGAGCCTTAGGCTAAAGGGCTGTGAGCAATCCCTCCTTCGTGCGATTTCTTCTGGGGGGAAGCAGTGAGATTTGGGGGAAAGTGGGGAGGGGTGTGAGGAGAGAAGAGTTTGATGGAGGAGAATTGAGTCAGGAAGAGAACTAAGAGAATTCTTTATGGTACATTTTAAAGGAAAATCAAAGAGTGGGAATTAGAATCCTGTAGTTCACCTACCCAGGAATCTGCCTTCAGTTTATCTTCCAAACTGGTAAGATAAGCAGAATGGAAGAGCAAGAAGCAATTTCTTTTGTGCAAAATGTTTTTCTGGTTTTTAAATTTTTCCCCCTACTTTGGGATATGAAGGGGGAAGACTAAAAAGGCTTGCCAAGGTCAGGGTAGGGAGCAGGGAAAGAGAAGGAAGTCCCAAGTAAATGAGATACCCAGATAAAAAAGGGAACTGCAGATAAGGCGTGTCCTCTGTTCATTCCCAACCACTGCCAGCATTCCGGCCTCTGTGGGGCAGTTCAAGTGTGGCCTAAGATGTTACGGGCGAGGCAGGGTGGGCAAAGGGGCCGACAGGCCAGGCAGCAGGCTCCACAAGCAGACTCTTCAGACTTTGGCCCTAGCTGGGAGTCAACTGTTTGCCTCTCTGTTGTATGTTTGTACTATGATTCTTAAGGGCAAGTCAGTGGCAAAGAGGGAGTCATTAACTATATCAAGCTAGTTCAGTCAACAAAAACAGAGAGAGAGGGGAGAAAGAGAGAGACAATTGGGAGTTTTCAAGGGAGACTTTCCAAATCAGGTTCCCTCTGTCTCCTGGTCCACAAGGTTGTGAAAGCTGCTCAGTCGTGTCTGACTCTTTGCGACCCCATGGACTGTACAGTCCATGGAATTGTCCAGGCCAGAATACTGGAGCGGGTAGCCTTTCCCTTTTCCAGGGGATCTTCCCAACCCAGGTCTCCTGCATTGCAGGAAGATTCTTTACCAGCTGAGCCACAAGGGAAGCCCAAGAATACTGGAGTGGGTAGCCTATCCCTTCTCCAGTGGATCTTCCCAACCCAGGGATCGAACCGGGGTCTCCTGCATTGCAGGCAGATTCTTTACCAACTGAGCTGTCAGGGAAGCCCGGCCCACAGGCAGCATTGCATCTATGAAGAGAAAAGCTGGGGCTCATCCTCGTCTCACAGGAACAATGAGCCTACACCATGAGATGTTAGCTGAAACACAGATTTTATGTCAGCATGATGCTCTGTGGAGCTCTGGCTCTGCACTGCCCAGTCTGCTCTCCCTTCACAGACATGACATGTCGTGGGGACCCTGCCCATCTTGCAACCTTGGCTCCTGGGGCATTGGGCTCAGGGCACTCAGGTATCTAGGTTTGTTGCTAGAGGGTGTTGACTTAAAAAATAGCTACAACCTAAAAGTTGAGTGTTACATTTTATTCAGTGGGAATTTGGGGGACTTCAAGTGAAGGAGACAGCATCTCAAGTAAAGCTGAGGGAACCACTCTGTGGAGGTGAGAGAAGAGCCAGATTATGTAGATGTGTTTTAAAACAAAGGGCAACAGCCGGAACATCAAGAGATTATTGTTAAAAGAAACTAGATACCCCAAGTTAAGGAATTTAGCACTTTTCTATGCATTGTTGTTGTTGCTGTTCAGCTGCTCAGTAGTGTCCTACTTTTTTGCAACCCATGGACTGCAGTATGCCAGGCATCCCTGTCTTTCACCATCTCCCAGAGCTTGCTCAAATTCATGTCCATTGTGTCGGTGATGCCATCCAACCATCTCATCCTCTGTTGTCCCCTTCTCCTCCTGCCTTCAGTCTTTCCCAGAATCAGGGTCTTTTCTAATGAGTCAGCTCTTTGCATCGGGTGGCCAAAGTATTGGAGCTTCAGCATCAGTCCTTCCAATGAATATTCAGGACTGATTTCCTTTAGGATTGACTGGTTTGATCTCCTTGCTGTCCAAGGGACTCTCCGGAGTCCTCTCCAACACCACAGTTTAAAAGCATCAATCCTTTGGTGCTCAGCCTTCTTTATGGTCCAACGCTCATATCCACATGTGACTACTGGAAAAAACCATAGCTTTGATGATACTGACCTTTGTTAGCAAAGTAATGTCTCTACTTTTTAATATGCTGTCTAGGTTGGTCATAGCTTTTCTTCCAAGGAGCAAGCGACTTTTAATTTCATGGCTGCAGTCACCATCTGCAGTGATTTTGGAACCCAAGAAAATAAAGTCGCTTATTGTTTCCATTGTTTCCACATCTATTTACCATGAAGTGATGGGACCAGATGCCATAATCTTCGTTTTTTGAATGTCAAGTTTTAAGCCAACTTTTTCACTCTCTTCTTTCACTTCCATCAAGAAGCTCATTAGTTCCTCTTCACTTTCTGCCATAAGGGTGGTGTCATCTGCATATCTGAGGTTCCTGATATTTCTCCCTGCAATCTTGATTCCAGCTTGTGCTTCATCCAGCCCAGTATTTTGCATGATGTACTCAACATATAAGTTAAATAAGCAGGGTGACAATATACAGCCTTGATGTACTCCTTTCCCTATTTGGAACCAGTCTGTTGTTCCATGTCCAGTTCTAATTGTTGCTTCCTGACCTGCATACAGATTTCTCAAGAGGCAGATCAGGTGGTCTGCTATTCCCATCTCTTTCAGAATTTTCCAGTTTATTGTGATCCACACAGTCAAAGGCTTTGGCATAGTCAATAAAGCAGAAATAGATGCTTTTCTGGAACTCTCTTGCTTTTTCCATGATCCAACGGATGTTGGCAATTTGATCTCTGGTTCCTCTGCCTTTTCTAAATTCAGCTTCAACATCTGCAAGTTCTTGGTTCTCATACTGTTGAAGCCTTGCTTGGAGAATTTTGAGCATTACTTTGCTAGCATGTGAGATGAGTGCAATTGTGCAGTAGTTTGAGGATTCTTTGGCATTGCCTTTCTTTGGGATCAGGATGAAACTGACTCTTTTCAGTCCTGTGGCCACTGCTGTTTTCCAAATTTGCTGGCATATTGAGTGCCTCAATTTCACAGCATCATCTTTCAGGATTTGAAATAGCTCAACTGGAACTCCATCACCTCCACTAGCTTTGTTTGTAGTGATGCTTCCTAAGGCCCATTTGACTTCGGACTCCAGGATGTCTGGCTCTAGGTGAGTGATCACACCATTGTGGTTATCTGAGTCATTAAGATCTTTTTTATATAGTTCTTCTGTGTATTCTTGCCACCTTTTCTTAATATCTTCTGCTTGTTAGGTCCATACCATTTCTGTCCTTTATTGTGCCCATCTTTGCATGAAATGTTCCCTTGGTATCTCTAATTATTTTGGAGAGATCTCTGGTCTTTCCCATTCTATTGTTTCTGTGTATGGGAAGATGTAAGAGTCCGGGCTTACTGAGATCACTGCTTTCATATGCATCTCGGATATCTGGGGCCTGTATCCTGTGTTTTCACATCCTGAGTGCCTCAGGGCTCCCTGTAGGCTTCCCCTGGTGTCTGCCAGGCATTCTCCTTCTTGAGTGCCCTGGAAGGCTGGAGTCGCTGATGACTGTGACATCCTTGCTTATTGATGTGGGAGGAAATACTCCATTCCACAAGGGGCAGTGGAACACCCAGACCTAGGGATGCAGTTTAGGGGAGCCCGCCTTGGGCAAGGAGCAGATGTGGGAATGGGATTGCCCAGGGTGAGACTCATGGTTGATGTCCTTCTTTTGTTTCTTTAAACTTTACAGATATGTGGAGAGTTTCCTGGGAAAAGTGCTACAGAACGTCTGCCCTCTTTCAACTGTATAAAGCCCCCACTCTTAGCTGGTAAATAGATTGCACTGGACACAGCAGCCTTGTAAACACTGGCCCCATAGAATGAGGGGCCATCCTGAATGGGTCCTTCTGCCTTTCCCTGCTGCAATCACTGTCATGGGCTTGCAGAGCCCTTTCTGAAGAGGTGGCGGGACAGAGGAGAGACTCAGCCTTGAATCACAGACCGAAAGTGTGGCGGGTCCATTGTCTCCTTCAAGATCCAGATAACTCGCCTCTCGTTTGTTATAGCTTTGTCATTATTGTTATTACTACATTTCCATGCTGGTATGTCTTTGTTTCTTAGGGTTTTCTGTGAATTTCTAAATTCCATGTTTGGTACTAAGTGAAAATAACAATTAAAAAGCAAAGAAGCAGAGAATGCCTCCTGTGTTTCTTGGAAACTAGGACTCAAACAGTGCAGCAGCTGTCATGACTCCAGACTCTGAGGCCCCACTCTCCACACGCACCCCCACAGCGGTGAGCTTGCTGAGCACTCACCTCACACCCTCCCTCTCGCCCTTTCAATTTCACTTGCTGACAGGTGCAGGCTGAAACACAACCTCCACTCCCAGCTTCCTTACCTAATCTAAAGACACCTTACCAGGGACTTCCCTGGTAATCCAGCAGCCAAAAAACTCCATGCTCTCAATATATGGGGCCCGGGCTCAATCCCTGGTCAGGGAACTAGATCCCACCTGCTGCAACTGAGAGTTACCAGGCCATGCTGCAACAGAGACGGAAAATCCCTCTGCCCCTACTGAGACCCAGCACAGCCAAATAAATAAAGGGACCTCACAGAGCCAGCAGACAAGAAGACAAGGGCCAAAGTTGACTTTAGGAGCTGAAGATCAAAGTCCCTTGGTCTCATGCCTTGACAGTGTTTTCTGCACAAATAAACACAGGTCAGAGGTTAATAGGTTATATTTTTGGCTCCTCCAGCCAAGAAAAAAAAAAAAATTTCAATACCTAGCAGGAAATTTTTCCATTAGAGGATCTTTTGTCTCCCTTGAGTTGGGACACTGCTTCATCTAGAATCTTTTTGTAAAATAGCAATGGCTTGGGACTGAGGGGATGGAACTGAGAAGGGGAATGGGAGGCATCAAGTTATTTCCTTGTAAAGAGTCTCCTCCACCATCCCAGCGAGAAAGGGGCACTGTGGAGGAGAGAAGATGGTTTCTGGGGCTGGGGGGTGGGGTGTGGAAGGCTGGGGATGGGAAGGAAGCTGTAGGGTTCACGGGACACTGAGCACATGGGAAGGAGTTGCTCCTCCCACGCCCCTCTACCCCTTGGACTTCTCTGCCTGTTGTTCTTTTCA
The DNA here is from genome assembly GCF_002263795.3 of Bos taurus. Lineage (NCBI taxonomy): Eukaryota > Metazoa > Chordata > Mammalia > Artiodactyla > Bovidae > Bos > Bos taurus. Next base: position 23,561,513 of record NC_037330.1, read on the forward strand.
CAGTAGGTGCCAGAAAATCCAAGATAAACCCCAGCGTGATCACCATGCCTTCATCAGCTGACTCCCTTCCCAGTCCCTCTCCAGGTGCTCCCTGAACTCCTGCCCTATTACACAAGCTGCAGTTGCCACCCACAACCCCCCCTTGGCTACCAACCCCCACCCCTGCCCCAAACCTTTGCCTGCTCCTCAACAAGCTGTTTGGGGGCCCTCGGTCTAGTTGGCACCCCAGGCAGGACAGTGTACACCTTTGCTAAGATCCCTGCAGTAGTGTCTGTAGTCATGAGAGAAAAGCCCATATTCCCCTGAGTTCTCAAATATATATATATATGTTGGGGCATAGATGATTAACAGTGTTGCGTTAGTGTCAGGGGTACAACGAAGTGATTCGGTTATACATACACATGTATCTTTTCTTTTCCAAATTCTTTTCCCATTTAGGTTATTACAGAATATTAAGCAGAGTTGCCTGTGCTATACAGTGGTTAGTCCTCTGTTGGTTATCTATTTTAAACACAGTAGTGTTTCACCTTCAGGTCATTTACTCTCATGCAGATAAAGAACTTCCCTATGTGGGCAAAAAAAGTCACCCAGGACAACCTAGAGCAGGAAAGAGGATGGAGTGATGACTAGAGAAGGGTATTGTGGCCTGTTTCATACATCTCAATCAAGAATACCTACATATCGTATTAAAACAGATGTGGAGGACTTCCTTGGTGGCCGGCCCAGTGGTTAAGAGTCCGCCTGCCAATGCAGGGGACTCGGGTTCAGTCCTTGGTCCGGGAGAATCCTACATGCCACGGGGCAGCTAAGCCCATGCACCGCAGCTCCTGAAGGCCACACGCCCAAGAGGCTGTGCTCCACAAGAAAAGTCACAAGGAGAAGCCCACGCTTGGACCCCACTTGCTGCAACTAGAGAAAGCCTGCGCATGGCAACAAAGACCCAGCACGGTCAAAAAATAAAGTGAATTAATTAAAAAAAAAATGGATGTGGACAGTGAGCCAGTCTACTGACCATGAGGCAACTTCCTGTCCTCAGGGGACATATTAGACACACATGCACACATTTCTAAACCCCAAAATTCTAGGAGTCAGCGTTCCGAAGCCAGTTCTCTCCTGTCCCAGTATTTGTTTTGTCTCCACCACGGGAAGCAAACCCTTGCTTACCAGCCAAGGTACACAAGAAGGAATTCCACGCTAAGGTTAGGTGGTGTGGAGACACCACGAACCACAGACTAACATGAAGGAGTAGCCAGCACCAGCTGGATCTTAAACACATTTGCTTTTTTAAATTTAGGAGCATTTATGTGGACAAAGTGATGCAGTGAATGTGTCCCATGCCTTCACTGGCCACTCATGTCGCGGAAGACACTGGGGGCTGTTCAAGTAATTTTGGGTTCCTAAATTACTTGAGTAATTCTAAATTACTTTGGGTTGCTCTGACCTTAGAGCACAAAATCTGGTTTGTCTAGAGGAGTTTGGGAAGCTGAAAGTTGAGTTCGACTTTTTTTTTTGGCTGTGCTAGGCTTTTATTTCTGTGCACGAGCTTTCTCCAGCTGCGGCGACCAGGGGCTGCTCTCTAGTTGCGGTATGAGGGCTTCTCACTGCAGTGGCTTCTCTTGTTGCAGAGCACAGGCTCCAGGCCATGCAGGCTTCAGTAGCTGTAGCACATGGGCTCAAGACTTGTGGTACCCAGGCTCTAGAGCACGGACTCAATACTTGCAGTGCTGGCACGTGGGGGTCCTCCTGAATCAGGGATCGAACCTGTGTTTCCTGCATTGGCAGGCGGACTCTTTACCACTGAGCCACCAAGAGAAGCTTCTGAGCTCAACTTTACTTTTAACTAAGTTTAACTTCATCAATCTCAGCCCACCTTTCTAGCTAGTGGTGGGCTCCGGTGGCACCCCACCCTCCAACCCCCAACAACCAGATCCCACATTGTGCAAGATCTCTTTCCATTCGGAGGGAATGCATTGTCTGATGTCAGGGCAACCATGTCTAGATCTGGCAAAACATTACTACTAGGGTGAAGGGAGGGCCCTTTGGTGCACAGGATTCCATGTAAGAGCCCTGAGTGAGACCTGCTCATCTGCTCTGAAAGAAAGGCCTACGGATGAAGGAACCAATGTTTACCAAGTACCTTAGGCACTTCCCACAAATCACTTGTTATCCATTCAATCCTGAGAGGTCTCACTGTCCCTCTTACTGATGAGGGAACAAAGGCTTAGGGGAGTGACACACTGTGCTCAAGCTCAGAGCAGCTCCAAGCCACTTTGCTGTTCACGTCCCAGTCCATCCCCTCCCAGGTGTGCAAGGCCCTGACACATGTTATGAGGTCCTGGCAGATGTCAGCACAGGGAGTGGCTACAGGCGGAATTTCTATGGACCTTCGGTTTAGTCATAGCACTGAGGCCACAGGAATGGGTTTGCTGCTGCCAGTGGCGATCAGTTACCCTGTATCGGGCCTTCTCGGCCTGAGGAAGCCTCCAAAACCGGTGCTACTGGGTGTGAGGTGGGAATAGACAATCCCCTACCGACAGAGGGAAAACAACCCTCAAGAGGTGAAACCCTTCAGGCACAGGAGTACTATTCTGACATGTTTAATGAAAATCTTAAAATCATGTTATATACTGTCTATCCAATACTAAACTGGGGCTTCCCAGTTGTGCTAGTGGTAAAGAACCCACCTGCCAAAGCAGGAAACACGAGGGACGTGGGTTCGACCCTTGGGTCAGGAAGATCCCCTGGAGGAGGGCATGGCAATCCACTCCAGTATTCTTGCCTGGAGAATCCCATGGACAGAGGAGCCTGGCAGATTATGGTCCATAGGGTTGTGAAGAGATGGAATGACTGAAGCAACTGAGCATGCATGCACACACACACTATACGCAACTGGCTTTGTGAATTTGCCAAATATCCTCAGGCCCCATGCCTTTACTCACACTTTCTTCCTCTTATGAAACCTTTCCAAACATCTCCTGGGAGCCACCACCCTCAACTCAAATGACTTTCTCCTCTGGTCTCAACAGAATTCACACACACCTGTTGTGGCTCTTTCCTCACTGCTTCCAGTGACATGTATGCTCTGTCCCCCAGCAGAGGGAGATGTCTACAGAAGCAGTCTGAGCTCTAATAAACCTCCCCCTAGGCAGAACACCTAGCCCAGTGCCTGGCACACAATGCCGTGCATGTTTGGTGAATTACATTCATCAGTGCGCAGCTATGTTCCCAGGTGGAAGGGGGAGTCTAAAATAGCACAGTGTGTGCGTGTTAGTCGCTCAGCCCTGTCTGACTTTGCGACCCCATGGACTGCAGCCCACCAGGCTCCTCCATCCGTGGAATTCTCCAGGCAAGAATACTGGAGTGGGTTGCCATTTCCTTCTCCAAAAATAGCACAGGCACTTGCTCAAATCCTTGAGGTTTGTTCCTATAAAAATGTCTCTTAAAAACTTGAGACACAGGGAAAGGGTCCTCTTCAGAGCACCCCCACACAGACATGTAGTCCACCCATCTAGATCTCTCTTTATGGGTCTCCCTTTATGTCTCCTACTCACCTGCAGCCAAAGCCCAGCCCCACGGCTGCCCGCGGATGCCCTCCGGTGGCTCTTCCAGGTAATGACAACACAAAACTGCCCAGAGAGTAGAGGGTAGGCTCTTTATTGGGAGGTGATTGCTGTACCACAGGAAGATAGGAGTCAGAGGAGACACAAGCAGTGTCAGCCCCAGAAATGTGGATCTCCTCTCCCAGGGAATATGTTTCTTCAGAAAATCCCACGAGGCTAGGACGGGAGAGCCCAAGGTTAGAAGCAGAACTGGAAAGCCTCGGTCACGTGCGGCTTCCAGGGTGCCAGGCTGGGGAGTAGGGAGGAGATACTCATGACGTGCCAGGTCTCCCCATCTGACACCACGGAGCTCTGGTAGGACAGCAGCTGCACCCCTGCCTCTGCAAGGAGGCCTGGAAGTAGAAGAAACCCCTGGTTAGCACCAGGCACAGGGGAAGGAGAAGCAGGAGGCTGGGAGTGGGCTCACAAGCCTTGATTTCTGACATCAGTATTGCAACAGGGGTGGTGGTCTCAGAACTGAAGAGCTGAGACAGAGGGAACAAAGGGCTCTGGTCAGCTCCCTCACTATTCCAGTAGCTTCAGGAACACCCTGACCATCAGGCAAGGCAGGGGAGGGAAGATTAGCCACAAAGAGCAAAAGCCACCAGCTGGACTTGCTGGCTGGCAGTTTTATCCAGACCATTAGCAAGGGAGAAAAGCAGGGGAAAAGTTCCTCTTGGCATCTGGCAAGGACATTGATATCAGGCCCCCTGAGGCCTGTGGACACTCATTCTCTGTCATACTTGGAAGTGCCCCAGGACCCCGAGCAGGTGGTGCCAGGGGCCTGAGGCAAGTCCAAGATGCCCACGACTGCTGGAGGGGATGCTCAGACAGGCTTTGTTGGATCAGGCTGACCACCACCCAGCCCTGCCATCAGGAAACCTGCAACTCAGTGGCTCTGAACTCCAGGATACACTTCTATAGGCCGTCTCAAACTGAGTCCTTAACCTGGTGAGCACCTGGCTAGTAACAGGGGCTCTGGGGTCCCACCCTTGCCGCATGGCTCTGCAACCTCAGATAAGGCAGTTAATCTCGCAATTCCACATCCAGCCCCACATGTTCTGGAAACTGCTGCAGATCCAGTGATGCCTACAGGCATGAAGAGGGGCTGAAGGAGGCAGAAATCCACAGACTGCAATCCCAGGACAGAGCCCTCCCCACACACACACAGCCGTCCCTGCCTCCAGGGCACTGGCCAGCCCCACAGGCCCTCCTCACCAATCATGGTCGGCAGCATCGCAGGGTTGGAGGCCTGAGCCCGGAACATGAGCAGCGGCTGGCCAGGGTGGAGAGGCACTTCTGGTCTGAAGACAGCTCCGTTGAGCGCCTGCAGCACAGGCTTGGTGCCCTGGACCAAGCCCACAGCCTGGTAGGGGGCACCTGCCAGGGCCACGGTCAGCAGGCATTCCCCAAAGTCCTGCTTCCCTGGTGTGGCAGGGTTGTGGGAGGTGGTCACCTGCAGAGAGGAGGCAAAGAGGCACAGTGACGCCCACTCCCTCCCTTGGCCTAAATGCCAATCTGTAGGGCATCAGCCTGGCCGCCACACTTAGCAATTCAGGGTCAGGGGAGAGGGCAGATGGGCAAGCCTGGCGCCCCTGAGTATGAGCTTCCTCCCTGAAGGAGGGCGAAGAGATCTACCCGATACAGGTAAAGGCTTGGAGGGGAGGGTGGGAGGAGAAGGCAGAGGGAGGGAGGCAGACTTCTCTCTGTCCCCAGGATCATCCCTGAAGAAGGGCTGGACAAGCAGCCCAGCCACCAGAGGCAGTCCAGCCTGATCCCTCTGGTGCTGACTTCCTGCTCCCTGCACAGAAGCAGTGGCCAACCCAGGATGTCAGAGAGCAGGCGAAGGAGAGGAAGGGGGCCATGGGAGCTCACTGCCCACTGCCTCAGCCAGCTCGCGCTGGCTGAGAAACACAGACTTTGATCTTAAGATGGAACCAGAAGGGAAGACACCACAGGGAAGCCCCTGAGGGGCTGCAGAGGATAAGAGGATGTGTGGCGAGCTCCCGGAGTTTGCAGACTAGCCCAGACCCTGGGTGGGGTGGTAAAGGAGTGCTGGATGGAGAGTCAGAGGCTGATGCGGGGCCACCTCCCAGCTCCCAGCCGGGCTCTGAGATCTCCTTCTTGGCTGTGAAGTGGGGGTCCTGCTGGCCCTCTCGCTCACAGAGCAGTTATGCACACAGCACCTTCACAGTGTCAGTTCTCATGCTGATGCTCGGGGGCCGGCGGGGGGGAGGTCATGGCTGTCTCCCACAGGGAGGCACTGTCACCGGCAGGACTCATGCCCTGGGGAGTCCCCATCAGTGAGCAGAGCTGCAAGGAGCTCTGAACACAGGGGAGAAAGGCAGTGCTGAGGGGTGGAGGGGAGGGGATGGAGGGGAGGGGCGGGGAGGGTGCGCACATCGAGGCCGGCCTCTTTCACCAGCAGCATGGCGTTCACCAGGTTCACATTCGACTGCTGGGACGCGTCCTTCAGGAGGCCGATGATGACGGCAGGGGCCAGGCAGCTCCCGGAGTTCTTCAGGGATGATCCTGGGGATGGAGAGAAGTTGCCGTCAGGGTGCTGTGTGTTGAGCAACACGGGAGCGGGCAGTGCACCCTGGCCCTGAGCCCTGGGTCACACGGCTCCTCACTGCCCAGGGGAGGCCCAAGCCCAGGCTGCTGGGCAGTTCTGGGGGATGGAGAGGCAGCCAGGGGTGGGGGACATACTGGGGGTCCACACCAGGGAGGCTCTACACCACTCTAAGAAACTCCTCTCCAGAACCCAGCCCAACTCCACTGTCCCCGGCCTGGCCACCTGGGTCTGCCTGTACCCTCACCCCTACTTGGCATTTCACCCTTGCTGGTCTCAGGAAGTGGAAGCAGAAAGGGGCAACCGAAGCACCTGAGCCAACCTCCCTGGCTCTGCTCCTTCCAGGTATTGGCAATGCTAGCGGTCTACCGCACCACCACCCCACCACTCCAGCCTTTCCGCAAGTGAGCAGATGTCCAACAGTCAGTGGGAGGACAGGCCTCTGCAGAGTACAGGGGACCCACTCCCCAGCTGAGCCCCTGAGGACGTCAGCCTGCCGGAGAGCCCACCTTAGAATGTTCCAGAGCACAAAATACCCCCAGCACCTGCCTTGTCTGACACACCCACCTCAGCTTTCACTTCACGGGTGAAGAACCCATGGCTCAGAGAAGGGGAAGTCCCAGGGCAGGTAAGCAACTGGGTCAAAACCAGAATAAAGGTTCTGTCGCTTCCCCCGGACTCCCTCCATCCATCCTACCGCCTCCCACAGGAAACTCCGAACCTTGTGGAGGTCCCTCTCGCATCCCAAACGTGCACATTTTTAAGAATACGGCATAACAGGACTTAGGAAAATTAAGCAGACTTCCCAATGACTGTGTGCCCCTCCCTTTCTGCCCTCACCTGGTAGCAAGCGGCCATACTCAAATGGAATGTGAGACACGGGGTCACAAAAACGGGGGTGTCTCCGAGCCCCTCCCTGGTCTGTGGCCTGCAGCAGACACACCCGCTGGGACTGCAGGAGTCCACAGCCCTCTCTGCCCTCCCTCTGCAGAGTCCCCAACTCACCCTGTGTCACCACCTGGATGGCCCCTTTGGGAGACCCAGCCCAGGCCTGCATCAGCGCCCCAAGAGCTTTAGCCAGACTGACCCAAGGCTTGGTGTGTGGACAGAAGATGCTGGCAAGGGCCTGGGCATTTACCTGCAGAGAGAGGGGAGCAGGACTGAGGTCAGGGTGGGGAGGGACAGGGCACCCCTGCCCGAATCGGCTCCCAGACAAGGTCTTAAGGCCAAGCCTCAGCTCCACATGGAGAGCAGGCAGCAGGGGGCCAGCCTGGTTTTTGGGTGTCTTGGGGTGATAACCTTCATCAGCCACCCACAAGATGACAGCTTGTTCCTGTCGCTGAGGAGTGCTATACAGCCAGAAAACGGCACAGCTCCCTGGCTCCCCCTATTGGCTCCCCTAAGCACAAAAGGCTCCCCGACTTCAAACTGCCAAGAGGGGAGCAGGGAAGAGAGGGAAGGGACATCTCCCTCTTCTCTGAATGTGCCGCCACCCCTCCCCAACTCCACCAGAGATTTGATTTTCCTGTGCAAAGGAAGGAAGATGGGTCTTTGACGTAAAGCATGTGGAGAGTCACACATCACTTAGACCTAGAGTAGTGGGTCTCTCTGGAATGGCTTTCCTATCTGCCTTCATTTTTATTTTCTTTTATTTTTTTTTTAAATGTATATACTTGTTTTTTGTGTGTGTGTGTTTTTTAAATTTTATTTTTAAACTTTACAATATTGTATTAGTTTTGCCAAATATCGAAATGAATCCGCCACAGGTATACCTGTGTTCCCCATCCTGAACCCTCCTCCCTCCTCCCTCCCCATACCATCCCTCTGGGTCATCCCAGTGCACCAGCCCAAAGCATCCCGTATCGTACATCAAACCTGGACTGGCAACTCGTTTCATACATGATATTATACATGTTTCAATGCCATTCTCCCAAATCTCCCCACCCTCTCCCTCTCCCACAGAGTCCATAAGACTGATCTATACATCAGTGTCTCTTTTGCTGTCTCGTACACAGGGTTATTGTTACCATCTTTCTAAATTCCATATATATGCGTTAGTATACTGTATTGGTGTTTTTCCTTCTGGCTTACTTCACTGTGTAATAGGCTCCAGTTTCATCCACCTCATTAGAACTGATTCAAATATATTCTTTTTAATGGCTGAGTAATACTCCATTGTGTATATGTACCACAGCTTTCTTATCCATTCATCTGCTGATGGACATCTAGGTTGCTTCCATGTCCTGGCTATTATAAACAGTGTTGCAATGAACATTGGGGTACACGTGTCTCTTTCCCTTCTGGTTTCCTCAGTGTGTATGCCCAGCAGTGGGATTGCTGGATCATAAGGCAGTTCTATTTCCAGTTTTTTAAGGAATCTCCACACTGTTCTCCATAGTGGCTGTACTAGTTTGCATTCCCACCAACAGTGTAAGAGGGTTCCCTTTTCTCCACACCCTCTCCAGCATTTATTGCTAGTAGACTTTTGGATCGCAGCCATTCTGACTGGAGTGAAATGGTACCTCATAGTGGTTTTGATTTGCATTTCTCTGATAATGAGTGATGTTGATGGAACTGGAGGAATCAACCTACCTACTTCAGGCTCTATTACAAAGCCATAGTTATCAAGACAGTATGGTACTGGCACAAAGACAGAAATATTGATCAATGGAACAAAAAAGAAAGCCCAGAGATAAATCCACGCACATATGGACACCTTATCTTTGACAAAGGAGGCAAGAATATACAATGGAGAAAAGACAATCTCTTTAACAAGTGGTGCTGGGAAAACTGGTCAACCACTTGTAAAAGAATGAAACTAGAACACTTTCTAACACCTTACACAAAAATAAACTCAAAATGGATTAAAGATCTCAACATAAGACCAGAAACTATAAAACTCCTAGAGGAGAACATAGGCAAAACACTCTCCGACATACATCACAGCAGGATCCTCTATGACCCACCTCCCAGAATATTGGAAATAAAAGCAAAAATAAACAAATGGGACCTAATTAAACTTAAAAGCTTCTGCACAACAAAGGAAACTATTAGCAAGGTGAAAAGGCAGCCTTCAGAATGGGAGAAAATAATAGCAAATGAAGCAACGGACAAACAACTAATCTCAAAAATATACAAGCAACTCCTACAGCTCAACTCCAGAAAAATAAATGACCCAATCAAAAAATGGGCCAAAGAACTAAATAGACATTTCTCCAAAGAAGACATACAGATGGCTAACAAACACATGAAAAGATGCTCAACATTTTTATTTTATATTTTGATTTTAAGTGTGTTTTTACACTGTCACAAAACACTCTGTCTAAATACCACAATTTGTAAGGTGGGATTTAGACACTTTTTTTTTTTTTGCCATACCACACAGCGTGTGGGATCCCAGTTCCCCAACCAGGGACTGAACCCAGGCCACAGTAGTGAAAGCACTGAGTCCTAACTACTGGACCACCAGGGAATTCCCTGAATTCATACACTTTTGATGATCCTATCACTCCTCAAATGTGGACTCCTGTGAAGTCCACACAGGCCTGCTGGGCAGTTGCAAAGAGGCAGAAGCCACATAATCCTCCAATGCTGTGAAGTCTAGGGTCTGGCCAGCTGGACCCCCCGCTGACAACAAAGCAGCATGTTCAGGGTCAAAATGTCTATTTCGTCTTGTGGCTCAAGATGTCTCTGAATTAAGTATCTGGCCACTTACACTGAGGCAACCTGTAAAGAGAATCATCTAAGAAGGATTTAATTAGAATCCTGGGGTTGGATGCAAATCAATCAAGCAGATGTAATGAAAGGAAAACGTAGATCTTTCTATTCCTGTTTCCACAGAGAAAACTGGCAGAGAATGAAAGAAGATGGAGCCCTAATGATGGAAACAGCTGAGGAGGCAGGACTCCCCAGCAGACCCTGCTGTGTGATGGGGTCCCGGGTGTGATGGCGCCCCACGGCTGGCTCCCCTTTGATCCTCTCTGAAGTGCACAGAAAGAAAGGGCAGTGAGTCCCAGAACTGCAAGAGGAGAACTGAAGGGCCAGGTGACGGCTGTGGGGGCAGAACTGCAGAGGGCAGGGGGAAAGCGTTTACCGGAGAAGCCCCAAGGTATGCGCCACACCTGGTTCCTTCCCCACGCAGGCCAGAGCGCTGCTCACCAGAGGTCTGCCGAGTCAAAAGGGGCATCTATCTTCTCTAGAAGACGAGCAGGAGGCTCCAGGAAGAGCCAAGGCATTCGGGTGCCAACCTGATCCTCAAGCTAGTCTGTGCCTCAGGTCACAGCAGAAAGGAACTGGAGAGGACCCAGTAAAGAATGAGGGACACTGGGGCTTCCGGGGTGACAAGGAGGTCTTTCTTACAAATGCCTGTGGTACCCGAGCCACTGCAGGGTAAAACAGGCATTTGTTCCTAATTTGAGACTAAGTTTAATGATCTGACTGAGATCTGACCACATAAGTAAGAAGGGGACATTTCATGGGTCCCTTACTTTCTCAGCATGTAGCGGTCACGGTGGCCTGGAGAGTTGGGCTCCCAAACAAGGGCTGAACAAAGCACTCTGTGTCTCTCCCGCCATAACTCTGTCCTCAGAAGCGAAAAGCCCTATGCTGAAGGTCAGCCAGGAAGGTCAGGGACCACCCTCCAGCCCTGCCCCCTCCATTCATTATTGGTTAAGTATTTGGGGTAGAGCCACATGAGCTGCAGAAAAGCTTACATCCTGCTCTGGGTTTGTTTGTTTTTTTTTATCCTTTGAAACCTTAAAGAGGACCAGGAAGGGCACATTGAGAGCACAGTCAAGAAGTCACGATTTGGGGAAATTAAGGGGCCAGTGAGCGTGGAGAGTTCCTTAGCAGGGGTGATGAAGGCTGCGGGGGCAGGGTGGCCCCTGCTCAGGATTCTAAGTGGAGGTTATGAAAGGCTTTCTCTTCGGTCCGTCCCCCTCCCCACTCACCCAACCTTGGGCACCCCGCCATCACGCCAGCCTCACTCCTTCACTCCCAAGGCCTGCAGAGAACAAAGGAGCCTTTCTCCAGAGGCATGGCGCAGGGGGAAACAAAAAACAGTGTCTCAGCAGCAAGCCTGCAACAGAACAAGCTAAGCCGGCTCCAGGGTGCCAGGCCTCAGCTCTCGAGGCTAAACTGCAGGGCAGCTCCTGCCGCCCCACCCAGAGCACTGCCGGCCGTTGTCAAGTGCAGTCCCTTATCTTGGGCTCCCAGGGCTGAATCTGGTCACTGCTCAGCCCCGCTGTCCCCATTCCCAGCTAAAACATGGCCTCCTCTGACTTCTCCTTCTGGGCCCAGCCCCACAAGGCATACTTACAACCCCCGCCAGGGCCTTCCCCTTCACCATGTCCACAAACTGGAGGGCGATCTCCTCCCCGCAGCGACTCTGAGCCTCCTTGGTGCTGGCGCCCAGGTGGGGGCAGCTGATGACATTCTCATGGTTCACCAAGGCCCGGTCCCGGGGTGGTTCCTGACCAGAAAGAGACATCTCTGGGTGGGGTGCTATGGACTGCCTCAGAAACTGGAGGGGGAGAGGGCAGGAGCAATGCCAACTCCTACTTCTGTTTTGCCCGGTGGTCAGTGGACTCAGTAATAATCCGCTTCCTCATGAATGTTCCATCACAGCAGAACAGACAGAGTCGTAGACTGGATTCCAATCTCAGCTCCATCACTTACTACTCATGTGCTTTGGGCACATCTCCATCTCTCTGAGCCTCAGTTTCCCTATCTGTAAGATGGGTTAATACTACCTGCCTCCTGACACAGAGGTGTTATTTTTGGCAACATAATTTCTCCCACTAGAGACAGTAAGCCAAGGCCTTTGCTCAGCTGGGCTTCCAGCCCAAGGCCCTTTGTTCCCACCTCCCCTCCGCCCCCTACGCCGAGCAGGCACTTACCTCCGTGAACACGTCCAGTGCAGCGCCAGCACACTGACCCGACTGCAGGGCCCGGAGCAGGGCACCTTCGTCCACGATCCCTCCTCGAGCACAGTTCACCACGCACACCCCCTTCTTGCACTGGGCAAAGGTGCTGTCGTTCAGCAGGCCTGGGAGGGAAGGAGTCGCTGTCTTGCAGCAATGGTGTCGGGAACCACTTGCTCTGGCTCCGGAGGCCCTGCCATCCCCACCACGGGCTCTTCCCCACACGCCTCCTTCCTGGGGGACTACAACCTCTCTGGTCTCACTGCTCCCTTCTCAGATGCTCTGGGCCAGGAGTCCTAGTGACGAATTTGGACCAGACTCAGTTGAGTTGAGAAACATCTCAAATGTCCCTGAGATGTTAGTGCTTCAGGTGGTGGTCCAAGGAAGTATCCACAGGGTCACTGATCCTACATGTTGACCCAGTTCACCCAGACCCTGTGCATTGCCAGCCAGTTCACCCCTCCTCGGTCTGATGCTGGGCCGTGTAACAAAGCATCACCGTGCTCCATGCTCACAGGATCTGGATGCCACCTTCCCACCATAGCTGGTCCCCAGTGTGGGCAGAAGGCCCAGACTGAGGGCCCACCCTTACCTGGTTGGTGGCTTCTGTGCTCAACCCACACACCTACCTGTGGTGGAGGGCAGGAGAGGTGTGTGCACAGTGATAAAGTCACAGAGAGGCCAGATCTGCTCCAGGGGCAGCTGCTGCACACCGAAGGAGGCCGAGACCTCTGGCGAGATGATGGGGTCGTAGCCTATGGTCTGGGGACGTGTGAGAGGCAGAGGGTAAGTGTAACTATTAGTTATCAGTACTGGTATTATTAATCATGGCTACCGTTTATGGAGCACTGACTCTAAACTGAGTACTACTGTTAAGCCTTCCCTCCCTGGTGGCTCAGACAGTAAAGAATCTGCCTGCAATGCCAGAGACTGGAGTTCAATCCCTGGGGTGGGACGATCCCCTGGAGAAGGGACTGGCAACCCACTCCAGTATTCTTGCCTGGAGAAGTCCATGGACAGAGGAGCCTGGCGGAGTCCATGGGACTGCAAAGAGTCAGACACAACTGAACAACTACCACAATACCCATTTATCTCTCACGGGAATTCAAGGGGGTTGGTACTATTATTCTTCCTACTTGAGATCTGAAGGAAGTGGGGCATCCATGCTGGAGCAGGCAGGGTCAGAATTCAAAGGGAGGTTCACCCACCTCCAAGCTCTGGAGCAGCAGGTATGTGGCTGAACCAGTGCAGCTCAGACACCCTTTGAAAGTGGGGAGCCCCCGTGAGAAAGGACGATGCTGTGGGGAGCAGTGACGCGGTCAGAGGGCACGAGGGAAAGGAGGGGAGAAGCTGGCTGCAGCTGGAGGCCCCAGGGGCCAGAAGATGGGCAGGCACGCCGCCTACTTCAACGGAGCTAGGAAGAGGTAAAGGAGAAGGGTGGTGGTGGTGCCCAGAGGGCTATCAACAAGACAGACTCAGCACCGGGGAAGGGGGTGAAACACCAATGCTGATACCAGGTGGGCAGAGTACGGTCCTGTCTCTCCAAGGTTCTTTTCACAAGGCTTAAAGTGTATCTCGTCTTGGAAGGTGTAACTGGGTGACTAATCAGGCAGAGGTATAAACGACTAAAGGCAGATCCTTTCAACAAGGCAGGCTTGACTGGGGAGGGGAAGGACATCAAGAGGAGGAAAGTGAGACTTAGAGGCACCGTGGGTTGAGAGGATCCAGAAAGAACCGCGGTCTGAGCTGGTGGGGAGAGGGCAGCCCCCAAAGCAGAGGTACGTCCCTGAGGCTTCAGAGAAAGAGGGAAGGTTGGCTCCTGGGAGATGAGGGCAGACAGGAAACTTGGGGTGTAAACTTCATTGACCCCATGAAATCAGCCAAAGGTCATCACATATTGATGGGAAGAGGGAATGCTAGAGAAGACAACGCTCACGAGAAGGAAGAAAAGGCACAGACTCATAGCTGATGATGGCAAACACCCTTTGCATTAACTAGGTGCCTCACGGGGCTTCCCTGGTGGCTCACTGGCAAAGAATCCACCTGCCAATGCAGGAGACAAGGGTTTGATCCCTGAATCAGGAAGATCCCCTGGAGAAAACAATGGCAATCCACTCCAGTATGCCTGCCTGGGAAATCCCATGGACAGAGGAAACTGGTGAACACAATTTAGCAACTAAACAACAAATGACAACATGCATCTCATACTTGATGAGTTAGATACTATTACTTCCCTATTTCACATATGAAGAAACTAAGACAGAGGTTAAATGATTTGCATGCTCAGTTGCTAAGTTGTGTCTGACTCTTTGTGGTCCTGTAGACTGCAGCCCACTAGGCTCCTCTGTCCATGGCATTCTCCAGGCAAGAATACTGGAGTGGGTTGCCATTTTCTTCTCCAGGGGATCTTCCCAATCCAGGGATTGAACCTGCATCTCCTGCACTGGCAGGTGGATTCTTTACCACTGAGCCACTTGGGAAGCCCATTAAATGATTTAACCAAGGTCATAAAGGTAGCAAGTGGTAGAATTGGGACACAAGTATTCTGGATCCAGGGTCCACGCTCCTAATTCCAACCTGCTAATCAGGGGTGGAGCGGGGAGGCCCACAGCCCCCACCTGAGAAAACAGGGATAAAATGAGATGGAAACATCTCTTCTTACATCAGAAAGAATCCTGGCTACCAGCCACACACCTCTCAGTAGGGGCGATGCTTTGAAGGTTGCCAAGGCAGCACAAGCAGCTGGGAGGGATGTGCAACTAGGTAAGACGCATTTTTCTCTAGAAATAGCAAAGACCTAACCACTTCCTGCCTGGTCTACCCAGGAGGCCTGCCCCGGGCTCTCTCCCTGGGCCTGGCCCATGTCAGCCACAGTGACCTGATGGGGAAGAGGTGTAGAAGTCATAAGAATCTCAAAGGTACTGAAATGCTCAAGAAGGCAGGACAGTTGGCTGAGCTGTGCAGGTCTGCAGGACCCAAGATAAGGACTCTGAACCAGGAGATGGGCCTGAGTCTAGCCTCAAGTGCGGTCAACTGTGTGTCCAGGTGCAAGTCAGTGCCTCCAGACCTGGATCCTCAACTTTAAGAAAAGGAACAGGTGGAAAATTTCAAAGTGACCCCTCCTCTGGCTTTCAACAATTCAATGTTCCATGAAAAGAAAACTCCCTGAGAAAACATTCAGAGTTGGCCCAGGATGAAACCAAACACAAACAGAAAGAACACAAAGCCTAACATTTCAACAGTGGTTACCTCTAGGTAGTAGAATTAACTTTTTTTCTCCTTTATGCTTTCCTAAACTCTTTCAGGTTTCCCCCACTGATCATGAATTTCTTTTGAAGCTAGGGGAAATATAAAAGTTATTTTAGAAAATCATGGCACAGAAGATTACTAGATCAAGTCAGCCTTCCTAGAGAAAAAACAAAAAACAGTTATGAATGAGATGTGGCTTTTGGAACCACATTTTTCATTCATCGTCAGCTCTGTGGCACCAAACAAGCCAAGTGGGTCCCACTCCAACCCTCGTGGAGGTATAGGGGAAAGAGGCTGCCCCCCTCCCCACGCCCTTACAGGATGGTAAGCTCATGGCCATTCCACAGAGGTAAACTCTTATTTTCTCGTGGGGAGAATGAAACATCCAGGGGAGGGGAGAGGACCCTGCCCTGGTTCTCACAAGTCTTCTTTGTCCACTGGCTCTGAGGCTGGCTGGAACAATGTCCCATTCATCTCTAATCCAGATATACTTTTTTTTTTTCTTCATGCAGAACATGGGGAGGATGGGGATACCAACAGAAGTCACACAGCCAAACCTAAGGGAGCAAGTTCATACAACCCTATTGCCTCTGGGCTCTCAGGAGCCAAGAATCCGCGCAGGGCTGTCGAGGAAGGCTCCTGCAGGCTGAGTCTATCCCAGTGTCCCTGCTGCAGGTGCCTGGGGCTAAAGGGTGGGGGTGGTGGTGCAGGGGAGATAAGCATCTGCCAGGCTGTCAGCAGGCCCTGACTCAGCTTTCTTTCATAGACAGACAGAACCTCCTTCATCTGCAGACAATTGCAGGGGAAGAATTTTACCCTGTTCTCATTGTTCACTCAAGATACCCAGGGCAGAGACAGGGGCTGAACTCAACTAAGGGCCAGGAGACATGTTCCGGGAGGTAAAAAGGGTGACATGAGGCCCAGGAGACCAACCCCGAGTCGGGTTCCGATGTGTCCAAGAAAGGTCAGGTGTCAAATGTATGGATGTCAGGCAATTCCGGGTTCATACCATCTATTCCTAGAGAGGAGTCTTGGGGATTTGCATAAAGGGATTCCCCACCCCAACTCCAGCCCCAGGACAGAGTCCTGATGTTGGGGCAACACAGGAACCCTAGCTTTTCAAGTGGTGCTCCCAGGTGACCTCCTAGCTGCTGTCATAGAAGGCAGCCTTGGAAGACCAGTCATACTGCTCCGGGTCCCTCTGGCTGCCTGTGGATGGAGGAGATCAGGGAGGCTTTCAAGGTATAAAAGGGCTCCAACAGAGGAGCCTAATGGTCACGTGCCTCTCTCTATCCCAGAGCCAATCTTTGAGTTTAGCATTGGCACTCTCCCCCCGAACCACACAATGAAATCTTAAACACAAACTCAATATAAAACCATATCAGGACCTCCCTGGTGGTCCAGAGGTTAAGAATCCGCCTGCCAATGCTGGGGACACAGGTTCAATCCCTGGTCTGGGAAGATCCCACATGCCATGGGGCAACTAAGCCCATGAGCTACAACTACTGAGCCCACGGGCTGCAACGACTGAAGCCTGAGAGCCTAGAGCTCTGTATGAGAAGCCACTAGCATGAGAAGTCTGTGCATGGCAACTAGAGAAAACCCCTGCACAGCAACGAAACCCAGCACAGTCAAAAATAATAATAATATAAAACCAGATCAATTCAAAACCATAGAGGTGAAGGCCCAGAAGCCCCACCATCTGCTCTCTCCCTGGGCCCACACTCCATGTCCTTGAGTGCACGTGTGCATGCTAAGTTGCTCAGTCGTGTCCGACTCTTTGTGAGCCCATGGACTGTAGCCCCCAGGCTCCTCTGTCCATGGGATTCTCCAGGCAAGAATACTGGAGTGGGTTGCCATGCCCTTCTCCAGGGGATCTTCCAAACCCAAGGATCAATCCTGTGTCTCCTGCATTACAGGCAGATTCTTTACCACTGAGCCACCGGGGAAGCCCTTTGACGTCCTTACTATGTGTCTAAACTTGAGGCTCTGGGAAGAATCTGAAAACCACTGCTCTGGGGCAGAAAGAATTTCAGGTACCAGACTGAGATGCGAGCTGCCTGCTGTGTGAATGACTGAGCACAGGAACATGGCGCAGGGACTGATGTACCAACAGGAACCAGCAGGAAGGACGGCGGTGGCGGCGGTGCTGGGCAAAGAGCACCGGACTGGGACCCAAGAGGAGTCTGAGCTGGACTCCACCCCTTACTCGTCTTATTATCTTGAGCATTTCACATAACCTTCCTGGGCCTCAGTTTACTTATCTGTAAACTGGGATAATAATATCAACTCCAGAGGGTCATTGTAGGCATGATATCTAACACAGCAGATCTCAGTAAATATTCAGTTCAGTTCAGTTGCCCAGTCGTGTCCAACTCTCTGTGACCCTATGGACTGCAGCACGCCAGGCTTCCCTGTCCATCACCAACTCCCAGAGCTTGCTCAAACTCATGTCCATCAAGTTGGTGATGCCATCCAACCATCTCATCCTCTGTCATCCTCTTCTCCTCCTGCCTTCAATCCACAGCCTTGTCTAACTAGTTCAGTAAATATTGGCAAGACCCAAAGGAATTGATGACAACTGGAGCCTCGAGTTAAACATCCCTCCCTTTGGGCTAACGTCAGACTCATCACAATACTGGCTACAAAGAAACTGTTAAGAGATGCTAGTCTGCTCCTCACAGAAAACCTGGTAAGAAAGTACAAGGCTCAGCTCCTGATTGGCTGGGGCCTGTTAAGCCATCCCAGGGGACAGGCCAGTTTGAATGAGTTGAGCCTCCAGAGTTATAATCTGTTATCCAGAAACATTACTTAGGACAAGAATATTAGCGTGTTAAGACTCAAGTGACTCAGAACACCAGCGGCTGCAGGCTGCCAGATTTATCCAGAAACCCACACCTGTACCTATGGCTCAAGCATGTCAGCAGCTGCTCTAAGGGCCTCCAAGGCTCCTTCTAGGCTCTTCCCTCACCCATCCCCACTCATACACCACGTGCTGTTAGGAAGCCACCTGGCTAAGCTCCCCTTTCCCTAAGTGACAAGACAGTCACAAAGGGAAGGAGGAAAAGGGATGGTCCACCCCCCAGCATCTGAGCACAAGAAGGTCTCTCCTTACAGCTCCTGTGGCATGATGGGGTCAGGTCTTAAATCCTGATACCCTAGAGAGGGTCAGATAACAGTCATCCTATTAACAGCCTAGCTGGGTTTCCCAGGTGGCACTAGTGGTAAAAACCTGCCCGCCAATGCAGGAGACATAGAGATGCGGGTTTGATCCCTGGGTCAGGAAGATTAGCTTGAGGAGGGCATGGCAACCCACTCCAGCATTCTTGCCTGGAGAATCCCGTGGACAGAGGAGACTGGCGGGCTACGGTCCATGGGGTGGCACAGAGTCGGATGTGACTGAGCACACACACACCAGCCTGATTAGTGGTTAACAGCCTGGTGACTGATCAGGAACAGGATAAGACCCCAGTGCTAGGAGAGAAGAGGATAATAAAAATAACATCTACAGGCTTTACTGTTCTGCTTCAGCTGGCCCAACCAGAACAACTCAGGGTCCCCCATGCCGCCTGGTCCACTCTGTGTCCTTTTTTAAAAAAGACCTTTTTGATGTGGAACATTTTTAAAGCCTTTATTGAGTTTGTTACAATACTACTTCTGTTTTCAGTTTTGGTTCTTTGGCCAAAAGGCATGTGGGATCTTAGCTTCCCAACCAGGGATGGAACCTGCAACCCCTGAAAGGTGAACTCTTAACCACTGGACCTCAAGGGAAGTCCCATCGTTATGTCTTTAGGTTGTTCTCCCAAGTTACTGTAACAAACCCAGTCCTTAAAAATTTGGCACCATTACCGATGATCACACGGTGAACTCATGGCCAGGGCCATTTCACAGTTTAAAGAAACTGGTAGCCCACTGGGGTGATGTACACTCAGAGATGTGAGGGCTCAAAGGGCATCTGTGTCTGTTCACATCCCCTCTTCACTTGCTGGCCAGGGAGTTATCTGGTCTTGCAAGTGTATCTGCAGTGATGGGGACTCACTCTCTCCTGAGACCACTTATTCCACTGAGGCCAGCTCTGTCTGTAACGCTGCCTCTCCAGCCTGCACTCTAGTGCTCCTTCCTGGATCTACTTCTCCGAGAGTGTGACTTGGCTATATGACTTCCCTTTGGCCATTTCAAGGCCTCGCCTGTGACTCCCACATCTTGATGAACTCAGAGATCCCAGTGCCTCCACCCTTTCTCAGGAAGCACAGATGTGTGGGCTCCGCTGCTGTCACTCTATCATCTCCCAAGTTTCACAGTCTTGCAGAACATGGGGTCTTGGACTGCTCAAATACTCACAACAGGAATTGATCGGTACGGAGCATGAAGAATGTCACCCCCTTGTTCTGAAAGTCATCTTCTTTCAATGCTGCCAAGAGTCACAGAAGCTGTTCTATCAACCATGTCACAATTAATCACACTGCAATGTTGTCAACTAAAGGCCTCCTGTTCTGGAAAAGCCTTTATAAACCACCTCTACACCCAAGCCTACTTGCTCTGGGGGCTCATATGTGGGGCACTGACACGTATTCCAATTAAATTTCCTATTAGGATGCCCAACCATTCTAGACTTCCTATGCCTCTTAGGACCTAAGTCTGAACTTTTAAGTATTAATTACTTCCCTCTGCTTCCTGTCATCGACAAATGACACATCATCCAGGCTGTTGATGAGCACAGGGAGCAAGGCAGAGCCCTGCACCATCCTGAACCAGTCCCCCTGCAGACCGAGATGAATACATCCTTCAGCCAGTTACTAAATCCTCAGCATCAAGCTCATGATCTCCATCTCAACCTCAAAGATATCATGAAAGACGTCACCAATGCTTGCTAAAGTCCACATTCTAAATGCTCATCGTTGAGGTAATTGCCAAATAAAAGCAATTTATCCCTTCAAAGGAATTCCATGCAACGGTTTAAAAATACAGTAAATCTATTTATTCCAAGACATATGTTTTTATCTTAAAAACATGCACAACAGTCTACTGTCTCTAGGCTAAAACTCCTCTACAGATACAGAACTGTACCTGTATCCCAGAAACCTGTATTCCATGTAAACACATAGAAAAAGTCCAAGATGACATATATCAAATGGATGTTACCTGAGGAAACTCGGATTGGGATGGTCATCTAGGAGACCTTTACCTAAATTTCAATTTTTATGAGAATGCATTCACTTATTACATGATTATAATTTTAAATAGTCAAGACATATACATCTAGGGTGTCCCATGATATTACCAGTTTACCACTGATTTCCAAAGAGAGACCAAGACTATTTGAAACAGCTTGTGTTTAGTAAACACTCATCCTGCCTGGATGCTGATAAATCATCTCTTCAGCAATTTGTTCAAGAATCTTCCTTCCTTGGCCTTTAGAAAATCTTGCTCTCCACAACTGCTCAAACATCAACCAAGGTTCAGATGATGCAGGTCAGTGATTTCTCTGCACTGAGATATGATTCAAAATGTGTCAGACCCAGGAAGCTGTTAGGGAGCTGGATCAAAATGAGCAGCTGACTACAAAAAGAGGCCACTTTGGGCCAGTGGGAAAGCACCACAGCCAGGCTGCTCTGGAGGGGCTGGGGTGTATGTGGGGTGGGGGTACATTCCAAGGTGTGTTTCAGGTTTACAAAGAACATGGACCAGAAGCAAAACAGTCTAGTGACCCTCCAGAGACATCTGCACAGAAGAACCCCCCAGTGAAGCAGATATATGTTGCAACACAAAAAAGGTACCCATACCCTCAAAACCATGCTGGGGACAGAGCATGTGGGCATGTGGTATGTGCTATGCCCAGAGACACAGGTGAGCACTCATATGCAGGGTCCAGACATCTCTGAGCTGAGCCCTGTCAGTCACGTCTGCTGCTGATGCTCAAGGTCCTGTATCCCTCTGTGCCTCTGGGAAGCAGCCGGGGCTGCGGTTAAGTAGCTGAGTGCTGCCAAAGGAACAGACAAGCTTACCAATCACTTAATTATTCAGGAAACAAGATGGCTTCGCAGGTGGTTCAGTGGTAAAGAATCCGTCTGCCAAGGTGGGGTTCTGTCCCTGGGTAGGGAAGATCCCATGGAGGAGGAAATGGCAACCCACTCCAGTATTCTTGCCTGAGAAGTCCCATGGACAGAGGAGTCTGGTGAGCTACAGTCCATGGAGTCAGAAACAGTCCAATGCAACTGAGTGACTGAGCACACGTGCATGCCGAAAGAATGGACAAGCTTATCAATCACTTAAATTATTCAGGGAACAGGGTAGGGTTTTTTTGCCTGGCTTAAGTCACCACAAAAGTCTCACGTCCTTGACAATGAGTGTGGCCGAGCCAGAAAAGCCCAGGGCACTGTGGTGCCTACGGGAGGGCCGCGCACGTGACAGAATGACCGCTGGGTCTGGCAACCATCCCAAGTCACCACGTCATCAGTGAAGCACTCACGTGTTCGGCTACACGTGCCCTCCCTGAGTTTTACTGAACCCCTGACCCCTGCTTTTAGATGATCAGAATTTTCCAGGAGCTGAACCTTTACCCTGAGCCCTCACAAACAAGCAAAAAGGAGAGAGTGCTCCCTGTGGCTTGCACAAAGGACATGGCTTTGGTCCGCTTCCATGATCAATGGATCCTGCTGGGCCATGCCCCCTCTCACAGGGAGCCAGAAAAAGGTACCTCTCCCTCCTGGTGCTAAAGCTTAGCAGAGATGTCTGGCTGACTTCAGTCGATATGGTGAGTAGAGAAGATGGAGATTGTGGTACAAAGGGATGCCCAGCTGGTCCTTGTTCACCATCCATTTGCTATGAGCCCTTAGCAAAAACTTACAAAATTCAGAGGTGGATATAAAATTAAGGGTTAATCTATAAGGTCTCTCCTAATGCAAAGTGAGACGGACATACAGAAAGGAAGGAGCAAGGGAAAAAAGCAAAAATTCCATACAGCTTTATGTAAATGTGTCTAGACCGGAAATAATCTGATTTTCAAAACCATCTTCCTTAATGTCTCCTGGCTATAGTTTGAACCCACAGTCCCTCTCTCCACAGCCACAGTACACATGGAGATGCCCACCAGCCCACCCAGCTGCCACACCTCTCTTGCCCACATGGGCACCTGGTGTGTTTCCTCTCTCTTGGCACGGTCTTCTGGATGGGTCCCTGGGGTTGGGGTTGGGGAGCAGCACTGCTTCTGATGAAAACCCTCGCTCAACCAGAAGAACTACTGAGCTCCAAGCACAGGCTAAGACAGAGCCTTGGTGGGCGGTGGGGTCAGGGAAGATTCCTGAGAAATGTGTGAGTTTTCCCAGCCACTGCGAGCTCTATGATCTTTTCACAGTGTATGAAAGTGGAAGTGTGAGTTGCTCAGTCATGTCCAACTCTTTGTGACCCCCCTGGACTGTAGCCTGCCAGGCTCGTCTATCCATGTGATTTTTCAGGCAAGAATCCTGGAGCAGGTTGCCATTCCCTTCTCCAGGGGATCTTCCTGCCCCAGGGATTGAACCCGGGTCTCTGGCATTGCAGGCAGATTCTTTACCGTCTGAGCCACCAGGGAAGTCCCTCACAGTGTATAGGCAAGCACCTTTCAACCTCTTCTGGACTGTGGAGGGGAGCTAGAAGACGGGACAGCAATGGCTCTGCTGCAGGGTTACAAATTTGCTCCTGCTTTCTGAATTATCACAGGAGACAGAAGCAGCAAAACAAGAAGGCCCTCACAGAAGGGGAGGGAAGGACAGGCAGGATAAGACTCCACTCTGCTTCACGGGGACTCAGGGCAATTACTCATCCCAGAGCTGAAGGATCTCCACCAAGTATTCCCAGATGCTGAGTTCAAGGGTCTAGGTCGGTGGGCCCATGTCCCCTCCCTCCCTGGCTTTACCACCCATTTACTCAGGGGCTCTAAAGGGGGCATCAGATTTTCCTAGGACAAAGCCTTCAGCTTCTCTCAAGCAAAGCTGCCTCTTCCAAAACTGCCACAGGAAGCCCCACATCAAAGAGGTCTAGTGACCTCTTACCTTCATCCCAAAGGACTGCATCCGGGTGGCCACTTCTCTCCCGATTCTGCCCAAGCCAAGAATTCCTAGGACCTTTCCATTCAGCTCGGTTCCCATGAACTGCAAACAGGGAAAGAAGCTGAAGTCAGCACCTGCAGTAGACCGTGGACACCGAGCCAGGCAGGGCGAGGCAAGGCCAGCCGCTTACCTTCTTCCGCTCCCACTTGCCATCCTTCATAGATGCCGCCGCCTGAGGAATCTGCCTGCAAGGACAGACACATTCAGCAGGCCCACCCAGACCCCACCAGCCCAGGAAGGAGGCGCAGTGTGAAGGCTGCATGGCCACTGCCTCTGCCGGGCATCCCCTGATGAAGACAAGCTCAAGCTAGGTCTGGGGGCTCAGGTTCAGAAATACCGAGGATGGACAAAGGAGTGTAGCAGGAGGATCCCTTGACAAGACCTGGCCTGGAGCCCTGGATTGTTTCCAGCCAAATGTCGGGCAGGAGGTTCTGAGTCCATCTCAGTTGCTTCAATACTGGCCTCAGTGACTCCGGACATGTAAAAGGCAAAAGCTAATCCTCCAGCATTTGTAGAGATAATGAAATGGTATATTGGGGGATTTTAACAACACCAAATGTTCCAGAAGCACAAAGATTTCCATTTTCTTATTTCATTCAGAGCTACAACTTGCGACATCTTCCACTATATCAGGGGATAGTTGAATACTTATTCTCCCTTGAGAGTTAGACTACACTGGGGTGAGCAGGTACTATAGTCTGGACACTTCCAACAACCGTAGCACCTCCTGTCTCACCACACACACACACACACACACACCCCACACACTCCACAGCCTATCCCCTCCTATCAGCCAACATGGAGGTCTGATTCTCCATGTGTTTTCCAGAGGGGACACAGGAAATTAGGGTGATGTGAGAAAGGATGTGATCAGAGGCAAAATATGTTATGTGGATCATGGTCCTCCAGGCTCTTCCAGAAGTGAGAAAGGAGGAGATAAGGAGCAATGTTTAAATATCAGCTCATCTGATGCTCACAATAACTGCATGGCGGGGGTGGGCGGGAGAGTTGGGGGCAGATTGCAGGCACTGGGGGTTAAACACCTTGCCCAGCATCACTCAGCCAGAAGTAGCAGAATGAATTCAAAGACAAGGAAGGCATCCCCACCAGTCAGCCTCCTAAGTATTTCAATGCCGGCTTTCCTGCCAGCCATAAAATTCAGCGGTGTGTGCGTGTCTGCATGTGCGAGAGAGAAAACAGAGATTCCAAGATAACCGTTCCCTTATTTCCACTTCCCTGAGTTCTGATACAAAGCTTTCTTTCCTGTCTACACGTTACTAGGCACAGATTCCATCTGAGGATGAGGTTCACAGAGAACCTGCCCTGCTGTCTCAGCCCTGTGAACTCACGGGCAAACTCAACAAAGCTCACGGAAGAAGCCCCATCTCACGACTCTGGCCCATCAGGCCCCACTGCAAGAAGGACAAAGTCCTCACTTCACTGAGGACAATGACTCGCCTCGAAGAAGCAAAGCCAGACTGATCAAACCTGCCCGAGTGAGACAGAGCCGCCATCTGCCTCCTCTGTCCTCTCGCCTCCCGACCTCTGCCCACCTGGCTGCATGGTGCCATCTGAGGTATGCCTGTGGCACCACAGGGTACAGGAAACCCCCACACCTGCCCTCTGGGTAGAGGAAACCCCCACACCCGCCCTCTGGGTAGAGGAAACCCCCACACCCGCCCTCTGGGTACAGGAAACCCCCACACCCCTCTCTGGGTACAGGAAACACCCACACCCCTCTCTGGGTGCTCCACCCAGCTGGCCATGGTCTCAGGTTTTAACACTGTGGGGTCCTCAGCAAGCCAGTGTGAGCAGGGCCACATGTGGGCAGAAGATCTCCTGAGAATTAAATGGAGGCCGACCTGACTTAACAAGAGGAAGGAAAACAGGCGGAACAGTGACGTCTACCTTTGTTGCATTCTCCTCACTGCCTTTCCATGTCCTTGTTCTTCTCCAGCTCCTCAGGACCAGGCATCTAGTCGAAGTCCCCCAGCGCAAGGCCCATCCCGGCCTGCTCTCCACCCACATTGCCCAGTGTCTCAACTTCTCTGTCCACCGCACCCCAACCCCTTCTACTGCTGCCTGGCTGGGAAAGCAGACTGATTAAACCAGCGCACAGTGAGTTATGAGACCGGTGATTCCTTCTCACAGCGTGCTCCCTTATTAGTTTTGATGCATCTTTGATGACTGAGGTTATGATGAGTGGTTGGGAACCTGAATCACACCACTTTGCCAACTCCTTTAAGTAAAGCTGGTCGTGGAATAAGAGGAAAACTATTCCTGACTCCCAAGGGAACATCACCTCCAAAAAAAAAAAATGTGAGAGAATTAGAAAGCTGCACTTTCCTTCCCTCATCCCTCAAAAACACAAACAAACAAACACCACTGAATTTAATAGCACACGTGACACCAGGGCATCAGGCCTCAATACTTCTCTAGATGTTCTGGGAGATCCAAACAGCCAATGCAGGGACCCCTTCTGGACCGGGTCCCTTCTGCTGGGCAATTCTCCCTATTCCTCCCTTTTTCCAATCTCCTCTCATCTTCACTGACAGGTCAGTATCAGTGAAGACCTACGATCTCAGGTAGAAATCTTAGGGAGAGTTAGAGCAAAGGTGAGTGCCCTCAGACCCTCTTCCAGGTCTTGAGAAGGGGAAAGAATCATTTCTCAGGCCCAGAAGGTTTCAGACCCCCTGAGTAGAGAAGTAAGGAGTCCTGGCTGCCTGGGTTCCCTGGTTTAAGGATCCATGGACCTGCGAAGGGACCCAAAACATCTTTCTGCCTGTCCACTGGCTCCTTGTCCTTCCCAATGACCCACTACCTGTTCAACAGCAGGAGCTCAGACAGTCAACTGTGTACATCTGTGCAATATTCATTGGTCCCTAGGCTGTCCCCTCTCTTTAAGAGATTTGACCCTTTGAGATCTCTTGTGTTATGAACCCACAGGTCTTGGTCCCAGGGATCCCAGGGAAGCTTTCTATTCCATTCTCTTACATATAGATCTGCAAGGACAGTGACAGAGGTAAGCCCCAGGAGAATCGGCCTGGCTGGGGAATCTAGAGAGAGCTTTTTGGATGAATTAACACTCGAGCTTAACCTTGAAGAACAGTTTTAAGAGTTAAAGAAAGAAATGGCAGGGACAGATATCCAGGCAGCAGAAACAGCATTTGTGAGGCTTCGAGATCCGAGAAGGCTTCATGTGTGTGTGGACACCTACCACTGTGACCGGTGCAGGGAATGTGTGTGGAGAGTGGAAGTGAGTAAGGAGAAAGAGAAGATCACCCACGTATTTATTTTCTCAATGGGCCTGCTCCCAGGTAATGAACGTGAGAACCAGGATAATGAGTGATCAGTCGAGGCCTGACAGCCTTGAAGGTTTTTAGCAGCCTGCACATCACCAGGCTGAAGTGTTTCTAAGTTTCTCTGGGTCAGTTTGCTTAGGGAGTCATAATAACCGACAGACCGCAGAGAGGAACTCTCCTCAGAGGTTAGGGATTCACTTACCTGGCGAGACACATGATCATTCCACAGGTGAGCTCTGCAGCACTGAGGCTGTTCCCATTGGGGGTACTGTGCATTGAAAAAGAGGGGGGTCATCTGTTAGCCAGACCAGGATTCCCACTTCTGTCCCTGTGGAAAGCCTCCAGTGCACCCCGAGCTTGCTCTCCTGCTCCATGAGCTTACCAGTTCTTTATTTCTCTTGTTTAGCTTTATGGGTCATTTCTTTAGATTTTTAAAAATTGAAGTATAGCTGATACACAATATTATATAAGTTAAACGTGTACAATATAGTGATTTACAATTTTTCAAGTTTACACTCCACTTATACCTATTATAAAATACTGTTGCTATTCTCCATGTTGTACAATATATGCTTGTAGCTTATTTTATACCTAATAGTTTGTACATCTTAACTCCATACCCCTATGTTGCCCCTCCCTCCCACTGGTAGCCACTAGACTGTTCTCTGTATCAGTGAGTCTGTTTCTTTTCTGTTATATTCACTAGTTTGCTATATGTTTCAGATTCCTTACATGTGATATCACACAGTACTTGTCTTTCTCTTTTTATTTCCTAATGCCCTCCAAAACCATCCAGGCTGCTACAAATGGCAAAATTTCATTCTTTTTATGGCCAATATTCTATTATATGGGCTTCCCAGAATGGCTCAGTGGTAGAGAATCCACCTGCCAATGCAGAAGACATGGGTTCAATCCCTGGGTTGGGAAGATCCCCTGGAGTAAGAAGTGGCAACCCACTCCAGTATGCTTGCCTAGAGAATCCCATGGACACAGGAGCCTGGTGGGCTACAGTCCATGGGGTCACAAACAGTTAGATACGACTTAGAGACTAAACAACAGCATTGCATTGTGTGTGTTTGTGTGTGTGTGTGTGTCACAACTTCTTTATCCATTCATCTGTCCATGGACATTTATGTTGTTTCTGCATCTTGACAACTGAAATAATGCTGCTATGAGCACTGGGGTACATGCATCTTTTCAAATTAGCATTTTTTTCCCAATATACCTAGGAATGAGATTGCTGGGTCATGTGGTAGGCCTATTTTTATTTTTTTGAGGAAGATCCATATTGCTGTCCACTGTGGCTACACCAATTTACATCCCCACCAACAGTGTGTAAGTGTTCCCTTCTTTCTACATTCTCTCCAACATTTTGAGTGTACTTGTTCTTAATGCAAACCCCCAACCCCATGCCACCAGCCCTGAGTTCTGTGAGGTGCTCCTGCCCTAAACCCAAAGTTGGAAGAAAACCCTTTTGCCCCGGCTTTATGTTTTCCTGCAGAGGGACCCCCATTCGAGAAACACACCTGGCCTCTCTCTACCCAGACTTACTTCTCCAGAGGCAGAGAAGCATCTCATTAGATGGGGAGAAACGTGTGTGGCTCAGCCCTTATCTGACTCCTCTTATTTCAGGACCGACCTGCCTACAAAAGGCACAAATCTCTGCTGCTCCACGCCATCAAGCTTTTATTTTATTGGAGTACAGCTAATTTACACTGTGGTGTTAGCGTCACACATCTGTACCTGTGACAGAGGCAGAGGGTGGCCCTTTGACCACAGACTTTTATCAAGTTTCCCAACCTGGCTTTTATTAGGAACAAAGCTAATACTTTTATCTTCTCCTGTTAGGCTTCTCCTCCTATTTCTCCACAAGTTTTGCACTGAGAAATCTTCCTCACATGATAAATCAAAGGGCAATGTTGATTCTACCCATCTTGCAGAAAGGAAGATAGAGATAAAACCCATGAAACTATTTTTCGTTTCTCAAAAGATTTTCCTTATTATTTTTAGAATATTAACACATGTTTACCCTTTATGCCCTCTATTGGGTCTTTTCTTCTCTGGAAATGAAGGTTATAAGGAGCAAAAAGGTCAAGAGACTCTATTTTTAAAAATTAAAAAAATCAAGATAAAAGGACTCTTAGAGTCTGTCTTTCTAAGAACACCTGGCTTCCTGTCACCCGCTCTGATCTGCCCCCACCCCATCTGCTCTCAGCCTGGAGCAGGCAGCCTCCTGGACCCCCTTCTGACTCTACAGGCATCTCCTCCCTCCACGTGGTCAGTCTCCACACTCACTCCCCTACCTCCACGACTTACTTCATGACCAGGATGCCCTTTCTGGTTGCGGCCTCCAGATCCACGTTGTCCACGCCCGTGCCAGCCCTGCCCACCACCTGCAGCTTCTCTGCCGCGTTGATGATGTCAGAGGTCACCTTGGTGGCCGAGCGGACAATAAGGCCTTCACAGTCCTGAGGCAGAAAAAGAAACACCTGGATCCACAGAGTTGGTCTTTGTACAGCCTCTCTGTCCAAGGTGGGAGTCCCTGCAGGCTGGCTGACGCTGGATACGTTCAAGCAAAGGAAGGCGTGTGTATGCGCACACCCCTCTGAGAGCCTTTGCCAACAGTCAGGCTTGGGTTCAAATCCAAGCTCCAGCCCTGACAAGCTAAGACTCTGAGCTTCGGCCTCCTCAGGTGTGTGAGGAGGAAATGAGACAGGACAGGTACAACCCCTGGCACGATATCTGGCCCAGCTCAAGGGACATCACTTTCTTCATCAGACACGGAGCTACTGAAGAGGTGAGGTGGGATCAGAGTCTACTTTGTGAGCCCCTATGCCTGGTACACAGAAGGCACTCAATAAATGTTGGTTGGCTGAATGACTAAGTGAAGTTAATAAAAGGCAAATTATTAAAAGAAAAACATTTCCTAAAATAGAAACCACAGTAGAGGGAAGGGGAGAAAACAATTAAGCTGGTTCACAGCTGCTCAGAAAACCAGGCACTATTAGACTAAAACTAAATCTATGTGAAAAATCAGACTTTTTGGGTTCATCACAGCCATTTTACCTGTGCTAAGCCAGACCCGGGGACAATCGTCCTTAGGCTTGCCCAGCATCTGATAGTATCTTCTGCAGAATAAGGATGCTGTGCCAATATGCATCGAGAAGGCCCAGGAAATGGAGCAGGAGAGCAAATGCACACTCTGCCCAACTCTGGCTGTCCCAGGCTTGGTTGATGAGCAAGCTGCAAGGGCGTCTGCATAAGCAGCAAGCTGGGAACCAGGAGGCTGGGGCTCTAGGCCCTGTGCTGCCAACGACATGC
This sequence comes from Bos taurus, assembly GCF_002263795.3. Taxonomy (NCBI): domain Eukaryota; kingdom Metazoa; phylum Chordata; class Mammalia; order Artiodactyla; family Bovidae; genus Bos; species Bos taurus. Next base: position 23,591,564 of record NC_037330.1, read on the forward strand.
GGGGTCACTGTGCCAAGTTATGTCACCCCCACCCCGGTCTCCTCCAGTAACACAAGAGCATTGGAATAGACAACTGATCTGAAACCTGTAACTCGCCCTGCACTTCCCCAGTGGGGCACCCAGCTGGATCCCATGAGAACCTTCTCTCTTCCCTTCCCACCACATGGATTCCAAAGACAAAGAGGGGCTATTGGCATCTGGCTTCTAGGGTAAGGGCCCACTCGTGTTTACTTGCACAAGTCCAGAGCCTAGGAACAAGTTTGGACAAGTTAAATGCAGGGAGAACAGAGGGTTCTTTTCCCTCCACAGAGGGGAGAGGAGAAAAGAAGCTTACTCTGCAGTCTACTTAGACTTGGAGGGCTTCTCAACACTGGGATGATTCTTTAGAAAAGGCTGAAAAACTACTTCTCTGGAGGTGTGAATGTTTCATGCATGCTCACTGGCTGGAGCTCTGCCAGACCAGAGAGAGCTGCATCGAGGACCCTTCACCAGCACTTCACACCCTTTCGTGTCTGTGGTTCTGAAATAGAATGCTCCTTGAATACTCTCTCCAAGCTGCCAGCCCCTCACCAAACCCTGGGAATCTTCCCACAGGGCAGACTGGTTGCAGAAGAGCATACAGACTCCCCAGGAGTCCACCCCATCGCTGCAGACTCCAAGGACAAGCACAGAAACAGCACAGAGTTTTTAACAAGCAGAGCCTCCGTGGAAGGATCTCCCTTATGGAGATTTATCCTACAGTCTCTGTTTCACTCAAGGGTGTGCCCCAGCTTTCTCTGAAGCCACGAGGTCAGGAGAGCCTCCAGTCAGACCAGCTGAGATGTACAAGCAGAACTCGCCCATCCCAAGTGAGAATCTGCCTTTGCAGACTTTCATTCAGCAGACACTGGTCCCACACGATCTGGACATAGCTTGTGGCCAGAGTTCACAAACTTGCAAGGCCAAGTGGTAAGGTTCAACAGCTGGTCAAGGAACTAAGATCCCACAAGCCACACGTGGTGGCCACCCCCCCCCCTCAAAAAAAAGTTAGGATTCAGTCAATCTGCACACATTTACTGAGAGTCTGCACTCCCAGGCACCGCCCCCCTCTCAGGACCCTGCCATCCCTCTGACACGTGGCTCCCTGCTCTCCCCAGCTCTCCTCTACTTCTGAAAACTGCAGCCCACATCCTCTCAGAAGTTTGCTGTGGTTATAATTTTCTTCTGCAGCATCCCAAGGTCCTCTCTGGCGCTCCTACGACAGGAATCTCAACACCACACCCACTCTGCTGTCTGCTGTTCTCTGCTCTGTGTGTGCTGTATCCGTATATGACAGCTGGCTGGAATAGGCTTTCACCACACTTGGTTTGCCTTCCTACTCCCAGCCCCTCAGTGGCCTCAGAGCTGGAAAACAGCAGGACCCTGTTCTGCTGGATTTATGGCTGTTCCAGACAAACTATGCCAACTCAGCAGTGGAAACCCATTCATGCTCCTCAAGTTCACACACGCTTCCTTTCCCAAGAAGGACAGGCTTCGCCTTGGGGTGATTTCAGCATTGCTCCTGCCTCACAACTGAACAACCAAATACACAAGCATGCGCTGACTTATGTAATAGGGGATGCCAAAGAAAGTCTCCAGGTTATGTTCCCCTGGCTACAGAGAATGCAGGTAGGCACTGTTTGGCACAGTATATGTGATCCTCATTAAGTAGATGGCTCTGTAACCTTTGCCAACCAAATCCTACTGTAAAGGCTGGAAACGTGCTATTTTAAAAGAGCCTTTCAAAACATGGACTCTTGCATGGAAATTTATTCCCTTCTTTTCCTTTCTTAAAATTCAGAGATAAAGATACAAAGGTGCCTCAGAAAGTTAAATGCATTACCAGCCTGCGTTTAGTGGACTCTGACCAGCATTGTTATTTAATGAAACAGAAGAAAATATCAGAACACAGCACATATAGTATGGGTGTTCTTTCATGAAACTTGAGTGTATGTGTGTACACATATGTGTGTGTATACTGAATTAGGGTGTAAAGTAAATTTCCTATTGTGGGTCATGGTCAAAGTCTAAAACCACTGATACGTGGTAAGACTTAATATTTATTATTAGATTTGTATAAGATGATAGAAGAGGGGTACACAGTCTAAATAAGAGTTTTGTTGAGTTCCAACAAGAAGCTTTATTATTTCAAGCCAGTGTTTTCCAAACTTTTGAGTAAGACCCACAGTACCAAACACATTTAGCCTATCTGTATTGCTCTCTGATATTTACTTTTTTTCTTTTTAATGCTAATCACGACCCATTAAACGGACTTCAATGCCCACTAATGAGCTGTGACTTGCTTCAAGTCTGAAAAGCATGGTTCTGGGGAATGATTGTACTTCCTGACCACGGAGCGAGAGAGAACAAACCGTGCCTGCCCAGAATACCAAGGAGTGTGAAGGGAGGCCAGGCGTGGTTCTGGCGACCTGCTCCAGTTTCTTTCCGTATGAAAAAGGTTTAAACGGGGGAGGCCAGGGGCCGCTAACCCAGATACCTCTCCACTCAGAATAACAAGAGGTAGCTTGGATAGGAGTCCTTTACTGGCCTAAGGAGACTAACCTGGATTCCAAACTGTTTTTTTACAAAGACAGACATGAAAACTGGGCATGCCCAAATCCCTCAACAATGTAGCCAACAAACACCTCTCTTCCTGCCAGGAGTTTGCAGTGCCTTTAAAACATCCTCTAAGTCCCAGCCCCCGATTCCCAGTCAACGTCCCAACATCCTTGAACCCTGCAACTAGTGACCAAGGGCTCCCATTCTTGTCAGTTCCACTCACTTACCACTCCCTCATCCCACCCTACCCCAGGGGTACAGGATTTTCATTTCCACAAGAAAGCCGGAAAGCCCCCGAGTCCCATCCACACTTCCCAGCCCGGTGGTCTGGTGGAGGTGAGGATCTAGAGACCACTACACTGCCTTCTGGCCATTGCCCAGAGCCAAAGTCACTGCTGCCATCTGCACAAACGAGGAGGTGACAAGTGAAGTGCCTGTCTCGCATTCACGCCGAGGGTGCTCCAAGGATCCGCTCCTGAGTCCTTGGCCCCCACCAAGTCAAGGCTGATCACCCTCTCCTCCCCACTTGAGCAGCAGTGGAGCAGGCAGAGGCTTAGGCTTCTGATGGTCTCATTTAGCACTCAAGTACTGTGTTATCTGGTCACTAGCTTCACAGTCTATTAACCAGGCTCCCTAACCAGCTGACAAGCTTCTGGAAGATAGGAACCAGTCAAACTTAGAGTCTGAGTACAGGACAGGGGCTGGATACAGTACCATGGGGCCGGAGCCAACAAGGGTTCCAAGGAGAAACCCAGCAGGAGATATAAAGACAGTTAGGAAGACCGTGGGATTGCCTCACCGCTAGAGCAACAGCGGCCACCCCCGTGGTTTGATTTAAGGGCCTCTCGAGGAGTGAAAGATGGAGGGGTGGATCTGCGCTGAGTCTGGCTGAAGTTGGTAGGAGGCTACAAGGCCGGGTGTGGGAGTTGGGGGGCAAGGGAAAATACTTCCGGACGGGTGGGAGGGAGACACCTGGGCGCTGGGCGCAGTCCAGAAGTAAGAAGTGCGGTAACGGGAGTGAAGAGTTCCCAAAATGAATGTTATAAGCTTAGACGAGGCTACCAAATCTCGCAGAGATTTTACAAACAAGGTGAAGAAAGATCCGAAGTAGACCGTCCTAATTATATAACACGACAAGCGGTGATACGCTCCTGAGAAAGATTTGCTAAGAAATACACGTTTCCTGGGAGCGTTCGGGATCGGATTCTCCACGGATGTGGCCATACGTTGCCGCGCCGAGGACAAAGTTGAGGCCATCCGCTGAAACCGCTGGCGGAGACCGCCGGAGCCGCGGTCACGGCCGCGCGGCTGGCGCGGGGATCTCTGGCGCCCCCCATCACCCGCCCCTCCTTCCTCCAAGCGCTCCCAGGCGGCCGAGGGGCGGTGAAAACTCTTCGTAGTCTTGCATCAGACTAAAGGCGGGTATGGCGTTTGCTGCCCCAGTCCCGCCGCTTTCCCTGCGGCTTCTAGGGGAGCTTGCTGGAGCAGCCACGCGACAGGCTGGATTCCGCCAGCGTCCCCCAGGGAAGGCAGGACTTGGCTGGGCGAGCCAGGGCTGGGCCTGAGTTCCCTGAAGGGAACTCCGGTCCCTGAGTTCCAAGAAGGGAAGCCACTTTGGCGCCCCTCCCCCCGGCACCCCCGCACGAGGCGGGAGAGAAGGCCCCGGGCTGCCAGGGCCACTGCGCGCAAAGGCCCTGGGAAGCCGCGCTGGCATCCCGCGCGCAGCCTGCACTTTGCAATGTTGGCGGGAAACGTTCCAACGTGAAACACGCCGTTGCAAACTGAACGGAAAGTCTGCATCCTGCAGCTTGTAGACGTTGGTTCCTCCCTCTTTCTCCCTCCACCTTCCCCAGCCCCCAAACTCGGGAGACCCCCAAGACTGACCACCAGGTAGGAGGTGAGGGTGGGGCGCGCTGGGCCGAGTGTGTCAACCACTGTCCACGGAGGATGCCACACAGCCCTTGTCTTTCTCACGCTCGCCTAACCTGCAGCTCGGCTATCAGCTCCTCTTTGCTCAGGTTCTGCTTCTCCACCACCTGCAGCCCTCCGTCTTGCAGGATCTTCCGGCAGCAAGGGTCCAGGCTATCACTGATAAGCACTTTCCGTAGATTTGCAAAGGCCATTGCTGGAGTCGGCCTTGGAATCTGCAGCTTTTCCTGGGCAGAAACACCTAAAGCGACACGCGGCTGCTTCGACTGGCGGGCTTCAGTAACTGGGCAGGATTCGCGATTGGACAGAAACTCTCCAACTCTCTGTGACTCCGCCCCCTCGTGGTGGTTCTGGGTCTTCAGATCTCCTCCCACTTTATTATCCTCGAGACAGTCTCTCAATCTCAACCAAAGCATTTCTCTATTAAGTGGTGAGCAGACAGAAGCATGTTTTTGCTGAGTAGCTGATTCATATCTGAAATAAGTTGAGAAATATTCGCTCTCATCACGAGAGAAATATTTCCTCTTCACTTTCCTCTTAAGGACCTAGCTCTTCAACAAGCACTTATTAACGCACCCACTATGTGCAAGGCAAGGCGCTGGATGCTGAAGGGGCTCGAATTTCAAAAGGACATAGCCCCTTTCCTCTGGTTGGCTAACATCCGAGAGTACCAAAGACACAGATGTGGAAAGTTAAATAATAAAAAGCAATAGGGAACTGTTTCTGAAACCTCACAAAACCATGATTAATTCCAAATGAATGATGCAATGAAAATTGTAAATTTGAAAAAGAACAAGGGACTGGTCCATTTGGACTAGTCAAAATATTTGTTCAATATTCTCCTCTTCCACTACTTCCTCTCTAATTACTTTAAAAAGAAAGAAGAAGAAAAAGAAGAAAATGAGATGTCAGTCTGGCCTAATTTATATATTGACCAAGGAGGCACTTCCAGCCCTTATCTCCTTTATGTTTAAACCCTACAACAAACATGCTCTTCCATGCCCTATCTTACAGAATACTGGAAAATCCTATTTTGGATTTTTTTAAGGCCACCTAGAATCAGAAACCGGAGAGGGCAATGGCAACCCATTCCAGTACTCTTGCCTGGAAAATCCCATGGATGGAGGAGCCTGGTAGGCTACAGTCCATGGGGTCACCAAGAGTCAGACACTTACTGAGCGACTTCACTTTCACTTTTCACTTTCATGCATTGGAGAAGGAAATGGCAACCCACTCCAGTGTTCTTGCCTGGAGAACCCCAGGGACGGGGGAACCTGGTGGGCTGCCATCTATGGGGTCGCACAGAGTCAGACACGACTGAAGTGACTTAGCATCAGTAGCAGGATCAGAAACAGAGTCAGGGACCCTCACAGACGAATTAGAATTCATTATATCCAGCCCACTTAACCTTTGTGTTCTGTTGTCCTACGCTATTCACAATGCTCGGGTGCAAGAGCCTTATCCTATAGAACTATTCAGTGTCAACACTCTCATGTAATGAAGCTGTGGACAGATGATTCCTAGGCACAAATCAGAAGTTAGACCAAATGCTTCCAATAGGAAAGAAGATAATTTGGCTATCCTGTTTGCTGGTTTGGATGATTTCTTGCTCCCGCATCCCAGCACTCCTGAGTATTTCATTTCTCTTCCTCTCAGGAGGTGTCCAGCAACCCTGGAGGCCTGGGGAGCAGACAGTGGAACTGGCCCAAGAGGCTAACAAAGCAATTTGGGAAGCACCCATTTTGGCTACCTCTTTAACTCAACTGTTTCCTGGACTCACCCTCTGCTTCCATTCAGTGTAGAATCTAAAGCCCACTGTATCTGAAGGGTAACCCCAACCCTTGACCCCAAGTCAAACTTCTCAGATGCTGTTGAACTCAAAACCAGAGGCCCTTCCACACCTGTCACCTGGGCATTATTTTCTTGCTTTAGTATTTATGACCCACCTACTTTCACACTGGACACACAAAAGGTACTTCTAAGCCCATTAAGAAAGTAGTCAACAGATGTGTTCAGTTCCAGTTAGAAAGGAGGGTGTGTAATAATTTTTACCATAAACAAGTCAGAAACTTGTTCCTCTTTTAAATTTTCTTTGGCATTGTCTTCAAGTTATCTCATAGTACCTTGGACAACATATATGTGAACATTTCATGTCTCATTCTCCCCCTAGGATCAGAGACACAACTTTATGTCCCTCTAGACTAAGATCATGGCATCTGGTCCTTCACTTCATGGGAAATAGATGGGGAAACAGTGGAAACAGTGTCAGACTTTATTTTGGGGGGCTCCAAAATCACTGCAGATGGTGACTTCTGCCATGAAATTAAAAGACGCTTACTCCTTGGAAGGAAAGTTATGACCAACCTGGATAGCATATTCAAAAGCAGAGACATTACTTTGCCAACAAAGGTCCATCTAGTCAAGGCTATGGTTTTTCCAGTAGTCATGTATGGATGTAAGAGTTGGGCTATAAAGAAAGCTGAGCACCAAAGAATTGATGCTTTTGAACTGTGATGTGGGAGAAGACTCTTGAGAGTCCCTTGGACTGCAAGGAGATCCAACCAGTCCATTCTGAAGGAGATCAGCCCTGGGATTTCTTTGGAAGGAATGATGCTGAAGCTGAAACTCCAGTACTTTGGCCACCTCATGCGAAGAGCTGACTCATTAGAAAAGACTCTGATGCTGGGAGGGATTGGGGGCAAGAGGAGAAGGGGACGACAGAGGATGAGATGGCTGGATGGCATCACTGACTCAATAGACGTGAGTCTGAGTGAACTCCAGGAGTTGGTGATGGACAGGGAGGCCTGGCATGCTGCAATTCATGGGGTCGAAAAGAGTCAGACACAACTGAGAGACTGAACTGAACTGAATAGTGCCTGGCACAGAGATTTCCATGTTGGAGATTCAGAAGACATTGCGTTCAAATTTAACTTATCAAGCACCTACTATGTGCCAGGTACCATGGCTTAACACTAGGGTGCAGTGATGTACCAGTCACACCCCTTTCACCTGAAAAAACAAGAAAAACAACACAGACATATAGAGAATGGATTTACACATAGCGGAGGAAAGAGAGGGTGGGATGAATTAAGAGCGTAGCATCGACATATATACAGTACCTTGTGTAAAACAGATAGCTGGTGGGAAGCCCTGTGATGACCTAGAGGAGTGGGACACGGGGCATTGGGAGGGAGGCTTAAAAGGGAGGTGATATGAGTATACTCATAGCTAATTCATGTTGTACAGCAGAAACCAACATAACATTGTAAAGCAATTATCCTCCAATTAAAAAATAAATTTTAAAAAAGAAGAAAAACAACACAAAGTATAGCATTCAAAGAATAAACATAAATATGCTGAAGTGCTTTAACAGCAAGAAGGAGACCTCCCAGCACAAACTAGGGGCAGCAGGAAAAATTCTAGAAAGGTTGCCTTTGAGCTGACACTTTGATGCTCACTGAAGGCAGGCACTCGAAGAGGTCCAAGGATACAGAGATGAGTACAACTTATTCTGCCTTCAAACTGCTCATGGTCAGTCACCTAATCTTGAAAGCATATAGTATATATAGAATAGGAAGCTGCCATGTAGAGGAAAAAAAATAACATTTACAAAAACCCAGAGAAGTGAAGAATTATAAGATGTTCACAATGGCTACTCCAGGGGTATTGGCTGTGGAGGTGCCAGAGGAGCAGATAAGACTATAGAGGAGCCAGCAGTGAAAAGTCTTGTCCAGAGAAGAGGTTTCAATTTGACTCAAAAGGTAGAACAGAGGTGCTGAGCCAATTTTTAGAAGTGATATAGTTATATTGGGCTTCCCAGATGGCGCTAGTGGTAAAGAACTCACTTGCCAATGCAGGAGACATAAGAAATGGGGGTTTGATCCCTGGGTCAGGAAGATCCCCTGGAGAAGGAAACGACAACCCACTCCAGTAATTATTGCATAAGGAATCCCATGGACAGAGGAGTCTGAAGGGCTACAGTCCATGGGGTTGCAAGAGAGTCAAACACAACCGAAACAACTTAACACACATACGCACACGTACGCACACACATTGTTACATTAGCTGGCTGAGCTGAGCCTTGATGTGCTTAGTCATTCAATCATGTCTGACTCTTTGCGACCCCATGGACAGTAGCCTGCCAGGCTCCTCTGTCCATGGGATTCTCCAGACAGGAATACTGGAATGGGTTGCCACTTCCTTCTCCAGAGCCTTGATACTGTTAGTTCAGTTCAGTTCAGTCGCTCAGTCGCGTCCGACTCTGCAATTCTGTGGACTGCAGCACGCCAGGCCTTCCTATCCATCACCAACTCCCGGAGTACACCCAAACTCATGTCCATTGAGTCGGTGATGCCATCCAACCATCTCATCCTCTGTTGTCATCTTCTCCTCCCGCCTTCAATCTTTCCCAGCATCAGGGTCTTTTCCAGTGAGTCAGTTCTTCGCATCAGGTGGCCAAAGTATTGGAGTTTCAGCTTCAAACATCAGTCCTTCCAGTGAACACTCAGGACCGACTCCTTTAGGATGGACTGGTTGGATCTCCTTGCAGTCCAAAGGACTCTCAAGAGTCTTCTCCAACACCACAGTTCAAAAGCATCAATTCTTTGGTGCTCAGCTTTCTTTATAGTCCAACTCTCACATCCATACATGACCACTGGAAAAACCATAGCTTTGATTAGGTGGACTTTTGTTGGCAAAGTAATGTCTCTCCTTTTTAGTATGTTGTCCAGGTTGGTCATAACTTTTCTTCCAAGGAGTAAGTATCTTTTAATTTTATGGCTGCAGTCACCATCTGCAGGGATTTTGGAGCCTCAAAATATAAAGTCTGCCACTGTTTCCACTATTTCCCCATCTATTTGCCATGAAGTTATGGGACTGGATGCCATGATCTTAGTTTTCTGAATGTTGAGCTTTAAGCCAACTTTTTCACTCTCCTCTTTCACATTTATCAAGAGGCTCTTTAGTTCTTCTTCACTTTCTGCCATAAGGGTGGTGTCATCTGCATATCTGAGGTCCAGCAATCTTGATTCCAGCTTGTGCTTCATCCAGCCCAGCGTTTCTCATGATGTACTCTGCATATAAGTTAAATAAGCAGGGTGACAATATATAGCCTTGACATACTCCTTTCCCTATTTGGAACCAGTCTGTTGCTCCACTTCCAGTTCTAACTGTTGCTTCCTGACCTGCATACAGATTTCTCAAGAGGCAGGTCAGGTGGTCTGATATTCCCATTTCTTTCAGAATTTTCCACAGTTTATTGTGATCCACACAGTCAAAGGCTTTGGCATAGTCAATAAAGCAGAAGTAAATGTTTTTCTGGAACTCTCTTGCTTTTTCAATGATCCAGTGGATGTTGACAATTTGATCTCTGGTTCCTCTGCCTTTTCTAAAACCAGCTTGAACATCTGGAGGTTTATGGTTCATGTATTGTTGAAGCCTGGCTTGGAGAATTTTGAGCATTACTTTACTAGTGTGTGAGATGAGTGCAATTGTGTGGTAGTTTGAGCATTCTTTGGCATTGCCTTTCTTAAGGATTGGAATGAAAACTGACCTCTTCCAGTCCTGTGGCCACTGCTGAGTTTTCCAAATTTGCTGGCATATTGATTGAGTGCAGCACTTTCACAGCATCATCTTTTAGGATTTGAAATAGCTCAACTGGTATTCCATCACCTCCACTAGCTTTGTTCATAGTGATGCTTCCTAAGGCCGACTTGACTTCACATTCCAGGATGTCTGGCTCTAGGTGAGTGATCACACCATCATGATTATCTGGGTCATGAAGATCTTTTTTCTACAGTTCTTCTGTGTATTCTTGCTAGATAATATTCCTACCCACCCCACCTACCTCCACCCCTCACCCCTCACCCCATCTCCAACTTCCATTGTAGGTTGGAGGTTTTTCTTTTATAACAGGGGGCTGTGCGTGTTAAGTCTCTTCAGAGGGCTGGAGAAGGGCAATTGTTTTCCCTCTCTCTGTGTTGAACAAAAACTTTGGTTCTCTTGGAAGTATTAGGAAAATAGTTCTGCCTTTCTCTCCAGACACCTCATACCCTCCCCACCCCTGACACTTGCCCCTTGGGAAGTGTCTGATCAGATTCGTGAATTTGGGGGAAAGGTCCTGGTGTGAGTCAGGCCAGCCACTTCTTGGCTGTCTCTTTTAGAGTAGAAAACCCACAGATAACGTGCACTCTGCTGCTTCCTGGTACGTGATGAACCCCCCAGGGCAGGCCCCACCCCACGCGCCTGAGGGTGCAGAGCTGCAGCTGCCCAGCCGCTCTTCCTGAGGAGGGTAAGGTCCAGGGCAAGGGGGGAGGTGGGAGAAGTAGGAATCCCATTTGATCTCCAAACTCACATCATGAATAATAAAACAGACATTTTTAGTGGTAGAGGATGAATTGTCATCTGCAAAACACGCACAACTGGATTTGAATTCCAGCTTCTCAAATCACTGATAATGCGACCTTGGGCAAATTGCATTGCCTCTGTAAGACTTAGTTTTCTTCTCTATAATATGAGACTAACAGTGGGATAGTGTTTACTTCATAAGGTTGTCGTGAAGATTAACAAGGTTGTTGCGAAGAGCCCACAGATAACTGCCAGCTGTAGTGCGTGGCTTTCATTCATTCAGTCAGTTAATATATGTTTATTGGGAGCTTGTGAGCCTGGCACTGCTGAAGGTGCTGGAAATGAAGCTTTGAATGGGACAAACACAACCTCTGCCCTCATGGAGCTTGTGTTCTAGTTGGAGAATGAAAATGAGTAAGTAAATAAATGAAAGATTTAAAAAGATAATCTTAGGGTTAAGTTTAATGAAGAATAAAAACAGTGATGTGATAGAGGGTTGTGATAAGGGGACATCTATTTCCCTGTCTATTTCCCTGTCTATGATCAGGGAAGGCTTTCGAAGAAGATGATATTTGAGGTAAGACTAAAATAAGTCAATTATTGGGCATCCCTAGTAGTCCTTCCCTAGTGGCTCAGATGGTAAAGCGTCTGTCTGCAATGCAGGAAACCCGGGTTCGAACCTTGTGTTGGGAAGATCCCCTGGAGAAGGAAATGGCAGCCTACTCCAGTATTCTTGCCTGGAAAATCCCATGGGTCATGGAGCCTGGTAGGCTACCATCCATGGGGTCGCAAAGAGTCGGACACGACTGAGCAACTTAACTTTCACTTTCGCTAGTAGTCTGGTGGCTAAGTCTCCAGACTCCCAGTGCAGGGAGGCCTGAGTTCCATCCCTGGTCAGGGAACCAGATCCCCCATACTGCAACTAAAAATCCTGCATGCAGCTACTAAGACTGGGTGCAGCCAAATAAATATATATTTATAATAGTAAAATAAAATGCACTGTAAAAAAGATGTCAATCATGCAAAGCAATAAGGAGGGGGAGTTCTAGGCAGCAGGGAAAGCAGAACAAGTCAAGGAACTGGCCCACCAGTATTTCAATAACACTTACTGTGTGCCAGGCATGCGATAACCATGCTAAACAAGTCATGTGAGGCCACTGCCCTCAGGGAACTCACAGCCAGTGAGTGAGCACATGTGCTGTGTGTTTCATCTGTACTGGACAGTGAGGAAAGCCTCTGCGGAGACGGTGCTGAACTTGAGATCTGAAAGTGGAGAAAGAGCCCTGGAGAACTCTGGAGGAAAGGAAACAGTAAGAACAAAGTCGCTTGGGTAGAAAAGAGCATGGCTTTTTCTCGAAACTGACAGAAGTTCCAAAAACCTGTCATGTAGAGAGATCAAGAGGGAATGTGGCCCTAGAAGAGATGGGGAAGTTATCAGGGAACAGACCACTCAAACCATGGGAATAGACTGGATTTTCAGCATTCTTGGGATTCCCTTGTGCCTCAGCTGGTAAAGAATCTGCCTATAGTGAGGGAGACCTGGCTTCGATTCCTGGGTTGGGAAGAGCCCCTAGAGAAGGGAAAGATTACCCACTCCAGTATTCTGGCCTGGAGAATTCCATGGACTGTATAGTCTATGGGGTCACAAAGAGTTGGACACGACTGAGCGACTTGCACTTTCACTTTGACCATTCACATTTATGGATGTGAAGAACAGCATTTAAACTATCCCAAAGGAAAAGGGATCACTCAAGTGTCTGAAAAGATCAAGTCTGGACAGAAATGAGCTCAAATGGCAATCTGTATCTCTCTCCTATCTCTGTTTTCCTCTGAGTTTGCTTCATTTCTAGAAAGGCAAGATGTGGCATATGCTTGCCTGCTAAGCTGCTTCAGTCATGTCTGACTCTTTGCAACCCTATGGACTATAGCCCACCAGGTTTCTCTGTCCATGGGATTCTCCAGGCAGGAATACTGGAGTGTGTTGCCATGCCTTCCTCCAGGGGATCTTCCCTACCCAAGGACTGAACCTGTGTCTCTTTCAACTCCTGCATAGGCAGGCAAGTTCTTTACCACTAGTGCCACCTAGGAAACCCAAGATGTGACATCAGTTAAGTTCAGTCGCTCAGTCGTGTCCAACTCTTTGTGACCCCATGGACTGCAGCACACCAGGCCTCCCTGTCCATCACCAGCTCCCAGAGATTACTCAAACTTGTGCCCAATGAGTTGGTGATGCCATCCAACCATCTCATCCTCTGTTGTCCCCTTCTCTTCCTGCCTTCAATCTTTCCCAGCATCAGGGTCTTTTCCAATGAGTCAGCTCTTCGCACGAGGTGGCCAAAGTATTGGAGTTTCAGCTTCAACGTCAGTCCTTCCAATGAATATTCAGGACTGATTTCCTTTAGGATGGACTGGTTGGATCTCCTTGCAGTTCAAGGGACTCTCAAGAGTCTTCTCCAACACCACAGTTCAAAAGCATCAATTCTTCGGCGCTCAGCCTTCTTCACAGTCCAACTCTCACATCCATACATGACTACTGGAAAAACCATAGCCTTGGCTAGACAGACCTTTGTTGGCAAAGTAATGTCTCCGCTTTTGAACATGCTATCTAGGTTGGTCATAACTTTTCTTCCAAGGAGTAAGCATCTTTTTATTTCATGGCAGAAGTCACCATCTGCATTGATTTTGGAGCCTGAAAAAATAAAGTCAGCCACCATTTCCACTGTTTCCCTGTCTATTTCCCATGAAGTGATGGGACACAATGCCATGATCTTAGTTTTCTGAATGTTGAGCTTTAAGCCAACTTTTTCACTCTCTTCTTTCAATTTCATCAAGAGGCTCTTTAGTCCTTCTTCACTTTCTGCCATAAAGTGAAAGTGAAGTCACTCAGTCGTTTCCTACTCTTTGCGACCCTATAGACTGTAGCCTACCAGGCTCCTCTGTCCATGGGATTTTCCAGGCAATAGTACTGGAGTGGATTGCCATTTCCTTCTCCAGGAGATCTTCCCAACCCTGGGCTCGAACCCGGGTCTCCCACATTGTAAACAGACGCTTTACCGTCTGAGCCACCAGGGAAGTCCATAAGGGTGGTGTCATCTGCACATCTGAGGTTATTGATATTTCTCCCAGCAATCTTGACTCCAGCTCATGCTTCCTCAAGCCTAGTGTTTCTCATGATGTACTCTGCATATAAGTTAAATAAGCAGGGTGACAATATACAGCCTTGACGTACTCCTTTTCCTATTTGGAACCAGTCTGTTGTTCCATGTCCAGTTCTAACTGTTGCTTCTTGACCTTCGTATAGATTTCTCAAGAAACAGGTCAGGTGGTCTGTATTCCTGGCTTGAGAACCCCATGAACAGTATGAAAAGGCAAAAAGATAGGACACTGAAAGATGAACTCCCCAGGTGGGTAGGTGCCCAATATGCTCCTGGAGACCAGTGGAGAAATAACTCCAGAAAGAATGAAGAGATGGAGCCAAAGCAAAAACAACACCCAGTTGTGGACATGACTGGTGATGGAAGCAAGGTCCGATGCTGTAAAGAGCAATATTGCATAGGAACCTGGAATGTTATATCCATGAATCAAGGCAAATCGGAAGTGGTCAAACAGGAGATGGCAAGAGTGAACATCGACATTTTAGGAATCAGCGAATTGAAATGGACTGGAATGGGTGAATTTAACTAAGCTGACCATTATATCTACTACTGTGGGCAAGAATCCCTTAGAAGAAATGAAGGAACTATCATAGTCAACAAAAGAGTTCAAAATGTAGTACTTGGGTGCAATCTCAAAAATGACAGAATGATCTCTGTTCGTTTCCAAGGCAAACCATTCGATATCACGGTAATCCAAGTCTATGCCCCAGTCAGTAATGCCGAAAATGCTGAAGTTGAACAGTTCTATGAAGACCTACAAGAACTTCTAGAATTAACACCCCGAAAAGATGTCCTTTTCATTATAGGAGACTGGAATGCAAAAGTAAGAAGTCAAGAAACACCTGGAGTAACAGGCAAATTTGGCCTTGGAGTACAGAATGAAGCAGGATAAAGGCGAATAGAGTTCTACCAAGAGAATGCACTGGTCATAGCAAACACTCTCTTCCAACAGCACAAGAGAAGACTCTACACATGGACATCACCAGTTGGTCAACACCGAAATCAGATTGATTATATTCTTTGCAGCCAAAGATGGAGAAGCTCTATACAGTCAGCAAAGACAAGACTGGAAGCTGACTGTAGCTCGTATAATGAATTCCTTATTGCCAAATTCAGACTTAAATTGAAGAAAGTAGGGAAAACCACTAGTCCATTCAGGTATGACCTAAATCAAATCTTTAATGATATACAGTGGAAATGAGAAATAGATTTAAGGGACTAGATCTCATAGACAGAGTGCCTAATGAACTATGAACGGAGGTTTGTGACATTGTACAGGAGACAGGGAGTAAGACCATCCCCAAGAAAAAGAAATGCAAAAAAGCAAAATGGCTGTCTGAGGAGGTCTTACAAATAGCTGAGAAAAGAAAAGTGAAAGGCAAAGAAGAAAAGGAAAGATATACCCATTTGAATGCAGAGTTCCAAAGAATAGCAAGGAGAGAGAAGAAAGCCTTCCTCAGTGATCAGTGCAAAGAAATAGAGGAAAACAATAGAATGAGAAAGACTAGAGATCTCTTCAAGAAAATTAGAGATACCAAGGGAACATTTCATGCAAAGATGGGCTCGTTAAAGGACAAAATGGAATGGACCTAACAGAAGCAAAAGATATTAAGAAGAGGTGGCAAGAATACACAGAAGAACTGTAGAATAAAAGATTTTCACGACCCAGATAATCATGATAGTATGATCACTCACCTAGAGCCAGACATCCTGGAATGTGAAGTCAAATGGGCCTTAGAAAGCATCACTACAAAAAAAGCTAGGGGAGGTGACGGAATTCCAGTGGAGTTATTTCAAAGCCTAAAAGATGATGCTGTGAAAGTGCTGCACTCAATATGCCAGCAAATTTGGAAAACTCAGCAGTAGCCACAGGACTGGAAGAGGTCAGTTTTCATTCCAATCCTTAAGAAAGGCAATGCCAAAGAATGCTCAAACTACCACACAATTGCACTCATCTCACAGGCTCATAAAGTAATGCTCAAAATTCTCCAAGCCAGGCTTCAACAATATGTGAACCATGAACTTCCAGATGTTCAAGCTGGTTTTAGACAAGGCAGAGGAACCAAAGATCAAATTGCCAACATCCGCTGGATCATTGAAAAAGCAAGAGAATTCCAGGAAAACATCTATTTCTGCTTTATTGACTATGCCAAAGATGTGACATAAATGTCATAAAATAATGAACAGAAGATTCAGCTGTATATTCTAGCACTTTAGCATCCTAAAAGATTGCACTAGTCATCCAATGATTGTTGCAAAATATTCAGACCTGATCCTCATTGGGCAAATCTGGGACATGTATCTGTCCTTGAACCATTCTCTGTGGCCTGCAGAAAGAACATGCTGACTGGACAGTCTGAGAGAAAGCACGCACTTCAGATTGGAGGAAAAGATTTTTTCCATCTGAAGTGTACACTAATAGTGTAAGAAAAGTGGGTCCCCAAGGGAAAATTCAGGGTGCTGAACCCAAAGAAGAGTTGTGAAGACTGGGGGACAGGCTAGCAACACCATGGAAAGGAGTTTACATTTTATTCTAACTAGGATGGGAAGCCATTGAAAGGTTAGATATAAGAAGAGGCAAGTATTACCTAAGTTTTAAAATGATCACTGTACTTTAACACACAAAAGAGTCCTCTTTTACAGTGTTGTTTTGATGATAATGATGAAGATAACAATAAATATAAGGATGATAATGATTAGAAGAATGGGTCCCTTGTTTGGCACATGAAGCCACTCAGTAAGGTACACTCAGAACTTGAAAAGGCAAGTCTCTGATGGTGAAACTGATAAGAGTCACTGACTAACATGAATTTAATCACTTGAGAAAGTAAACCATCCTGAGAGAAGGTAAATGCCTGAAATAGGATTTGGGGGAACCACCAGATCAAATGAAGGGAAGAAGAATACTATTTCATCCAAATACAATTGAATGTTAAGGGGAGAAAACTCATAATATGATCAACTGGATTATAATTTTTCTGCAAAAAGAATGTATTAATAGAAAGGCTGGTCTGCACCTTCAAAAGGGTGATGCGAGTCAAGTCTTGGCTTTTACCCAGCACTGTTCCAGCAGAAAAAGAAGAAAAGAATGCGTGTGACCACAGGCATGTGATGGTCATTAGCAAGGTGAACCCTTTTGTGGTACAGAGAGAATTCATCCGATAGAATCACAGTCTATATAAAAATACCCTGCTGATTACACGACTCTTTTTCTTAGCATTCTTCTTTACCTTCTTAGTGACCAGTGAAGACCTCTTTTTCTTACCACTCTTCAGAGTATTTTATATTCCAGATACCCAGATGCCAGTAAGCGACCACAGGGTGGGATCTCTTTCTCACCAGATCCCATCATCTTTGAGTCCTGTGGCAGAAGGAGAAACAGGCAGAAACTTAAACACCTGTTTTGTGAGGGGTGTCTGTCACCAGGGGAACGCTCTGAGTGACAGGAGCAGGGGAACAGTGTGTTCTCTTGTGGCAGTCACTAGACAAGCAATCCTCCTGTTTACCAACACGGGAACTTTCCGATTTGTTCTCTGGTCTCTTATGAGTTAGGCGAGTGAGAGTCTCTGAAACTGATCAATACGAGGGGCTCTGAGAAAATCAAATTTTTAAAACTTTTGACCCAAGAATGGACCCTGAGCTACTACTTTGGGAGTCTAGTCATCAGAAGGCTTCCTCGTGCCATCTCAGGCTCTCCCTTCCTTACCTTCAGCCTCAGTGTCTTGAAATTTATTTAAGTCACTGAACGCTGTAAGAATCCAATGAAAGCCACAAACCCTCTCACCTTCTAAATTGTGTAGATGGTTTTGAGGACTCGTGAGCTCTTGAAGCTTATTAATGGGCCTTACAGGATCCCATGAGCCTTTTGTTAATGTTAAAAAAATATTCAACCAAGTAAAATTGAAGATCTAAGTGGCTTCAAGGATTCAAGAATGAGCAGTATCCCGTCTAACAACTAAAAAGACTTTCCTGAGGGTTGCAGAAGGAAAAGAGAAAAGAGAGCAGCAAGGAAGTCATTAGCAGAAGAAAAGAAAGATTTTAGGCCAGGACATCTTTTGGGGACCAGTATTAATCTGTATCACATGAATTGTCTCTTCTTGGGGTGGGAGAGGGAGACGGAGAGGGCCTACAGGACACATTACCTCATCAGTGCTGACCAGAAACTGGTCCCAAACTGGCTGATTAAGATTACAGTTCTGGGGAAGGTCGAAACTGCTATTAAGTCACATATCAAGTCTAGGTTTGGAATCATGGCCTTTAGCACAAGCGATGCCATTTTGGGCCTGTGGTTTTCTCTTTAACATTAGAAACCCATATTTTACATAGATTAGATATGACAATAAAATGTAAAATGGTCATAATAATGATACAAATATTTACTGATCATTTTTAAGTGCTGCTGCTGCTAAGTCGCTTCAGTCGTGTCCGACTCTGTGCAACCCCATAGACGGCAGCCCACCAGGCTTCCCCGTCCCTGGGATTCTCCAGGCAAGAACACTGAAGTGGGTTGCCATTTCCTTCTCCAAAGCATGAAAGTGCTAGATATGTATAATTCAGTAAGTCCTCACAGCAACTCTACAGAGTAGGCATTCACTATTCTCATTTTACAAATAAATGATAAATCTGAGACACATTGCTATTTTTACCCCAACTTTATAATTTAGAGAAGTAAAGATGACTTGCTGAAAGTCACAAGACAATAGATAATAAAGTCAAAATTATAACTTTTCTTTAAATCGCTAGTTAAATTTCTAATTGTGCTGTCCTTAAATCTTTCAAAGTGAAATTAAAGGTCCTTCCATTTCTAGAATACTATATTCAATTTAGAAACAACAGCACAAAAGGCTTGAATGTTATAGCTATTGACAACAGCGAGAAATCAGGGATTCTGTGCTGCCTGAAAAGTTGTCCAACATATTTGTATCTACTAAGAAATGAGAGTGGTTGCAGAATAATGGTCCTCCAAGATGTTCCCCCACCAGGGTTTCCCTACAATGACCTGGATTTGATTCTTGGGTCAGGAAGATCCCCTGGAGAAGGGAATGGCAACCTACTCCAGTATTCTTGCCTGGAGAATTCCATGGACAGAAGAGCCTGGCGGGTTACAGTCCATGAGGTCCCAAAGAATTGGACGCGACTGAGAGACTAACACAAACACACACACACACACACACACACACACACACACAAGATGTCCACATCCTAATGACCAGAACCTGTGAATATGTCACCCTATATGGCACAAGGAACTTTGCAGATGTGATTAGGTTAAGGCGTTTGAGGTGGGGAGATGACCCTGGGTTATCTGAGGGGTGGATGTGAGACAGGAGATAGAAGGACCCTAGGCTAGACATTTACAACTGGCCTCCTGAAATGGTAAATATCCTGGCCTTGTGTCCTGTGAACACCTTAAGATAGCAATCATGGCAGAAACAAAAAGGGACTAAACCTTGTTTGCATAAACGATCAGGAGGTCATGTATCTCTCATCCTTGAGGCAAGGGAGACATTTCACACGTGCAGAAAGGCTACTTGGAGGTCAAAAAGGAAAGGTGGTTGTTGCTGTTTGGGGGCTTCCTAGGTGGCACTAGTGGTAAAAAACCCAGTTGCCAATGCAGGAGATGCAAGAGACAGGAGTTTGATCCCTGGATCGGGAAGATGTCCTGGAGGAGGACATGGCAACCCACTATAGTATTCTTGCCTGGAGAATCCCATGGACTGAGGAGCCTGGCAGGCTATAGTCCATGGGGTTGCAAAGAGTTGGACATGACTGAAGTGACTTGGCATGATGTTGTTGCTTAGTTGCTAGGCACCACCCGGTAACATGTAATGCTAATATGTGATGCCATAGGCCTCTGGGCTGGTATCCATCTTGGAAAAGAGTTGTGCATACATTTGGGGAGGGTTCTGGGGTAGGTTAGATGTGGAAAAAGAAACCAGTTAATTGGGTAAAAGTAAAGGGCTCTTGGAGGGCACAAACAAAACCTTGTGCACACCAGGACTGCCGCGTCCAGCACAAGCGGGTGAGAAAGACCTGAAACGGGGGCGAGCGCGTAATGAAAAGACAAACACATATAATTTGGCAAGTGAGGAGTCAGGGAGCCCTCCTGCTCTCCATGGCAGGAAGACAAAATGGCCCCTTTCAGCCTGCACTTTTATTGGCAGAAGTCACATGAGATCATTAGGGAATAGCCATACTGGGGAGTTTGATTAGCACAGGCTCTGCTGTTGGTCAGGAATATCTTGCTTTGTTTCCATGGAGAGGACCCAAAGGTAGGCAGTGAAGCGGAGCGGAGAGCACATCCTGACACAAGAATGTCCCGTTCAGCATGCTTACTAGGACAATCACGAGGGCACAGTTTGCCACACCCCCAAGTCATGGGGCAGGTTCTGGTCTCTGTTCCACCAGGCTGCAACACAGGACTCAGGAGAAAGGAGCAGCGAACCCACAAGAGACTGACCCAGACGTGCCCCTGAGTGTCTAGGAGTCTCCGGCAGAGACCTGCTGCAGGGTCAGCGGCATTGAGTGGGGCAGTGCATGCACAAGAACTTTTGAAGAAGGTCGCCATTACGTTCATTATCTCCACCATAGTTTGGCTTCAGGTCAAACAACTGGAAGGGAACACAGCCCCACCCATCAACAGAAAAGCCGATTAAAGATTTACTGAGCGTGGCCCGGCCCATCATAACAAGACCCAGTTTCCCCCTCAGTCAGTCTCTCCCATCAGAAAGCTTCAATAAGTCTCTTATCCTTATACATCAGAGGGCAAACAGAATGAAAACTACAGTCACAGAAAACTGATCAGACTGATCACATGGATCACAGCTTTGCCTTACTCAATGAAACTATGAGCCATGCCACTCAAGACGGACATGTCATGGTGGAGAGTTCTGACAAGACGTGGTCCACCAGAGAAGGAAATGGCAAACCACTTCAGTATTCTTGCCTTGAGAACCCCATGAACAGTATAAAAAGGCAAAAAGATAGGACACTGAAAGATGAACTCCCCAGGTAGGTAGGTGCCCAATGTGCTACTGGAGATCAATGGAGAAATAACTCCAGAATGAATGAAGAGATGGTGCCAGAGCAAAAACACTCAGTTGTGGATGTGACGGGTGATGGAAGTAAAGCCCGATGCTGTAAAGAACAATATTGCATAGGAACCTGGAATGTTAGATCCATGACTCAGGGTAAATTGGAAGTGGTCAAACAGGAGATGGCAAGAGTGAACATCGACATTTTAGGAATCAGCGAACTAAAATGGATAGGAATGGATGAATTTAACTCAGATGAGCATTATATCTACTACTGTGAGCAAGAATTCCTTAGAAGAAATGGAGTAGCACCCACAGTCAACAAAAGAGTCCAAAATGCAGTACTTGGGTGCAATCTCAAAAATGACAGCATGATCTTTGTTCATTTCCAAGGCAAACCATTCAATATCAGAGTAATCCAAGTCTATGCCACAACTAGTAATGCTGAAGATGCTGAAGTGGAACAGTTCTATGAAGACCTACAAGACCTTCTAGAACTAACACCCCAAAATGATGTCCTTTTCAGTTTAGGGAACTGGAATGCAAAAGTAGTAACAGGCCTGGAGTAACAGGCAAATTTGGCCTTGGAGTACAGAATGAAGCAGGGCAAAGGCTAACAGACTTTTGACAAGAGAATGCACGGGTCATAGCAAACACCCTCTTCCAACAGCACAAGAGAAGATTCTACACATGGACATCACCAGATGGTCAACACCAAAATCAGACTGATTATATTCTTTGCAGCCAAAGATGGAGAAGCTCTATACAGTCAGCAAAAACAAGACTGGGAGCTGACTGTGGCTCAGATCATGAACTCCTTATTGCCAAAGTCAGACTTAAATTGAAGAAAGTAGGGGAAAACACTAGTCCATTCAGGTATGACCTAAATCAAATCCCTTATGATTATACTGTGGAAGTGACAAATAGATTCAAGGGATTAGATCTGATAGACAGAGTGTCTGAATAACTATGGACAGGGGTTCGTGACATTGTACAGGAGGCAGTGATCAAGACCATCCCCAAGAAAAAGAAATGCAAAAAGTCAAAATCGTTGTCTGAGGAGGACTTACAAATAGCTGAGAAAAGAAAAGTGAAAGGCAAAGAAGAAAAGGAAAGATATACCCATTTGAATGCAAAGAATAGTGAGGAGAGATAAGAAGGCCTTCCTCAGTGATCAATGCAAAAAAAGAGGAAAACAACAGAATGGGAAAGACTAGTGATCTCTTCAAGAAAATTAGAGATACCAAGAGAACATTTCATGTAAAGATGGGCTCAATAAAGGACAGAAATGGTATGGACCTAACAGAAGCAGAAGATATTTTTAAAAGCTAGCAACAATACACAGAAGAACTATACAAAAAAGATCTACATGACCCAGATAATCATGATGGTGTGATCACTCACCTAGAGCCAGACATCCTGGAATGTGAAGTCAAGTGGGCCTTAGAAAGCATCACTACAAACAAAGCTAGTGGAGGTGATGGAATTCCAGTTGAGCTCTTTCAAATCCTGAAAGATGATGCTGTGAAAGTCCTGCACTCAATATGCCAGCAAATTTGGAAAACTCAGCAGTAGCCACAGGACTGGAAAAGGTCAGTTTTCATTCCAATCCTTAAGAAAGGCAATGCAAAAGAATGCTCAAACTACCACACAATTGCACTCATCTCACAGGCTTATAAAGTAATGCTCAAAATTCTCCAAGCCAGGTTTCAACAATATGTGAACCATGAACTTCCAGATGTTCAAGCTGGTTTTAGACAAGGCAGAGGAACCAGAGATCAAATTGCCAAATCCACTGGATCACTGAATAAGCAAGAGAGTTCCAGAAAAACATCTATTTCTGCTTTATTGACTATGCCAAAGCCTTTGACTGTGTGGATCACAACAACCTGTGGAAAATTCTTAAAGAAATGGAAAAATCAGACCACCTTATCTGCCTCCTGAGAAATCTGTATGCAGGTCAAGAAGCAACAGTTAGAACTGGACATGGAACAACAGACTGGTTCCAAATAGGGTAAGGAGTAAGTCAAGGCTGTATATTGTCACCCTGTTTATTTAACTTATATGCAGAGTACATCGTGAGAAACTCTGGGCTGGATGAAGCATAAGCTGGAATCAAGATTGCTGGGAGAAATATCAATAACCTCAGATATGCAGATGATACCACCCTTATGGCAGAAAGCAAAGAAGAACTAAAAAGCCTCTTGATGAAAGTGAAAGAAGAGAGTGAAAAAGCTGGCTTAAAATTCAACATTCAGAAAACTAAGATCATGGCATCTTGTCCCATCACTTCATGGCAAATAGATGGGGAAACAATGGAAACAGTAAGAGACTTTATTTTGGGGGGCTCCAAAATCACTGCAGATGGTAATGCAGCAATGAAATTAAAAGAGGCTTGCTCCTTGGAAGAAAAGTTATGACCAATCTAGACAGCATACTAAAAAGCAGAAACATTACTTTGCCAACAAAGGTTTGTCTAGTCAAAGCTATGGTTTTTCCAATAGTCAAGTATGGATGTGAGAGTTGGACTATAAAGAAAGCTGAGCACCAAAGAATTGATGCTTTTGAATTGTGGTGTTGGAGAAGATTCTTGAGAGTCCCTTGGACTGCAAGGAGATCCAACCAGTCCATCCTAAAGGAAATCAGTCCAGAATATTCATTGGAAGAATTGATGCTGAAGCTGAGGCTCCAATACTTTGGCCACCTGATGGGAAGAACTGACTCATTGGAAAAGACCCTGATGCTGGGACAGATTGAAGACAGCAGGAGAAGGGGACAACAGAGGATGAGATGGTTGGATGGCAATACTGACTCGATGGACATGAGTTTGAGTAAGCTCTGGGAGTTGGTGATGGGCAGAGAGGCCTGGCGCGCAGCAATCCACAGGGTCACAAAGAGTCGGACACGACTGAGTGACTGAACTGAACTGAACGGAGAGATTAAGTAGCACTGAAACAAAAATAAATTTTAGAAGCTAGGAAGGGTAGTGGGAAAAAGTGAAAGTGTTTGTCACTCAGTTGTATTCAGCTTTTTTCAACCCCATGGCCTTGTAGCATGCCCCAGTCCTTAGTCCATGGAATTTTTCAGGCAAGAATACTGCAGTGGGTTGCCATCCTTCTGCAGGGGATCTTCTCAACTCAGGAATTGAACTCAGGTCTCTTGCATTACAAGCAGTTTCTTTACTGTCTGAACCACTAAGGAAGGGTAGATGGAAGATTAATGAACTCCTCCCATAGCCCCACTTCTAATTAATAAGAGAATTTACATAAAATCAACAAACATAGACATTGGGTAGTCCTCTTTAAGCCTAAAATGAGACAGGATGGATAGGACAGGAAAACTCTCCTGTTTTTCCCTTCCTCAAGCATCTATTTCCTGGAGTGGTTAGCTGATTAAGGGTGCCTGAAGCCAGAGATAAAAGAGACAGGAAATGAAGGGCAAAAGGCTGACTATCCCCCAACCAGTTCAAAAATATGGATTTTGAACCAATGGAGTGTGGCTCTATAGGCAAATTCTGAAAAAGGTATTTAAGGGAGGTGATCCTGAGTCACAGGGGAATGCATGCAGCTCCAGTGCACTCAGGTGACAGAGGTGGGAGGCAGGAGGGGTGCACTGCCCCCGTCCTCATTCATTCTTTCCACACACTGTTTAAGTGAGTCACTACAACAAATCAGGCAGTTGTAGGGTCCTAGCTTTCATGGAAGTTACTTCTGGTAGAAGTGACAAGCATTGATCTAATTACCACACAAATCTTGTGGGGACATAAGCATTTAGTCCATAGCACCCTCCAAAACTTAAGCATTTCTCCCACTCCCAAACTGGGGCTCCAGTGTCAGTCTTCCTCAACATATACCTCAAGTGCAACAGTCCTTACTGTTACAGCTCAGAGCACAGGAGATTTCAGAATCAAATACATATGGATAAGACAAGAATTGATGCTTTCGAACTGTGGTGTTGGAGAAGACTCTTGAGAGTCCCTTGGACTGCAAGGAGGTCCATCCAGTCCATCCTAAAGGAAATCAATCCTGAATACTCACAGGAAGGACTGATGGTGAAACTGAACCTTCAGTACTTTGGCCACCTGATGTGAAGAGCCAACTCATTAGAAGAGACCCTGATGCTGGGAAGGATTGAAGGCAGGAGGAGAAGGGGACGACAGAGGATGAGATGGCTGGATGGCATCACCAACTCATTGGACTGAGTTTGAGCAAGCTCCAGGAGCTGGTGAGCGACCGGGAAGCCCGGTGTGCTGCAGTCCATGGGGTCACAAAGAGTCGGACGTGACTGAGCGACTGAGCAACAACAAAGACGTGTTACAAATTCAGTCTCCATTTACGCAGTAGACACTGACAGTCAACAAGGCATTAATCGTTCTTTCTTTTCCTAATTTTATTCTTCTTCCAGAGGGCAAGCTCCCTATTTCTTGCTTCAATAGTAGGAAAAAATTAGCCCTTAGACTAAGTATTGTTTTGGTCTTGCCTGACAAAGCTTAAGAGAAATACCTGAAAGGAGCAAACTGTTCCCAGTTAACCACGTCCCAGAACAACTTAAGAATATATGTAGACGGACAATAATAGCCAGCATGCAAGAAGGTAAAATTTGCCATGTTCAGAATTCAATAAAAGTGACCAAGCAAAGAAACAAGAACATGTGACTCTTAACAAGGAGAAAAGCCAGCCAACGGCAGCAACCCAGAACTTAGCGCAGATGATGGTATGAATAGACAAGAATAGAAAAGTCAGTGTGATAAATTTGTTCCATATATTCAAACAACTAAAGGAAGGATTGAACATGTGAAGTATAGACATGGATAGTATAAAAAAGAGTCAAATTCAAGTTCTCAAGATGGAAGCTACAGTGTGCATGATGGAAAGTCACAGGATGGAATTAACTGCAGATTAGACATTATAGAAGAAAAAGAAAAGGGTAAATTTGAAGACTTTTCAATATAAACTTCCCAGAATTAAATACTACATAGAATAATAGGGCTAGGAAAAAATTAGCAATGAAAAGTTGGAAAACTTCAAGCGGCCTAATATAAATGTTATGGGAGTCCCAAAGGAGACGGAAGGGGTCGGGGGTGGAGAGAAAAGATATTTGAAGTAACAATGGGCAAAAAATTTTCTCAGTTTGATGAAAATTATAAATCAACACATTCAGAAGCTCATTGAATTCCAAGCACAAGATGTAGGAAGAAAATTATACCAACTATCACAAAAAGTTGAAAAAAAATCTTAAAAGCAGGCGGGGGGGGGGAACACATAATGTTAAATATAGAGAAACAAAGGTAAGAATTATGGCAGATCTTTCATTAATGCAAGACAGAAGAAATTATTTAAAACAATCTCTTTAAAGTACTGAAGAGGAAAAAAAAAAAAAATCTATCCACCTAGAATTCTAAGACCAGCAAAAACATCTTTCAAAACGAAGACAAAGGGGGCTTCCCTGGTGGCTCAGTGGTAAAGAATCTGCCTGCCAATGTAGGAGACATGGGTTCAATCCCTGGTCTGGAAAGATCCCACTTCCCAGGTCTGGAAAGATACTGCAAAACAACTAAGCCTGTGCGCCACAGCTATTGACCCTGCGTTAGATAGCTGTGCTCGGTGAGGAGTCTAGGGGCTTACATAAGACGAGGGCTTGCAGCCAGGAGTCGGTGATGAGGAACAAAGGTGTTAGGATCTTGTCAAAAACAGTCATAAGCTGGCATTAGTATAATATCCAGTAATTGAGTCTGGCAGTTCAGTGGCTCTGCAGCCCTCTTTCTGATCTATAAAAAAACTACCTTTCTATCTGTAAAAAACTATCTTTCTGATCTGTAAAAGAACTACCAAGGGGCAGGAAGTGTTTAGCATAGAGTCAAAAGATGTGTGTGCGTGCGGTAGTTGCTCAGTTGTGTCCCACTCTTTGCAAGACCATGGACCCACTCCAGTATTCTTGCCTGGAGAATCCCATGGACAGGGGAGCCTGGCAGGCTACAGTCCACAGGATTGCAGAGTTGGACACGACTAAAGCAACTTAGCATGCAAAGAGTCAAAGGAGACTAGGTGTAAAATGTAGCTCCTGCAGAGTTAGGGGACAGAAAAGCAAACTTAGTTACAGACATGTGGTGTTAGGACCCGGAGAAGGCAATGGCACCCCACTCCAGTACTCTTGCCTGGAAAATCCCATGGATGGAGGAGCCTGGTAGGCTGCAGTCCATGGGGTCGCTAAGAGTCAGATACAACTGAGCGACTTCACTTTCACTTTTCACTTTCATGCATTGGAGAAGGAAATGGCAACCCACTCCAGTGTTATTGCCTGGAGAATCCCAGGGACGGGGCAGCCTGGTGGGCTGCCATCTATGGGGTCGCACAGAGTCAGACACGACTGAAGCGACTTAGCAGCAGCAGTAGTGTTAGGACCAGTTAAAGTTAAAAAAAAAAAAAAAGCTAGGAATGTTCAGATCTGCTCACAGTTCTCTTTATCTGCTTTGTTTTCAGGAAAGGGAAAGAAAAAAACTCATTCTTCTTTTTTCCTTTTCACTGCAACAAAAGGCTATTTTTTCATCCAGAGGTTTTAAATTTAGTGATTGACACAGGACTCAGGCTCTTAAGAGAGGGGCGAAGAAAGACAAGTTAACTGTGAATTCTAGAATCAAGCCCATGATTTTATCTTCTTTAGGAATTTGCTAAACAATCTGTATAACCAGTTATTAGGCAATGTACAGTATATGCAGATAAACAGCATGTGTCTGTATTCCCCAGAAGGCAAACTCTTGGGAAATTAGACAGGCAGATAAAGTAAAAATTTTCAGTCCAATAATCAGAAGCTGTCCCAGTGACCTCATATTGAGTTAAAGACCTGAGCTAATAGACATTCAGTTTGGTCGTATAGTAGCTATAGGAACTTTGATTAATCATTTCCCTATGTAGCTCATATGAAAAATAGAATTGTGAATGTGTCCTGGAAAAAATAATTGTGTAAATGTTTTGAAAATATACATTCTAAACAACTGTTACTTGTTATTACTATTTAGAGATAAGAAATTAGTCACTACTGTTTTGAATATGTTTGATTTTTAAAAAGGCAAATGTGTACAAAGATAACCATTTTCTGTCTTTCTACTATTCTATAACCATTTCCTTAAACCTGTTTTCCTTGAAGCCTCTAAATGTACTAATCTTTTTTTCACTCCAGTTTCTTCTTGCTTTGCCTGTCTGCACAAGGTTATGAAAAGTACCTCAAATACAATTCAAACAAACAAAACAGTTGATGCAAATAATACAAATATTGATTTATTCATTTATGTATGTATTTATTCATGCTTCAATTAAAGTATGACAGGAACTATGCAAATTAAAAAGATGCTATATCCTTGAAGAGCTCACAATGTGTGGGCCACCCAGTCAGGTAAATCAGTGGCACTATTACTGAGCAGTGTGGAAAGTGCTAATGCAGGTGTTCTCATATCCTCTAAGAAATCAGCTAGGTTGTCTGAGCTGGGGGGCTGGGCAGAAGCAGCTCCCAATACCAGGGACACTGAGCTAAACATTGGAAGATTCCTAGAGCAATCTATCTAGTAAATAAATCACACCTTGTGTAGAGGGAAACTGCAAAGAGATCAGTAGTATCAGAGTGTAGAATGTGAGGGAGTAGTGATGAATAATGACTCCATAGTTATTAGTTATCCTATTTATATAGAAGCAGTTTGTGAGCTACAGTGACCACCAACTGCTCGCTATTATCATTAGAATATATAGAGCTTCCCTGGAGGCTCAGTGGTAAAGAATCCACCCTCCAATGCAGGAGACACAAGTTCAATCCCTGATCCAGGAGGATCCTGCATGCATCAGAGTAACTAAGCCTGTGCATCGCAACTATTGACCCTGTGCTCTAGAGCCTGGGATCTACAACTGCCAAAGCCTGCAAGACCTTGAGCCCATGCTCTACAACAGGAGAACAAGAGAGGCCACAGCAATGAGAACCCTGCAACTGGAGAACAGCCCCTGCTTGCCACAACTGGAGAAAAGCCCACGCAGCAACAAAGATCAAGCACAGTCAAAAATAATAAGAGATTTTTTTTTTAAAGAATATATATTTTGTGTCTAGATGCTTTAGACAGAGAGATGATGATAACATAGGCAATATCTCCAACCCATTTGCATGAGTCACAATTACAAGTAAATCTGGCAAAACCATGTATGGAGGCAGGAGATTCACTGAAAGATCAGAAATGGTTCTGCAAACTGCTCTGGCATGAAATGCTGCAGAGAGTGATGATTTTGGTGCAGAAACACAGCGGGGAGCAAAGGAACAGCCTGTAATTGGAATCTTATCCCAACCCCTGAGGGTCAACAGACATCCATGAATAATTATCCAGAAAGTGGAAAAACTGGCTTGTTGAGATATTAATAACACCTTATTTATCCAGTGATCCTTTCCCTCAGGGGAACCAGGGAGGGCTTGGCATGCATCCTCATTACCCATAATGTTGTTCCTGCTGTGACTGGCAAGATTGGGACGCATCATTAAACACACTGTGGTTGGTACCCCAGAAGTAACGAAAGGTACAGATAGTCTTCCTTTGGCCACCACAGGAAGTTAGGCCCATTCAATGGTGAAGAAATAGTTACAGAGAGTGTATTTGCCTGGCACATAGTATGTGCTCAATAAACATTGGCCTCCTCGTCTATCACACAGTAAGTACTGCACACTTATTTACTGTGGAAGGGATCTAGAAACAGACTTACCATGCTCCTGGGCCAGAACTTCAGCTCTCACATGTTCTTCTAAGTCCACCCCAGCAGACACGGACAGCTAACTATCAAGTCTGTTCTTGTCCAAGGCACACTACCTTATGGGCACACACAAAAACCATATTTCCAGCCTTCTTAGAGTTGACTGTTATCACGTGATTGACTTCTAGCAATGTAAGCAAAATTGATGAAAGCCAACTCCGGCTCTGGCCCTTAAAATCTCCTTCATAGTTTCTGCTTCCCATAACAAGAGAGTAAGATGCTACAGGACCAATCTCCCTAAAGAAACAACTATCAAATCTGAACATAATGCAAAAAAGCAACTGTCTAATGGTGTTAGAAAGTACTAGCTAATGATTAGTATACTCTTTGCTTGGTCCATAATATATAAAGACCTCATAACTCAATAAGAAGACAACTTGATTTTTTTAACGAGCAAAAGATCTGAACAGATACTTCACAAAATAAAATATGCAAACAGCCAATAAACACATGAAAATATGCTCAACATCAGTAATTGTTAGGATTGTGTAAGTGAAAACCAAAATTATATTACATATCCACTAGAATGGCTGGAATTAAAGATATTAACAGTTCCAAGTATTGAGGAGGACCTGCATCAACTAGAACTTTCATCCATTTCTGGTGAGAATGCAAGATGGTACAGCCATTTTAGTATCAATTAAGCATATACTTACTATATGACCCAGGAATCAAACTCCTAGATATTTACATGAGAGGAATGAAAATATATGTACAAGTCCCTACATATGAATAAGTTCTATTCTGTGAGCATATTCCTAAGTCAAATTTGCAAGTCCAGTAAAGTTAACCTAGGTACCCAACTAACACAATCGATTCTATAGTATTGTACTGCAATAGGTTCATAATATTTTCACACATATAATACATGCATAAAAAACAAACACAAAAAATAAAGAAACCATTTTTAATCTTACAGTACAGTACCTTGAAAATTACAGAAGTCCAATACAACAGCTAGCCTACAGGGGCTGGGCACAAGTGTTCACATCTTTGAAAGTTTGCTGCTTGCAGGTTCATATGCAGGGGACTTACTGTATACACACAAGATAGATATCTACGAGTCACAGAAGAACTATTCATAATAACTCAAATCTGGAACTCATCCAGTTGTCTATCAACCAGTGAATGGATTATCAAATTGTAATATATCCACACAATGAAATCTTACTCAGCAATAGAAAGAAACGAACTACTAATATAATTATCAACATGAATTATACCAAGAAAAAGAAGTATGACACAAAAGAAGACATACCATACTTCATTAAGTGTGTGGGTACATGCTCAATCACTTAGTTATATCTGACTTTTTGTGACACTGTAGCCCGCCAGCCTTCTTCCACGGGATTTCCCAGGCAAGAAGAGTAGAGTGGGTTGTCATTTCCTTCTCCAGGGGATCTTGCCGACCCAGGGATTGAACCTGCATCTCCTGCATTGTCAGGTGGATTCTTTACCACTAAGCTGCCTGGGAAGCCCATTTCACTAAGTACAAGGAACTTAAAAACAGGCAAAATTTATCTATATTGACAGAAAGTTGCCTGGGGCTAAGGGTCAGGAGAAGGGATCAGATGTAAAGAGGCATCAGGAACTTACTGAGAACTTATGTGGAAAATGTCTGTATGGTGATTGCCACAGTGGACATGCAGTGGACAGTTACCAAAAGTTCATCCAACAATGCCATTAAAGTGGGTGAATTTTATTTTATGAAACTGTAATTTGAGCGTCTCTCTCCTGCTCCTTTGCCTGCTGATGGTGGTACCCAGAAAAGTCTTGGAAGTTCTGTGTTGACAATGGTAGAGCCCCCATCACCCTGGCCCCGAAGTGAATACCCGGGAAGGAGTCTCATCAATGTTGCCAACTAGGAACCTCACACTGGATGGTTATATGAGTGAGAAGTTATTACAATGTTAGGTCCTTGAAGTTTGGGGATTTATAGAAACTACAATTTTCTTAAGTAGGAACCTATCAAGTAAAACCTCATAATAAAGAGAAGAAAATCAAGTCACAGACGCTCAGCCCAGGAACAGAGTCAGCAAAATAGAAAAGGCGATGATGAGAGAACTGTCTGTCATTTAGTTGGCCATCCTTCAAACTCCAGACTCATGGGTGCTCAAGGAAGAATGGACTGCAAGGAAAAGCTTGTAGAAACCACAAGGCAGTTGCACTAACATTTCCATGTTTGTGCTGCTTTTTAGCCCGTGTCTCTGATATGCAGAGTACATTATGAGAAACGCTGGACTGGAAGAAACACAAGCTGGAATCAAGATCGCCGGGAGAAATATCAATAACCTCAGATATGCAGATGACACCACTCTTATGGCAGAAAGTGAAGAGGAACTCAAAAGCCTCTTAATGAAAGTGAAAGAGGAGAGTGAAAAAGTTGGCTTAAAGCTCAACATTCAGAAAAGGAAGATCATGGCATCCGGTTCCACCACTTCATGGGAAATAGATGGGGAAACAGTGGAAACAGTGTCAGACTTTATTTTTCTGGGCTCCAAAATCACTACAGATGGTGACTGCAGCCATGAAATTAAAAGACACTTACTCCTTGGAAGGAAAGTTATGACCAACCTAGATAGCATATTCAAAAGCAGAGACATTACTTTGCCAACAAAGGCCCGTCTAGTCAAGGCTATGGTTTTTCCTGTGGTCATGTATGGATGTGAGTGTTGGACTGTGAAGAAGGCTGAGTGTTGAAGAATTGATGCTTTTGAACTGTGGTGTTGGAGAAGACTCTTGAGAGTCCCTTGGACTGCAAGGAGATCCAACCAGTCCATTCTGAAGGAGATCAGCCCTGGGATTTCTTTGGAAGGAATGATGCGAAAGCTGAAACTCCAATACTTTGGCCACCTCATGGGAAGAGTTGACTCATTGGAAAAGACTCTGATGCTGGGAGGGATTGGGGGCAGGAGGAGAAGGGGACGACAGAGATGAGATGGCTGGATGGCATCACTGACTCGATGGATGTGAGTCTGAGTGAACTCCAGGAGTTGGTGATGGACAGGGAGGCCTGGCATGCTGCAATTCATGGGGTTGCAAAGAGTCAGACATGACTGATCGACTGATCTAATCTGATCTGATCTGATTCTGTCGCAGCGGGCTTGGCAATAGCATAGAAGCAAGCTAACCAAGGAGCTGAACTGGTCTTAGTTGGCTGATGGGAGAAGGATGAGAAGAGGATGCGGCAGTTTCTGAGGTTTCTCAGATTTCTATGGCAGCATTAGCAACAGGAGATGTTTCCAAACAGAGACGCTAAAAAGTAGGGGAAATTGCACACCACAGCTGGGAGGATTAGCTCCCAAAGACTCAAGAACTAGTCAGGAAGGATTTGAGGACTGGAATTTCTGCAGATTGAGTAGGGGTGGAATCAGAGAAATATTGTCCAATTATTGTTTGTGTGACTGATGTTCACCCCTGGGGTGATCTCACCTGTAGTGTATCATCACAATCACCTATGATTCGTCTGTGTGGGCTTGTGTTTGTGTGTCTGTGTGTTTTTCATGATCTTTGTAAAAAAAAATAGGCAAATGTATGAATAAAGTATGAAACAGAACATATACATTAAAACATAGCAAAACAGTAGGTTTATACATAATTTTTACTTTCGATTCTGTTCCTGTTATTATTGTTTTAATAGAAACTCATAATTACATCAGATTAGATCAGTCGCTCAGTCGTGTCTGACTCTTTGCAACCCCAAGAATCGCAGCACGCCAGGCCTCCCTGTCCATCACCAACTCCCGGAGTTCACTCAGACTCACGTCCATCGAGTCAGTGATGCCATCCAGCCATCTCATCTCTGTCATCCCCTTCTCCTCCTGCCCCCAATCCCTCCCAGCATCAGAGTCTTTTCCAATGAGTCAACTCTTCCCATGAGGTGGCCAAAGTACTGGAGTTTCAGCTTTAACATCGTTCCTTCCAAAGAAATCCCAGGGCTGATCTCCTTCAGAATGGACTGGTTGGATCTCTTTATAATTATATTTGCATTATGTGTCTCAGGGTCTACATTCAACCCTGTTCCTTTTAAAGTAGTTCTAAAAATAGAGCTACCATATGACCTTGCAATCCAACTCCTAGGCATACATCCAGAGAAAAATATGGCCCCAAAAGATATATGCCCTCAATGTTCATTGCAGCACTGCTTACAGTAGCCAAGACATGGAAGCAACCTAGATGTCCATCAGAATGGATAAAGAAGATGTGGTACATATATACAATGGAATATTACTCAGCCATTAAAAAAGAATGAAATAATGCCATTTGTGACAATGTGGATAGACCTAGAGAGTGTCTTACTGAGTGAAGTCAGACAGAGAAGGAAAAATACCATATGGCATCCTTTATATGCAGAATCTAAAAAGAAATGATACAAATGAACTTACTTACAAAACAGAAAGATACTCACAGACTTAGAAAATGAACTTACAGTTGCCAGGGGGAAGGGATAGTTAGGGACTTTGGGAAGGTCATGTACACACTGCTGTCTTTAAAATGGGTAACCAACCAGGACCTACCGTAGGGCGCATGGAACTCTGCTCAATGTTATGTGGCAGCCTGGATGGGAGTGGGGTTTGCGGGGAATGGATACATGTATAGCTATGGCTGAGTTCCTTCACTGTTCACCTGAAACTATCACAACGTTGGTAATTGGCTACAGCCCAATACAAAATGTTTCTGGTGTCAAAAAATAAGTTAAAAAAAAAAAAAAGACCAACTAGCAAAGTCATCCACTAGCTTTAACACATGGTGCTTGATTGAATTAGTTTAATTAATTTGATAGCATAATAGGCTTCTGAGTAAATGAAAACAGAAAGTTGGAGAAAGACCGCACCCTGAGGAAAAGATCAGAATGCAGAGGCTTGATCTGGTTCACATGCAACATGCTGCAGAGATGTTTAGCAGAGAGAAGTGCAGGAGACAGCTGTATTTTAGTGGAACGGGATGGGGGAGACTGTAGGGGCTGCTCTGGAAGATATTTTAGCTGAAGAGAAGCACTTTGGTCTTTTCCCTAAACTGTAGCTCACTGTCCTGAAACTTCAAAGAAAGTGCATTCCTGACCCTGTGATTCACGTGAGCTAGGGTTATCAGCTGCGGAGAAGGCAATGGCACCCCACTCCAGTACTCTTGCCTGGAAAGAGTTGCAGGAGGAGCCTGGAAGGCTGCAGTCCATGGGGTCGCTGAGGGTCGGACACAACTGAGCGACTTCACTTTCACTTTTCACTTTCATGCATTGGAGAAGGAAATGGCAACCCACTCCAGTGTTCTTGCCTGGAGAATCCCAGGGACGGGGGAGCCTGGTGGGCTGCCGTCTGTGGGGTCGCACAGAGTGGGACATGACTGAAGTGACTTAGCAGCAGCAGCAGCAGGGTTATCAGTTGACCTCATTTCAGAACTAGCCCACACCTACTGCACTGATGTAGGCAGAGGTCAGAGGCTTAGTGGGTCAGAAGAATGGAAAGAAGCCTAGAGAGCCTCTAGTTGATGACACACAAGTGCTTTTTGTCCCACTGAATGTTTTAAAAGAAATGTGTGCCAATATTGGAAAATTAAGGTGTTACTATTTCCCCAGCTCTTTAAGATTTCCACTTCTTTCAAAAAATCTGAGAACACTGCAATGTACACCCAGGACCCACTCAGCAGCAGCAGTCCTCATTAGGAAGGAAGTGTCTGCCCCCCCTGGGGCCCACTCTGGAGGCAGGGAACTGTGTTATTGGGGAATTGAGCAGGGCAGAGCTGAAAGTGCGGGGACTAGTTAAGTTACACACCAGAGCACTTGTGCACCTCATGGAGTTTCATCCCATAGAAGGCCTGGGTCCACCACCCTCAAACACTGCCCAGGCTCCAGGGGAATCTTATGGGTTCCTGGGGAACCTGTTTGGGATTTCAGAAGTTCTCTGGCCTAGAGTTGGTTTTATTTTTCAGTCGCAGACACTGCTCTCACCCTTGGCAACCAGGAAAACTTATTCCTGGCTCCTCCCAACATCCCTTCAGGTTGGACATCAATATCCATTCCCAGCTTATAGTGGATCAATATTTACTCTTTCAACAATTCCTGGTGGCTTATAATCTGTCAATTGCACAAGATGCTGAAGCAGTGACAACAAGCCACAGCCCAGGCCAAAGACATTAAAATGTAGACACTGATGCTGCTGCTAAGTCGCTTCAGTTGTGTCCGACTCTGTGCGACCACATAGACGGCAGCCCACTAGGCTCCTCTGTCCCTGGGATTCTCCAGGCAAGAATACTGGAGTGGGTTGCCATTTCCTTCTCCAATGCATGAAAGTGAAAAGTCAAAGTGAAGTCGCTCAGTCGTGCCCGACTCTTAGCGACCCCATGGCCTGCAGCCTACCAGGCTCCTACGTCCATGGGATTTTCCAGGCAAAAGTACTGGAGTGGGGTGCCATTGCCTTCTCCGGTAGACACTGATATACTGTGACTAAAAGGTTCATGCCAAGGCAGACACATGTGACTTGGTAATAAAAATCTGTCCACCAGATGGCGCCCAAGACATTTCAGTTTCACAAAATGACGCTGGTAAAGCATGTGATGGAGATGGGGTAGTAGTAGTAGTGTTAGTCGCTCAGTCAGGTCCGACTCTTTGCGACCCCATGGATTGTAGCCCGCCAGGCCCCTCTGTCCATGGGACTCTCCGGGCAAGAATACTGGAGTGGGTTGCCATTCCCTTCACCAGAAGATCTTCCCGAACCAGGGATCAAACCCAGGTCTCCTGCATTGCAGGCGGCTTCTTTACCGTCTGAGCTACAGGGGATGGGGTGGCAGAAAACAAAACCAAAATTTACTCCTTGGCAGACAAATAGCACTACGCCTTTCATATCCCATGTACTTTGATGTTCTGCCACGCCTCTAACTGGTCCGTTTCCCCACCCCCAGGACTCTGGGCGTGGCGTTTGGACATAGAAGCACTCCAGTTCCACACTGTCCCCTGCCCTACCAACCCTAATCTCCTGAAGGCAGAGCGCTTGAGAGGCAGCGGGAAAGAACAGGACATCCTTGAGGTGTGCTCTGGCAAGGAAATTCCTAGTTGGATGGAGGCCTGGATGGAGAATTTACCAGAGTTCATTACCCAACTGGGCGGCTTCCTCTGGGAACAAGCCACGCCTCTCCTTGCTGGGCGTGCCTTCTCCCAGTCTGCTCATCTGCTCCCTAATTTGATCAAATGTATTGATTTTTCAAAATGTACCCATCCTTTCCAACTATTTATAGCTTTTCAAAATCTCTTCTCGGACTATAATAAGCTTATCAAAAGTAATGCAAACAGAGAAATTAATGATTTAGAAAGGATGTAATTCCAACATAATTCAACTCTTGGAAATACCCACTGATAAAAGTGTGGCTTATATTCATCTAGAAGAGAATTTCTTAACCTCGACACTGCTGGTATTTGGGGCCAGAAAATTCTTTGGAAAACTGCCCTGGGCAGTGTCAGGTGTTCAGCATCAGTAGTAACCTAGCCACCTAGTTGTGACAACCAAAAATGCACTCAGTGCTGAAGCAACTTGTTTTTTCTTCTTTAACTTAATAACCCCTCTTGGCCATCTTTTCCGTTTCAGAACCAGAACACCTGGATCCATTACTTTCTTTATTGTATCATGATTTATTCAACCTGGTATCTTCTACTAATGATCATTTGAATCATCTTTACTTTCCCTACTATTACAAATGTAGTTGGATTAAAAAAAATTATTTGAAACCAAAACTGTCTGTAGCCACTTTTTTTTTTCTCTGTGGTGCTTCATAGTCTGTGGGATCTTGGTTACTCCACCAGGGGTTGAACCTGTGCCCCCTGCAGTGGAAGTACAGGATCCTAAGCACTGGACCACCAGGCTATTCCCCACTTGTGCCTTTTAAGGGAATGGGATAGTTATATTCATATCAAAAGGCAAGCAAACATCTCTGTTGAGTCCTGCCCCCAAGGCCACAGGTGTGAGACCTTGCACCAAGGCCACAGAAGTGGAGCCCAGAATCAAGGTCACCTCCAAAGCTGACTGAGCCCCTTTGGAACCTTGCCAAAAGCCATCTGATAGTCGGCAACAAGCTTCCTGACTCCCAGCTAAGCAAAGATGCCCGCTCCAGTAAACACCCTATAGCCCGAACCAATCACCTCATGCCGACTGTCCAGCAGGAATTTTCTTTCTCTTGAGGCTAAAAAACTATTAACTCACGAAACCTGTCAGCTTTCCCTGTTCTGTCAGGAGATCAGCCCATTGGGCTTGCAGTGCCCAATTTATCTCTGCTCTTTGTTCTTACTAATAAACTCACTTCCTTCTGAAATGCTCTGTGTCTGGAAATTCTTTTCCAACCCATGCTTGGACTGCCTGAACAATCTATATACTGCTTCCTTTTTCTTTATAAGAGAGAGAGAAAGTCTAAAATATGAAAATCTCCATACCTTTCTGTTACTAGAGATTGAGGCCAAATTAATAAGCCTTTGAGTAGTCTGGCTGATTACTGAAGCTTTAGGTAGGCTGGGGGCTGGGGAAGGTGTAGAAAGAAAAGCTGCTTTGAAAAACAGAAGGAGGCATTTTTCCTGTCCCTGAGCAGCCCAAGTGAGAGGCAAGCCCTGGAAATACAGCCTGATAAGATGTGAGCAAAGTCCAAAGTTGAAGAGAGGAGGCCAAATGACCATCAGGACAGGAGTCCATGGGGAAATATAGCCAGAGAGAAATTTCTCATGAGAGCGTAGCCAAAGGATTTTTATGTATAAGAATGTCTAACATTAAGTTTTGAATGAGTCCATTTGTGTGGCTATAAAAATCCCTTTTGTCATCTGAACCCTGTAAAAGTTGCTATAGATTCAAATGCCTTGGGAGGTGTTTTTGCTGTTGAGCTTCATCTTGTTTTAAGAAGCTGGAAAATCAGGGAAAGGGGACTGACGGCCATGTGTAAGTTTGTTCAGATAAAAAAGATGAGACTAGCTGTGAGAGGTGAGACCCAGGTGGAACCAAGGATTCAGACAGAACCAGATCTCCCAGTGAGACAGAAGTAACTGTGAGAAAACAAAACAGCCAAAACTCACAGAAATCATGAGGTGGGCAGTGAACAGTTTGATTAGTTTCTCTTGTCAATTTCACTTAAACCTCAAGGTATAAATAGCCTACTGGCAACTGACTTATACAACCAGGACTGCAATGACATCCTTGTTTATACACCTTTAAGTTTTTTGCAACATTTTTTCTTTTGCTTATTCCACAAACATTTATTGAATTCCCACTCTTCCAACTGAAATGACTTAGACTTAGCAACTCTTCTCTGGACAGAGTAATAACCAATAGTCAATGGTCTTAGATCCTTAACGATGAAGTTTGCATTCTCTTAGTTAAAAATTGCTGTGTCAAAGGACATGACAATTTCAAAATTCTGAAAGATATTTCAAAATGTTATTTCCCATCCAGAAATGGGATTCCTCCAAGGCTTCATTTATATTTGCTAATGGCTTAGTATGTTTCCTCATTCTTAAATCATATCTGTCAAAAGTGTATACCAATGCATCATGTGAATCTCTAAATTGATTTTCCCTCTCAAATGTCCAACCAGTTTTTTAGAGCCATAATTTTTTCAGTAGTTCAAACTTCCACGATTGATTTATGATGTTTCCATTGTGGTAATTTTTTCTATTGTTTGTTTTTATTCATTTATTTATTTAGCTGCCCTAGGTCTTGGTTGCAGCATGTGGGATTTAGTTCTCTGACAAGGGGTTGAACCCCAGCACCCTGTATTGGAAGCGTAGCCACGGGACCATCAGGGAAGTCCCTCCCTCATTATAGAGTCTGTTTCCGAACTATTCCTTCTGTTTCACTGATTTGGCTATCTTTTCTTATGTCAGAACCACAATTGTTGTTTTCATTATTGTAGCTTTATGAGTAACTTAATCTCTGGGGAGGCAAGTACTACCTCTTTACTCTCTTTTTTTTGTTTTGAAAATTCTTAGTGATTCTTAGCTATTTATTCTTTCATTTGAAGCTAGGAATTGGGGAAGTTTAAAAATCTTACAGTAATCAGTCTGCCCATTCTGGCATGTCTCTTCAGAAGCAGGAAGGGTCTACAGTTGTACTCTACTTGCAAACTAACAAGTTAAACTGCAGTTTTATGGGTGTTGGCAGAACACATGAGATTCCCAGGTCAGAGACAAAGGACTTTATTTCTCACAGCATTAGCAATCATCAGAGTAGCAGCATTTGTTATCAGCTACCTGGGCCTGATTCCCATTGGGTGAGGTAAGGAAGGCAAGGGATCCCCTGCATCTGCAGAGAGTTGCATCACAGAAGAATCTGGAGCTTAGGGAAATCAGATTTTTACAAAGGACACTTTTCCTGAAGGGAGATATTCTCTCTATTATACTGGACAGTAGCAAATCTGTCCTTTGCTCTGGATGGAGACTAGCTCTCACGGCCCTTCACTGTGCAAACAGCCTGGAAAAGACAGAAACAAAGACTGCCAGTACCACTGCCCACAAGATGTGCAGAAATGGGAGAGACTATGAAAAATTGTTTCCCAACACTTTCAAGCAATGATAATCCAACAATGATAAGAATAGCTATAATAATGATAATGACAATAAAATGAGGCTTAGTTAATTCTAGTTCCATTTCATACTAGCTTTGTGACCTTGGGCAAGTTAATCTGCTTCCCTAAACCCCAGTTCCCTCTTCTGTAGAATAGAGATAATGATAGTACATAGCTCATAAGTGTTGCTATGAAGCTTTATTAATTAATGACTAAAGGTGTTTTAAAAGATTAAATTACATTGTGAATGAAAAGCAGTCAGTACGATGTCTACCTTGCAACATGTGCTCATTTAATATGAATATTATCTTTACTGTTATCAAAAGAAGATATTGAATTATATGGACCTTGGGTTTGGTCATTGTACTTTCTGTTCTTATTAATTTTAACTATTTTTTTTTCAGTTTATTTCTTTAAATGTTCTAGTAGATGTTATCATTTGTAAAATCATAATTATTCATGTTCTCTTTCATAACAATCTCATTTTTGTGACATATCAATGTATTAACCAGGACCTTTCAAATGATAACAATATTAGAGATAGTGAGATGACTTTCAATGATTCATATTAAATACTGTTTCTCTTGCTCTGAAGCATATTCTTTATCATTTTTAAGGAAGCATTCTTGTATGAGCAGTTTTTAAAAAAACAGACTTAATTTTTTAAAAGGAGTGTTAAATTCGCAGCAGAATGGAGCAGAACATACAGAAAGTTCCCATACACTCCCTACCCCCCCATGCACAGCCTCCCCCGCTCACCTCCCCTGCCCCACGTGGACACCCCACACCAGCGTGTTATGTTTGTTACAATGGATAGGCCAACGCTGGTACATCGTTGTCATCCAGAGTCCATAGTTTACATTAGGTTAATTCTTGGTGTTGTACCAACTATGAATGACTAGGGGTTTTTGTTTTGCTTTTAATTTATTTTTAATTGGAGGATAATTGCTGTACGATGTTACACTGGTTTCTGTTGTACAGTAATGTGAATTGGGTAGAAGTATACTCATATCCCCTCCTTGTTCAGCCTCCCTCATACTCCCTGCATGCCACCCACCTAGGTCATGACAGAGCACCAAACCGAGTGTCCTGGGCTATACAGAAGCTTCTTGCTCACTATTTTACACACGGTAGTGCATATGTGTCAGTGCTACCGTCTCAATTTGCCCCCTCTCCTCCCCGCATTGTGTCCACAAGTCCTTTTTTCACATCTGTGCCTCTATTCCTGCTCTGCAAATAGGTTTATCAGTACCATTTTTTTTTTCTAGATTCCATATATATGGGCTAATATATGATATTTGTTTTTCTCTTTCTGACTTATTTCACTCTGTATAACAGGCTCTAGGTTCATTCACTTCACTAGAACTGACTCAAACTCGTTCCATTTTATGGCTAAGTAATATTCCATTGTATATGTGTATTACAACTTGTTTATCTGTTCATCTGTCAGTGGATATCTAGGTTGCTTCTATGCCTTGGTTATTGTAAACAGTGCTGCTATGAACATTGAAGTACACGTGGAATGACTAGTTTTTAAAAGCCTTTATCAGAAATAGATATTTTATCAAAGGACATTTTACCATCAACTGAATTGGTATGGTTTTCTTTTTTGAGCTGTTGCTGATATTGATAGACTTTTTAATAGTGCTTTGTCCTTGCATCCTTGATATAAAACTGCACTCTCGTCATGATTTCTTGATTATTGGTACTTTCACATTTGACTCATTGGTACTTTTGGTCAAAATTATCATATTCATGCTCATAAATAGGTTGAACTGTGATTGCTAGTGTGATCTTTGTCAGACCTAGCAAAGGCCTTCCAAACCCTCTTAGCCATTCTCCCCTCAATTTAATCTTCTTTTTATTTTTAAAAAATTTGTTTTTTATAATCATTTTGCTCCTTTCAGTCTGCAAATAATATACTCTCTAAGAATTGACACCAATTGCTTCCAAATTCTTCCGAAAAACAAAAAAGGAGGGAATACTTTCCAAGTCATTCTCTGAGGTTAGTATTACCCTGGTCCCCAAAGCAAAGACATCATAATAAAACTACAGACCAGTATCCTTTATGAGTTGTCGTTGTTCAGTCACTGAGTCATATCTGACTCTTTGCAACCCCGTAGACTGCAGCATGCCAGGCTCCTCTATCCTCCCCTACCTCCTGGAGTTCGCTCAAATTCATGTTCATTTAGTCAGTGATGATATCTAACCATCTCATCCTCTGTCGCCCCCTTCTCCTTTTGCCTTCACTCTTTCTCAGCATCAGGGTCTTTTCCAAAGAGTCGGCT
The DNA here is from genome assembly GCF_002263795.3 of Bos taurus. NCBI lineage: Eukaryota > Metazoa > Chordata > Mammalia > Artiodactyla > Bovidae > Bos > Bos taurus. Next base: position 23,634,196 of record NC_037330.1, read on the forward strand.
CTTCGCATCAGGTGGCAAAAGTACTGCAGCTGCAGCTTCAGCATCAGTCCTTCCGATGAATATTCAGGGTTGATTTCCTTTAGGATTGACTGGTTTGAGCTCCTTGCAGTCCAAGGGACTCTCAAATGTCTTCTCCAGCACCACGGTTGAAAGCATCAACTCTTCAGTGCTCAGCCTTCTTTACGGCCCAACTCTCACATCCATACATGACTACTGGAAGAACCATAACTTTGACCACATGGGCTTTCTGATGTCTCTGCTTTTTAATATGCTTTGTCATAGCTTTCTTTCCAAGGAGCAAATGTGTTTTAATTTCATGGCAGTCCGCAGTGATTTTGGAGCCCAAGAAAATAAAATCTGTCACTTTCCATTTTTTCCCCATTTGCCATGAAGTGATGGCATCCTTAATGAGCACTGACACCAAATTCCTCAACAAAATACTAGCAAGTTGAATCCAGCAACATGTGAAAAGAATTATACACCTTGACCAAGTGACTTTTATCCCTGGAATACATGACTGATTTAGCATGTAAAAATTAATATATTACACTACAATCAATAGACTAAAGTACAAAATCCATATGGTCATTTTAATAGATGCAGAAAGAAGATTTCATAGAATCCAGTACCCTTTCATGATGGAAAGGCTCAACAGCTAGGGCACTTCCTCAACCTGATAAAGGAATCTATGGAAGACCCAGAGGTAACATCATTAATGTTAACATTCACTTAATGGTGAAGACTGACTGAGCTCTTCCTAAGATCATGAGTATTGCAGGTGCTAGCTAGGGAAATCTGGCAGAAATGAAATGAAATACACCCAAAATTAAAAGAAAGAAGTAAAACTATTTCTATCTGTAGATGATATGATATTGCATAAAGGAAATAGTAGGGCTTTACTAAAAAAAAAAAAAAAAAAACAATAAACTATTGGAATTAATGCCAAATTGCAGGATTTGAGAATTACATAAAAATTGCCCTTCAATACACTTTATGAAAAATCTAAAAAAAAAGAAAACAGTTTATTTAAAACAGCACCAAGATTAATAAAGCAAGATTATAAATTAATACTAGGAATAAATTTAGCAAAAGACATATAAATTTTGTTCTCTGAAAACTGCAGAATATTTTTGAATGAACTTCAGTCAGTTCAGTCGCTCAGTTGTGTCCGACTCTTTGCGACCCCATGAATTGCAGCATGCCAGGCCTCCCTGTCCATCATCAACTCCCAGAGTTCACTCAAACTCATGTCCATCGAGTCGGTGATGCCATCCAGCCATCTCATCTCTGTCGTCCCCTTCTCCTCCTGCCCCCAATCCCTCCCAGCATCAGAGTCTTTTCCAATGAGTCAACTCTTCCCATGAGGTGGCCAAAGTATTGGAGTTTCAGCTTTCGCATCATTCCTTCCAAAGAAATCCCAGGGCTGATCTCCTTCAGAATGGACTGGTTGGATCTCCTTGCAGTCCAAGGGACTCTCAAGAGTCTTCTCCAACACCACAGTTCAAAAGCATCAATTCTTCGGAGCTCAGCTTTCTTCACAGTCCAGCTTCCAAATCCATACATGACACTGGAAAAACCATAGCCTTGACTAGACGGACCTTTGTTGGCAAAGTAATGTCTTTGCTTTTCAATATGCTATCTAGGTTGGTCATAACTTTCCTTCCAAGGAGTAAGCGTCTTTTAATTTCATGGCTGCAATAACCATCTGCAGTGATTTTGGAGCCCAAAAAAATAAAGTCTGACACTGTTTCCACTGTTTCCCCAGCTATTTGCCATGAAGTGATGGGACCAGATGCCATGATCTTCGTTTTCTGAATGCTGAGCTTTAAGCCAACTTTTTCACTCTCCTCTTTCACTTTTATCAAGAGGCTCTTTAGTTCCTCTTCACTTTCTGCCATAAGGGTGGTGTCATCTGCATAACTTAAGACCTAATAAATGGTAAGATTTCCCATGTTCATGGATAAGAGAACTTGATATTGTTAAGATGTCAATACTCCATACATTGATATACTTATTCAATATACCTAAAAATTGAACAGAAATTGACAAATGAATTCCAGAATTCATATGTACATGCAAGACACCCAAAATAGCCCAAACAACCTTGAAAAAGGAGAAAAAAAAATGGAAAGATTTATACGTCCTGATTTCAAAACTTAGTAGAAGCCACAGTAACCAAGACAATTCAATGGGGGAAAGAACAGTCTTTTCAAGAAAGTGATGCTGGGGTGACTAGACTGTTGTTGTTTAGCCAGTCATGTTTGACTCTTGTGACCCCATGGACTGCAGCCTGACAGGCTCCTCTGTCCATGGGATTTCCCAGCTAAGCATACTGGAGTGGGCTGCCATTTCTTTCTTCAGGGGATCTTCCCAACCCAGAGATTGAACCCACATCTTCTGCATTGCAGACAGATTCTTTACCACTGAGCTATCAGGGAAGCCTTGGGACAACTAGATATCAACATGTAAAAGACTAAAGTTGGACTCTTCCTCAATTCATTCATAAAATTAACTAAAAAATCGGCCATGGATGTAAATTTAAGAACAAAGTCTATAAAACTCTTAGGGAAAAAACATGGATATAATTTTTGTGACCTCGGTTAAGGCAAAGCCTTCTTAAATGCAATATTCAAAACACAAGCAATGAAAGAAAAATAGATAAATTCAGCTCAGTCAGTTCAGTCACTCAGTCATATTCGAGTCTTTGTGACCCCATGGATGGCAGCACACCAGGCTTCCCTGTCCTTCACTAACTCCCAGAACTTACTCAAGCTCATGTCCATTGAGTTGGTAATGCCATCCAACCATCTCATTCTCTGTCATCCCCTTCTCCTCCTGCCTTCTATCTTTGCCTCCATCAGAGTCTTTTCCAATGAGTCAGTTCTTTGTATCAGGTGGCCAAAGTATTGGAGCTTCAGCTTCAGCATCAGTCTTTCCATTGAGTATTCAGGATTGATTTCCTTTAAGATGGACTGGTTGGATTTCCTTGCAGTCCAAAGGACTCTCAAGAGTCTTCTCCAACACCACAGTTCAAAAGCATCAATTCTCTGGCGCTCAGTTTTCTTTATAGTCCAACTCTCACATCCATACATGACTACTGGCAAAACTATAGCTTTGACTATGGTTAATATAATAATATCATATCATAGATAAATTATATTTCTTTAAATTAAACACTTCTGTACTTCAAAGAATACCATAAGGAAAATGGAAAGATAGTTCACATAATGTAAGATAATATTTGCAAATTATAAAGCTTACTAGAGATTTATCCAGAATATAAAAAAAGAAACTCTTAGAACTCAATAATGAAAACAACCCAATTTTCATAAAAGAGCAAAGGATCTGAATAGACATTCTTCCAAGGAAGATATACAGGTGGCCAATAAGTGCATAAAAATATGCTCAACATCATTAGTCATTAGGGAAATAGACCACCACTTCACATATAACCAGAGCCCCTTCTGAGCCTCCACTCTGTTGTCTGCCATCAATTTGATCATCTCTGAGACCTGGTCTTGCCACTGCTGTCCTTCTCTGGACATCTGAGTCTCTCCCAGTCTCCTGTGCTTGCTTTTCTCTGGCCAGTATATCAACGTGTCCAGTTCGTCTGTGCTTTATGAACCCTTAGAGATATGATTCTAGCATTTCTACCACAGTCCTACCCTATTCAGGGCTCACAGATACTCTTGGAATGATGAGGACTGGTTGGAAGAGTAGAGATAACTACTCTACGTGATGCCTAGAACAGCTGCTCCTGCTAACTCAGGTGGTCCCATTCTAGACACACTTCTTCATTCCTGGCCATTTGCTCTCTAGGGGGCAGTCTGGAAGTCCTTACTGTCCTGCCTCCCTCAGGGTTCTCTAGTTCACAAGATATCCTATATATTTCTGAACTCCAATCACAAACAAGGTTGAAGTTCTTTCTAACTAGTAGGGTGGCCAATTCATTCCAGTTTGCTTAGGATTTTCCCAGTTTTAGCACTGAAAAGCCCATATCCCCAGGGCCTCCCCAGTCAGTCCCAGGCAAACCAAGGTGATTGGTCACCCCACCAACCTGGCTCCGGTTGACCCCACTAGAGTAGCTGAACATCGTTTAATTTCCCCCAAATCTTCTATGGTAGCTGAGAAGCTAACACACTCAGTGCACACACGGGACCATTAACGGGACAGTGTTGCTTATCTTTATTGTTGTTATTGTTATTTAGTCATGTCCAACTCTTTGCGGACCTTATGAACTACAGTCCACCAGGCTCCTCTGTCCATGGGATTTCCCAGGCAAGAATACTGCAGTGGGTTGCCATTTCATTCTCCAGGAGATCTTCCCAACCCAGGGATAGAACTCATATCTCCTTCATTGGCAAGCAGATTCTTTACCACTGAGCCAGCCCACTGCTTGTGTTTACATGGCATCTACTGGCTAGACCTTGAGAATAAAGTCGAGAAATTGAGAATTACAAAACACAAAAACCTTGGACCCACAGTCCATTGAAGAGTCTGACCTAAATCTGAAGGAAACAGTTCTTCTTGGCCAACATGAAACACGTCTATCCAGTTCTTAGCCTGGACCTGAAGAATCTTCCATTTCCAGGCCAATCATTTGCACAAAAGCAAGACTCCCAGGGAAGTGAGCCAGATGAGGAGAACAATCACAGATCATTACCAAAGACGTTGGCAACAGACAGCCTGGACATCCTGGTGACCCAGCACAAGTGATCCTGGAATTCCGGCTCAGTTCTTTAGAATGAGTGTCAACCAAGGAGAGAAAATTTTCACTGTAATGCCCTGAAGCTTGAAGTAAACAGGTTGGATTGGCTGAAGTGCCTTCAGTTGGGAGGTTCTTCAGCATTAGAATGAAAGCTGTCAAATAATTAAATACTAACTAGCCCATTATTCTCAGGTGACACAGTGAACAGAACTGACTTTAGGTAGTGATTTTAGGTAGTGGTCCTTAAACACAGTAAGATGAAGAACAGTCTGAAGTCAAAGTATTGCAGCAAAAAAAAAAAAAACAAGCAAAAAACTCCCAAAACAAACAAAAAAAAGTCCTCCCCCCACCCCAAATACTACTATACTAAATGTTTACTAAACGAATACGTCTCTTCTGATCCTAGATTTTAGAATAAGTGAGAGAAATAATTTTGAATGGGACCGAGAACATTATTTCCCATGACTTCCTTTTTTTCTGGGAAATTTCATGACTTGGCTCAACATCAGTTCAGGAAGCCTTCTTGTTTATGGGATAAGTAGGAGGTGAACTTGAGAACCACTGTTCTAAGGAACAAGTAAAACTCATTAGGATTTGTGCTTTGGCTTGTTTTAGATGTGGTTTCTTAAGTTAAACATTTCCTACCATCGTGATCTTTGCTTTGCTATTCGTTTACCTTGGAAATCCTGTTATTCAGACAGCTCAAAGATGTCCAATTTAATATCTGAAATGTGAGAAATTAATTAGTTTTCTCAAACTAACTTCTAGTGTCAGCTGTGACATCACAAATCAAGCTTCCAGATGGTACCAACTGAGCCCTTTATCAGCTTTTGGCAGCATTAATGCCAAAATGAAATAGGCCTAGCAGCCTAGTTATAATTTACATGCTAATATGTAAAGTCTTTCATGATGCTAAGAGTATTTTGCAGAGATAATACCATATTTTCCAGTGTATATTAATTACAGTAGTCTTATTTTCCTTGCTGTCAGCCTCATAATCTGATAGAGACTTGGGTAGTGCAAAGCAGAAAATATCTGTTAAAATTCACCTATATGTTTATAGGTGCCTATATATTGTATGATCGTGGGCAAAGATGTGGCAGGACTTAACAGTGTTAAAGCAGGAAGGTATAAGGAAGTAGTGAAATTGTAGCTAATTGGAAAAATGTACTTGACATAATTTTAAATTATGAAAATATAAAATGTGGAATATACATTTATTGTAATATAAAAATTTACAAAAATAGGTTAAAGTTGATATGTTTATAAATGAGAGTTAGAAGGTAACATAAATTAAAACATTGATTTAATTAAATGACAGACTTGTAAGCAAATTTTGCTTTGAATTTGTGTTGTTTATTGTTTTTACAATAAAGTTTTTAAAACAAACAAAAAAAAAAGATGTCCAATTTATTGAGCATGTACTGTATGGAATGAGAGCCGGTTTCTCCTTTAAGAATGATTATGTTTACTTATTACCCTAGGCTTCCAGTTTCTTTCCCAGGTGGCTCCCAGAGGGATCCAGAGTGGTTGTGTATACTCTCTGCAATGCATGGACTTAGTCCCATAGTCAACAAACCTCACTCAGCAACTAGGGAAGTGAATTATTGGCAAGGGGGGAGGGGGATAGCAAAGCTGTTGCAAATAAGCGTCCTATGACTCCAAATAGTGGCTTTGGAAAGAACCATTAGTTCTTCCCTGCTGGGTAGCTTGGCTTACCATCTAGAAAACTCCTTTGCCTAGAGCCTATCAAGCTCAGTTACAACCCTTTTGCTGCAGGAAAGGTTTCAGGGAAATGGGTTGATGGTTTCCTACTGTAGATCCATTTGCTCTGGTGTTGGCAACAGGCAAAACTCAGAGGGTGGGCAAAATGCCCCACTATTTGCCCTGGTTAAGCCGTATCCTCTTTGTCCACCCCCAATATCCAGTCCGTTCTCTTTCTCTATTGGTTTACAACATGAAGGGTGATCTTGGTGAAGTCCTTAACCATTTCTTATTCAGTTTCCTCGGAAGCAACATCATCCCACCACACAGGTGTTGATCAGAAGAGGTCACATGCGGGTGGCTTGTAAAAACGTGTATTGCTCTAAAGTATGTTCATCTTGGTCAGTTCTTCCTGGAGGATGAAACAGAGAATTGAACTGAGTTCTGTAAATCTCCATTAGGGGGCCCCCTTTCATTCCAAATTCCCTCAGCTGTTCTAAATTCAGCAGGTTGAATGCCAAGGCTTTTTTCTTAGCTTTAAGTGGCAAGGAAATGGAGGGTACATCTTATGCCTCCTCAGTCTAGAAATTGGACGCAGTTCTCTTAATTTTATGACCAGAAAGAGTCGCTTTTCTTTAGCAAACAATACCTTAGGAAATCTATTGATTTTGAAGCCTATTTTTAATGGGATAATATTATTGCCAGAACTGCAGAAAAATGAATGATAGATAAACAACATATTCATATGTATCAACTACAGTAGAGTGTGGTAATGGGGTGCAAGCCACTTGCGGGGTGGGGAGGGGCAAAAGCCACTTTGGCAGAGACAGGAGTGGTTGTTTAAAGTTGATCTTATGTTAGGTGTTGTACAGATATTATTTCACTTAATCCTCTATAACATGGGTGAGAAAACCATGATCCCAAGGTCATATTCGTCTGGATGACTGGTTTTGTAAATGAAATGCTTCTGGAACATGGCCATGCTCATTTGTTTACCAGTTATCGGTGTGCCTTCACTGCAGAATGGCAGTGACCATATGGCCCACCGAGTCTGAAATATTTACAATCTCGTTCATTACAGAAAAGGTTTGCTGACTCCTGCTTTATAACCAGGTGAGATGGGAATTTCTGATGAATAAACAGCAACTCAGAAAAATTCAGTCACTAGTCAAATTCACAGTTAGAAAATTACCGAGTTCGACTTTGACTCAAAGTTGACCTTCTGTCCAATGCACTTGCTCTTTCTGCTTTTACTGCACAGCAACCCCAGTGGGTGATCAAGTGCCTACCCAGGCCTGGTATTTCCCACCGTGGATCTCATTTATTATCATGATTTCAAACTACTTTGCATTGTTTTCCAGGATCTGCACCATCTGATTTCAGCTTGCCTTTCCTGCTTCATCTCCTACCTCTCTCCCAGTCAGCCTCGCTCAAGTGACCTGGTGCCTCCACTGTTTCCAAACACATCTTTTGCTTCTTCGTTCCATATTTCCATTTCATGATTTCACTACTCCAAATGAATACTCTCTCTGCCTCTTGAGATCCTGCCTCATCCTTCAGGAATCCTGCCTTGACCGTCTATTCTAAAGTGATCTCTCTTCCAACGTGAACAGCAGTCCTCCGTCCTGTTGATTTAGCCCATATGATCGGCTCCCTTGGATATGCTTTGATAGGCCTGTCTTGTCTTCTAAAGGAGGTTATAAATCTCCTGAGAGTGAGAACTGTATGCACCCCACGCCCTGGGAGACTGTATCGTTCACATGGGGACATGTAATGGCAAGCCCATTGATCCATGAACATTCTTCCACAGAGATAAATTCTGTTCACTCTTCCACTCAACTCAGCACATCACTAAAATGCAGTATTGGAATCTGAATATGAGGTGTGAATGTGATAAAGTGAAGAAAACTAGGGAAAGGAAATAAGCAGCCAACCCTTACTTTTTCATCTAGGATCACAGGACTAGGTTTCCCTTCTGGTGCCTTTCCTAAGACAATATGGGAAATAGCAGCATGAGGTCTGGAATCAGACCCTGGATTTGAAATCTGACCCTGTTACTTGTTGTTGGCTGTGTGACCTTGGGCAAATTACCGAGCCCTCTGAGTTTCAGTGTCCTCACATTTACAATAGAGAAAGCAGTAATGACTAATTGGTTTGCTGTGAGGAATGAAGGGGGGTTTCCCAGGTGGTATTAGTGGGAGAGTCTGCCTGCCAATGCAGGAGACCACTGGCAGGGTACAGTCCATAGTTGAAAAGCGAGATGCACTTAAAGCTCTTTGCAGAGTCTCTGCATGAATGAAGCTCTTTAATTATTCCCAGCCATTATTTTTCAAAAGCTCTGTCCTTAAATGGGCACCAGATCTCGGCATTTAGGACTGACTGGGTCCCGTTCACCCTACTGCTGTGCATTAGCCATCCATCCTGACCAGGTCAACAAACAACACTACAGAATTCAGTTTAGTTCAGTCCAGTCGCTGAATTGTGTCCAACTCTTTGCGACCCCATAGATAGCAGCATGCCAGGCTTCTTTGTCCATCACCAATTCCCAGAGTTTACTCAAACTCATGTTCATTGAGTCGGTGATGCCATTCAACCATCTCATTCTCTGTTGTCCCCTTCTCCTCTTGCCTTCTTCAATCTTTCCCAGCATCAGGGTCTCTTCAAATGAGTCAGTTCATCACATCGTGTGGCCAAAGTATTGGAGTTTCAGCTCCAGCATCAGTCCTTCCAATGAATATTCAGGACTAATTTCCTTTAGGATGGACTGATTGGATCTCCTTGCAGTTCAAGGGACTCTCAAGAGTCTTCTCCAACACCATAGTTCAAAATCATCAATTCTTTGGTGCTCAGCTTTCTTGATAGTCCAACTCTCACATCGATACATGACTACTGAAAAAACCATGGCTTTGACTAGATGGACCTTTGTTAGCAAAGTAATGTCTCTGCTTTTTAACATGCTATCTAGGTTGGTCATAACTTTTCTTCCAAGGAGCAAGTGTCTTTTAACTTCATGGCTGCACTCACCATCTGCAGTGATTTTGGGGCCCAAAAAACATAAAGTCTCTCACTGTTTCCACTTTTTCCCCAACTATTTGCCATAAAGTGATGGAACCAGATGCCATGATCTTAGTTTTCTGAATATTGAGTTTTAAGCCAACTTTTTCACTCTCTTCTTTCACTTTCATCAAGAGGCTCTTCAGTTCTTCTATGCTTTTTTCCATAAGGGTGGTGTCATCTGCATATCTGAGGTTATTGATATTTCTCCTGGCAATCTTGATTCCAGCTTGTGCTTCATCCAGCCTGGCATTTTGCATGATGTACTATGCATATAAGTTAAATAAGCAGGGTAACAATATACAGCCTTGATGTACTCCTTTCCTGATTTGGAACCAGTCTGTTGTTCCATGTCCAGTTCTAACTGTTGCTTCCTGATCTGCATACCGATTTCTCAAGAGGCAGGTCAGGTGGTCTGGTATTCCCATGTCTCGAAGAATTTCCAGAGTTTGTTGTGATCCACACAGTCAAAGGCTTTGGCATAGTCAATAAAGCGGAAGTCAATGTTTTTCTGGAACTCTCTTGCTTTTTCTGGAGAAGGCAATGGCACCCCACTCCAGTTCTTTTGCCTGGAAACTCCCATGGATGGAGGAGCCTGGAAGGCTGCAGTCCGTGGGGTAGCTAAGAGTTGGGCACGAGTGAGTGACTTCACTTTCACTTTTCATGCATTGGAGGAGGAAATGGCAACCCACTTCAGTGTTCTTGCCTGGAGAATCCCAGAGATGGGGGAGTCTGGTGGGCTGCCGTCTATGGGGTCGCACAGAGTCAGACATGACTGAAGCGACTTAGCAGCAGCAACTTGCTTTGTTGATGATCCGACAGATGTTGGCAATTTGATCTCTGGTTCCTCTGCCTGTTCTAAATCCAGCTTGAACATCTGAAAGTTCATGGTTCACATATTGTTGAAGCCTGGCTTGGAGAATTTTGAGCATTACTTTACTAGAATGTGAGATGAGTGCAATTGTGTGGTAGTTTGAGGATTCTTTGGCATTGCCTTTCTTTGGGGTTAGAATGAAAACTGACCTTTTCCAGTCCTGTGGCCACTGCTGAGTTTTCCAAATTTGCTGGCATATTGAGTGCAGCACTTTCACAGCATCATCTGTTAGGATTTGAAATAGCTCAACTGGAATTCCATCATGTCCACCAGCTTTGTTCATAGTGATGCTTCCTAAGGCCCACTTGACTTCACATTCCAGGATGTCTGGCTCTAGGTCAGTGATCATACCATCGTGATTATCTGGGTTGTGATGATCTTTTTTGTATAGTTCTTCTGTGTATTCTTTTCACAGCTTCTTAATATCTTCTGCTTCTGTTAGGTCCATACCATTTCTGCCCTTTATTGTGCCCATCTTTGCATGAAATGTTCCCTTGGTATCTCTGATTTTCTTGAAGAGGTCTCTAGACTTTCCCATTCTATTGTTTTTCACTATTTTTTGCATTGATCACCAAAGAAGGCTTTCTTATCTCTCCTTGCTATTCTTTGGAACTCTGCATTCAAATGAGTATATCTTTTCTTTTCTCATTTGCCTTTTGCTTCTCTTCTATTCACAGCTATTTGTTAGCCCTCCTCAGACAACCATTTTGCCTTTTTGCATTTCTTTTCCTTGGGGATGGTCTTGATCCCTGCCTCCTGTACAATGTCACAAACCTCCATCCATAGTTCTTCAGGCACTCTGTCTATCACATCTAGTCCCTTGAATCTATTTGTCATTTTAGCCCTCTGCAGTTTGCGGGGTCACCAAGAAAGGAGATGATGAATGCCCTACCCACAGCAGCTACATTTTAATAGAGCCATAGGAAGCAGAAACGCAGACCTGTCATCTCCTCCCCACTCTCCAAACACCATTTATAGCAGGCATGTGGTTCCAAACTGGAGACAGTTGGGAAAGAGTCGCCTGAGCTGGTCTGCTAATATAGTGCCTCCAGGTCTCTTGCGTAGGGAACTCTCTGTTAACAACAGGTTCCCTTTATCCACCACCTCCAGGAGAATCCACTTACTCATTTTTACTTTGGTGTTAACCTGGGGCTCCGGCTTAGCCCTGCCCACCTGTTCCTTTCTTCTCTACACTTTCTCAGCTGTTTATCAGTTCCAGGACACACTTGCGTTTTCAGATTTAAAAACAGACTCTCCTGCAGGATGAGGATTTGGGGTTGATGTAAGCAGTGAACAGATAGATAAGTTCCTGGTATTAAGCATGGGCACTGAATCTGGTCTGAGTCACTGAGCTTGGGCTTTACAGCTCCAGGCTCTTTGCTTTTCTACTTGGTCAGCCAACTTTTCAACAAGGTCCTTGAAAACACCTGGTGTTTTCTGGTGAGCCTGGGGTTTTATTTCTGTTTCTAGTTAAAACTGCATTCTTTGGAACCATCTGAATTCTTAGAATAGTTATTCCATTCCCCTGGATTCTTTGCTTTTAAAGTCCTACACATAATATTTATCTCCTGAGACCCCAGCCTGGGATAAATGCTTATTCTGGTTTTCACATGTATAAACCCAAATGTCACAGAGATGTAGCTAAGGGCATAATCCCAATTTACCACCTGGTCAGCATTCCACTCCCCCTCCAAAAAAAAAAAAAAAAATTAGCAGTCTTTAAAAAAAAATTCAGTTATTTATTTAGCTGTGCCAGGTCTTATTGTGGCACATGGAATCTTACTTGCATCATCTGGGATCTTTTGTTGTGGTACATGGCATGGCCTCTCTGGCTGTGGCACACGGGCTCAGTAGTTACAATGTGCAGGCTTACATTGCTCCACAGCATGTGGGATCTTAGATCCCTGACCAGGGATCAAACCCACGCCCCCTGCATTGCAAGGCAGAATCTCAACCAGTGAACCACCAAGAAAGTACCCCTCCCGCCCCCACCAATCTTGATATAAGGTGTAATAATAACTCTCCATAACTCTTCCTTTTATTTTTTAATGAGTACACAGGTTGACTAGTTCCTTTTTCAGTTGACCTTTTGAAGCTGTTAAACTGGTTTCTTTTTATCAATGGCCAAAACAAATGATCATGAATAAAATCTCACAGGAAAAAAAAAAGTGCATTATTTTCTCTTCAAAGTGAAATCACTTAAACTTTGGACAGACCGTGTTGTAGGCAGAAGAACATGCTGGTACCATCCAAACACACAAGACACAACCATCCTGGATAGAATTTCCATTTGCATGGACCTGACTGGAGTCAAACATCTCATGGACTGGTGTCAGTAATCTCTATAAATAACTATCGGTGTTAATGATTAAAAGAACTACTACCAAGCCCTTTGGCAATGGATGAAGTGTTTTTGGAAGCAGCCAGAAGAAACAAGCTTATACAGTGCAGGAGACAGGAACAAAGTTAGCAAAAGAAGAGAATGTAGGTGAAGTCCAGGACCAGAAAGGATTTCTGGCTGAGAGCAGTCAGGAATTAAGCCAGGAACTTGGTGCAGCTGGAGTGCTGACTATAGGTCCAAAAAGAGTTGACTTGGGGCATCAGGTCCAGGAAGAGGCTTAGTGAGTCTGTGGAGGGGGACTGCCCTCGGCGCCCAGGCACCCAAGGCCGGCCAACATGTAGCTCTGCACCGGGAAAGCATGGAAGCGTGAAGTTTAGTCGATCAGTCATATCCCACTCTTTGCGACCCTGTGGACTGTAGCCCGCCAGGCTCCTCAGTCCATGAAATTCTCAGGCAAGAATACTGGAGTGGGTTTCCATGCCCTCCTCCAGGGGATCTTCCCCACCCCGGGATCGAACCTGCAACTCTTGCATCTCCTGCATTGGCAGACGGGTTCTTTACGGCTGATCCACCTGGGATAATTTGCCCTGGTTATACATGTGTGTACTTAGCTTTTATAGTTTCCTTGTATTTTGTTTCCCAAGGAGACACTTGTCCAGGTGTAAGCTCTGCAGCAAAGTGTTCCAGGTCCAAGCCTGTCTCACTCCGTCATGTCGAAGAGAAAGAGGTAGGTAGGTAGGTTCTACATCCCTCCGGAGATTGTGAACCAGCCCAGTGCACACTGCTGCAAGGGCACTCAGTGGGAAGGCAGGGAGAGGACAGACGTGGAGCGAGATTCCTCCTGCAAGAAGCTTTGAGTTTAGCTACAAAGACAGACCAATGATTTGCGCAAAACATCTCATGAACCAATGAAAACAGTATAAAATAAAACACAAGTCTTTCGTGGTACAGTCTATCAGAACAAGCATTCACAAGGTTGGAAATATGATAGTGGAAGGAGCAAAGAATTTAGAGTAAAAAAAAAGAAACATCTGCAGAATAAAAGAACAGAGCCTCAGCCAATTAATTGAGGCCTCAAGGGGGCAGATCCAGAGCCTGGGTAATGTGGTGTCCCTTTAAATCAATATTATTTAATAGAGGGGTGACAAAAGATGATGCCCATTTCCATCAGTGAAAATGAACTCTCTTTTTAGGCTCAAATGAAGGATTTATTATTTGCACCAAGTATAACAGAATATTTTACTTATTTGGAATTGTCTTTTGTTTCAGTTTTTCCAGCATTCAGAACTGGAAAGCATTAGTCACTCACACTTAGCCATGAGCAGAGAAAACTTACTCAGGTCTAGTTACACAGACTTGTTCAAGATATGGTTCTAAGAAAATATTTTTCTTAAATCACTGGAAGGGTCGCATAGTATGTGAAAAGTGACTGTTATTTTTAATCTAAATATTTAATTAACTCCATTAGCATTCCAGACATTAGCAAGAATGTACTCACGCATCACTTGTATAATCTATAATGTGAATATATATATATATGTGTGTGTGTGTGTGTGTAAGTGCTTTTCTTTCCAATACTTATTTATTGGCTTCACACCAATAAAACATTTACCACATTTCTACAGCTTTTGTTCTCTCTTCATTTTTCCTTTCCAACCAGATGAGTTTTATGTGAAGTATATTAAAAGAATTAAAACATATATATATAAATCTGTTTCCCTGCACAATGTCACATACTTTTGGTTTCAGAATTCAGCTGCCAATTTCAGGTCCTCTTGGAACTAGGTCAGGACTCTGATTACACCAAGAAACAGGCCTGTGTAGATCACAGAAAATCTCAGCTAAGATACATCTGCAGCCCTGAGAATGTTTTTACATTTCTATCCAAGGAAGCTTCCTTCTTGAATGGGAATAGAACCAGTTTACATTTCATCACTAGTTTGGAGAGTGTTGGTAGAAACATGAGTGAAATGGAACAGAATCTCAAGTTTATTCCCAGGATATTTGAGTGCCTCTGTGGATTTGAGCTGACCCTGCCTTTCTGGCTCTTCATTTGTGATTGTGCTCATGCCGCTAAAACTCTAAAACTCATTTCCTCATCTCTATGGGGGTTTTTGTATCTACAGAATCTACCTCATTGGGTCCCCTGAAGCTCACCTGAGATAAAAAATGTGAAAACATTTTTGTAAACTGGACAAAGTTGGTTATAGGTAGGCTGTTACCTTGTGAGAGGGGGAAATGTTAGATTGGCAAAGAAGGGCTCCAATGGGAATCCTGACTTATAGCACCCCTCAACTTCTTGGCACCACTTCTCTTGAACGCATGGCTCAGAATATATAAGGTGGTGAGGTATCGCTGAAAAGAGTAATGGCTTGGAAGTACAGGGTCAAGTTTCATCACCTCACTACACTGAGATATATGAATTTGGGTAAATCACTTAATCTTCCTTGTTTCTTTATCTAAAAGTAGATGTTTGGGCAAAAAAGCCTTATACGTTCTATAAATATGAAAACCGCGCTTTCAGACTTTCTAAGATATTTGTTGTGTCACTGAGTCGTGTCCAACTGTTTTGTGATTCCATGGACTGTAGCCCACCAGGTTTCTCTGTTAGGATTTGCTGAAATATGCATAGCGAAAGTTCAAGGACCTGTCGTTCTCACTGTGGTGTCCTCTGGTATCATACACTAGGCCCGACACAGTAGATGCTCAATAAGTAAATGCTGACTATAAGAATGACCATTCAATGACAGTAGTAACAGATTTTATACTTATTTTAGTGTAATTTTATTCACTTCAACAAAGATGAATGTTTAGATATAAAACTCCATATAATTAATAAGGTAATTAATAAGAAATACTTGTCTAAGACATTACCTAAATGAATCCATGAATCCAAAGAATGACTCTGATTTCGGTTTGAATAAACAGTGGTCATCCTGCCTTAACCAGGATATAATATTCAATTTCAAGATTTTCTGAAACTTGTCTATGCGATTTCTTCTAGCCCTAATGTGTGAGGTAACGCCGATTTTACTTCTATTCCTCCCTACCTTCATGCCCACCCCCTCATCCTCATTTTTACTTTCCAGGATGCTCTGCAGTAAATGCCAAGTCGTTTCTAAGCTCAGAGTTTCTGCATATAAGATTTCTTCAACTCTCCCTTCCTCTGTCACCTTATCTAACTCCTACTCCTCCTTTCAGGCTCATCTTGAAACTTTACCAGAAAATGTTTTCTGACCCCTAAGACTGGTTTGGTAGCACTTCGGATGCTGCTCTGATGCAGCATGTCTGCATCAGGCTATTTATCACACTAGATTGTCATCAGGCCATTAAGGTAAAGGGGATCAGAACACAGACCCTGGAGCTTTACTGCTGGGGTTCCTAGCCCACTAGCAGGCTGAGCTGGGCAGGGATTGCCTCTTAAACAGCCTCTGTCATAGCATCGTTGAGCATATTAAATGACTGAAGGAATCATGTATGGAAGCATATAGAACAAGATTTGGTGCATAGTATCATATAATGTTTGCTGATTCTGGTGTTAAATGTTATTATCTGCTCAGTCAACTTGAGCCTACAAGACTCCTCAAGAGTAGGGAGCATGTTTTATTCACTGCTGTACCCTAGCACTGCAAATGTTTCATAAATAATTTTTTAATAAATGGAATTATCTTTTCTGCTTCACTGGAACTACACTGGGGGACCCTCTTACCTGATAAACCTAATGATGAAGCCGCAATGCTTCAAAGAAAAGAGAGGCCCAATGGGTGGAGGTACCTTTCAAGCCTGCTGATGCTAAAGCAACACTATTCAAATTAGGATAAAGTTTTTGGTCACATCATTTAAAAAGCTGTGACTAGTGGTAAACTATAGGAAAATTGGCATGCCAATGGAGGTGATAACTGCTGCTGTTGCGTGTAGACACAGTAAAAGAAAAAACAGTGTGACTCCACTTCCTCCTTCAACCTATAAGGACTGAGCCATTTTCTTTTCAATCTGTCTCATTACTTCAGTACTGCATCCACAGCCCACACTCTTTAGTTAGCAAAGTTTACAGAATCATTCAGTGGTAGAATTCTTGCCTCCCATGCAGGAGCCCTGGTTTGATTCCCAGCCAATGCATCATGCTCATGTTTGGGCTTCCCCAGTGGCTCAGATGGTAAAGAATCCACCCGCAATGTGGGAGACCTGGGTTCAATCCCTGGGTTGGGAAGATCCCCTGGAGAAGGAAATGGCAACCCACTCCAGTATTCTTGCCTGAAGAATCCCCCGGACAGAGGAGCCTTGTGGGCTACAGACCAAGGGGTCACAAAGAGTTGGACATGACTGAGCGACTACCATACACACAGTGTCATACAGGTCCTGGTTTATGCCTACTTCTTGAGCCTCAGTCATCACCATCCTGCAGGACCGTCTGCCCCATCCCCTACTCTACAGCATCTCCCTCACCTGATGTCCAGCTCCTCACTCACAAAAGCTACTTCTATATCCATTCCTCTGTTGAAGATGTGTACATACATCAGTGGAATACTTGTTGTTCAGTCGCCAAGTGGTGTCCAACTTTTTGTGATCCCATGAACTGCAGCAAGCCTGACTTGCCTGTCCTCCACTGTCTCCCGGAGTTTGCTCAAGTTCGTGTCCGTTGAGTTGGTGAAACTCTCTAAGCACCTCATCCTCTGCAGCCCTCTTCTCCTCCTGCCTTCAATCTCTCCCAGCATCAGGGTCTTTTCCAATGAGTTGGCTCTTTGCATCAGGTGGCCAAAGTATTGGAGCTTCAGCTTCAGCATCCATCCTTTCAATGAATATTCAGGGTTGATTTCCTTTAGGATTGATTAGTTTGATCTCCAGTGAAAGATCCAATGGAATAATACTTGGCCATAAAAAGAATGAAATTGTGCCATTTGCAGTGACATGGATGGGCCTAGAGACTATCACACAGAGTGAAATAAGTCAGAGAAAAATAAATATCGTATACTAACACATATATGTGTAACCTGGAAAGATGGTATAGAGGAACTTATCTGAAAAGCAGAAATAGAGAAAAAGGCATAGAGGACAAGGGTATGGATATTAAGTGGGGAGGGTATGGATGTGAGAGTTGGACTGTGAAGAAGGCTGAGCGCCGAAGAATTGATGCTTTTGAACTGTGGTGTTGGAGAAGACTCTTGAGAGTCCCTTGGACTGCAAGGAGATCCAACCAGTCCATTCTGAAGGAGATCAGCCCTGGGATTTCTTTGGAAGGAATGATGCGAAAGCTGAAACTCCAATACTTTGGCCACCTCATGGGAAGAGTTGACTCATTGGAAAAGACTCTGATGCTGGGAGGGATTGGGGGCAGGAGGAGAAGGGGACGACAGAGGATGAGATGGCTGGATGGCATTACTCAGACGTGAGTCTGAGTGAACTCCGGGAGTTGGTGATGGACAGGGAGGTCTGGCGTGCTGCGATTCATGGGGTCGCAAAGAGTCGGACACGACTGAGCGACTGAACTGAACTGAACTGAAGGTGGAATAGATTGGGAGACTGGGATTGCCATATATACACTATCGATACTATGTATAAAATAGATAACTAATAAGGGCTTCTCTGGTGGCTCAGTCAGTAAGGAATCCGCCTGCAATACAGGAGACCCAGGTTCCATCCTGGAGTCGGGAAGATTCCCCTGGAGAATGAAATGGCAACCCACCCCAGTATTCTTGTCTGGAAAATCCATAGGGTACAAGAGTCAGACACAACTTGGTGACTAAATCATCACAATGAGAACCTACTATATACTAATGTATAACCTACTGTAGAGCACAGGGAACTCTAGTCAGTGCTCTGAGGTGACCTCAATGGGAGGGAAATCCAAAAATGAGGGATATACATATATATATGTACTCCAATAAAAAAAGAACACCCACCTGTATTCTTTAAGACTCAGTTCTGGTGTCAGCACTGGGAAAGCAATCTCTGAGAATCCCAGCTTCTCCTGTGCCCCAGTTTGCTATGTGAGCTCAGGCACAGCCATCTTCTCATGCGGTGTCATTTTCCCACCAGACTGCTATCAGGACACACAGCTTTCATTTTGGCATTACTGGAACCGAGCAGTGTGCACAGAAGGGAGAAAATATACGCTAACGCAATAAGTGTCCAACCACTGAGTGAGCGGATGGATGGATGGATGGAACGGCACTGCTCTCCCCTTCACAGTCTCACTGTCAGTGTTCTTGTTCTTCCTTCTCGCCTCATGAGGCCTTAAATTCAGTCTCTGAGGTGTACTTTTGAGCAAACTTGGATAAATGTAGTTTATCTCAGAGACTCATTTTCCTTATTTGTGAAACAGAGACAATTTGTGAATCTAAGCAAATAGATGATTCATTGTTTACAACAAGTTCCACGTAGATGGTCACATATCTGTAAATAACAGTTTTGTTTCTGTTTTTAATATTTATACCTTTGATTTTTCTCCTCTTGTTGGGTTGCCATAGATTTCCAGTACCAAGTGGAAGAATAGTAGTGATATTGGGGGTCCTTATTTTGCTTCTAACCTTAGAGAGAGGATATCTTTCTCCATTCAGTCAAATACAGACTTATTTTAGAAGATTAGTGGACCAAATATCTTTCTAATTTTTGGCATACATAGGTGATGGAAAACTATACCTTAGTCTGTGTTACTATTTATTTTCCTGTGGCTCAGAATTTGTTTTACTTCTCTCCCCATCCTTCAGGGATAAGGGGTTCCAGGCTGTATGGAGCTCAGCAAAGCAATGACAACAAACACAGTCTTCTGCTCATGCTCTGGGGGACAGGGGAGTCACGTGTAGGAGGCAGATTATTTGAAAGCCAGCCCCTGGCCCAGCTAATCCTGGTAAAATGTGCTCTTCCCTCCACTGCTTTTGATCAGGTGGGAAATATTCCCACTTTCCCCTCCCCCAAATTCTCTTCCAGGGATTAAGATATTCAATATCTGAACACATCAGACTTTAATAAAAGTCTGATGTCATTTTTATACAAAATAGTTTAATAAAAAGTTTACTTTAAAAAAGTGTATTCAACGGGGACTTCCTGGGTGGTCCAGTTGTTTAGAATTCGCCTTCCAATGCAGGAGACACAGGTTCCATCCCTGGTCGTGGAACTGTATCCCGCAAGCCATGGAGAAACTAATCCCATGTGCCACTATATCCCACATGCCACGGAGCCACTAAGCTTGAGTGTCACAACTAAGCATCTGTGCAGCCAAAAATAAATTTCAGAAAAAGAGAGAGAGAGAAGTGCATCCGATGGACTTCTAAGGCATTACGCTAGTGAAATAAGTCAGAAAAAGACAAAAACTGTATGATATCACTTATAGGTGGAATTTTAAAATTCAACAAACTTACACACTACTACACATAAAATAGGCAAACGACAAGGACCTACTGTGAGGCACAGGGAATTATACTCAGTATCTTGTATTAACTTAGAAAAGAATCTGAAAAAGAATATATAGATACAGTCATATAAATATATGACTGAATCACTTTGCTGTATACTTGAAATTAGCACAAGATTGTAAATTAACTATATTTCGATTAAACAAGAACAAACAAAAATATAACAAATTAGCGAATACAACAAACAAGAAGCTGACTGACAGATATAGAGAACTAGTGGTACCCAGTAGGGAGGGAAAAGGGGGCAGGGGCAAGATAGAGACAGGGTTAAGAAATGAAAACTATTATGTATACAATAAGCCTACAAGGATATATTATACAACACAGGGAATATAACCAATATTTTGTGATGACTATAATGGAGTATAACCTTTAAAAATCACTACCTTGAATACCTACAAGTCATATAACATTGAACAGCAACTATATTTCCATTTTAAAAAGGTGTATCCAAGAGAGGTTGCCCACAAGTGAACACTGATACTCCTTCTCAGTTGCTTAAAACATATTTCTTTATTAAATGCGCTCCACAGATATCTTTTCTGCTATAAAAGCTGAGTACTGTGCTAGATTCTTGGGACAAAACTATGAATAAGACAGATATAGAGCTTACTGTCATGGAGTTTTAGGCTACTTGCAGGAGAGAAAGGAAACAGGGAAAACAAGGGAAAAAATGTTTCAAATATGGAGAATAAAAGACTAACAAAGAAGAGGGGGAGATGGTTTTAGATAGAGTGGTCAGAGAAGGTCTCTATAATGAAGCGACATTTAGGTTTAAGATGAGAGAGAGCTCCCCTCAGAAAGGTTAGGACAGGAGTTGGGGCTGACTCTAGGCAAAAACCTACTAACAAGTCAATCAGGCTAAACAATAACTGTAAGAATTGAAAAAAAAAAAAAAAATATATATATATATATATATATATATATATATTTTAACAAAAGAGCCAGTAGAATGAGGAAAACATGACTGAGTTCTCCCAACAGTCAGGCACCGACTGATCCATGTGTCTGGGTCATTTCCATCCTAGAAGGAAGTCGGTTTATCATACAGCCTGGATGATCGGATTAGAGAGCTGGTACTGTCAACATCAGGGGGTCTGCTGAGAGCACTTCATTGATAGTGTTGCCCTGTGAGTCTCCCCCGTCCCATTCTCGCCTCTTTCCGGAGAATTTCCACCATGAGAAACACTGAGAAGCAGTCAGAATCTCCGCGTTTAGTCAGAATTACTTCTCTTGAAACAGGCAGAAATCCAACTCGATCACATTATGTTGTGTCGGGGGATGGATTTAGTCATTCATGTAACTGAGGAGAACAGGGATAGATTAGGAAAGACTGAATTGAAGGCCTCATATAAACACTGTTTCCTCTCTCTTTCTGCTTTGCTTTGTTTTGACTCCACTTTCAGGCCACACCCTCCAGCATCTCCAGTTTGTGTTGTCTTTTCAATTAGCAATTTCAACAGGGAATGAGGGCGTCTTTAACCTTCGCTTCCCTGTCACATGCCCAAGTCTGACCCCATTGCTGGTCTGGGATGTGGGAGGTGCTGACTGGCGGGCTTAGGTTACAGACCCAGCCCTGGAACTGAGGATGCAGAGACAGGGGTGGGGGAAGGGTGACAGCCTCTTACAGACAAATCTACAGTTCTTTGATCAGTTTAGCTATTTTCACTTTAACTCTCAAGAAAGATTCTTATTGACTGTTTTCCTATGTGACCACAACTGCAATGGGAATTTGGGAGAGTTCCCCATTTTGGGACTACATTACTTTAAGCTCCCACTTGCTAATGTAGTTCAGTGGTGTGGAGTTCTGCTGCACTCTAAACATTGACCTGAGGGGCTCAGTCTTTAAGGAAAGATTTTAGGGCTGCCTAAAGATTTAATGACTGCCATCTTGACCTCTGCCTAGGGGCAATTTGAATCAATGAACTGGGGGGTAAAGAAGACTAAAGATTGGCCTCTTGAACCGAGGCTGTGTTCTAGTGTATAGCTCCTTTAATTAGGGTGACCTGTTTTAGAGCTGTCACTCCAGTGTAATTATTAATAGCACCCCTACTCACACTCAAAATTGTTCCATTTGGATGATAAATTATATAGTCACCCTACTTAAAATGGGGTTATTATTATTTCTTCCCTTTCTTAGACAGGAATGGCATAGTAGGAGGAGTCTGATATAGACTCTGCAAACAGTCTTTGCATTATCAGAGGTTTGTTTTTGCTTTGTAATCTTCAAGCCTTTGCTGTCACTCTCGGAAGGAACAGAGAATTTCATTTTTCCAATCTGGCATGGCTCAATACATCTGATTCTTGACCATTTAAGTTTCCTGGCTAGAAGCAGAAAGAGCATCTTTTAGCCAGACTGTAATTCCTTCCTCATTGCTTCTACATAGGCTCAGGTTCAGTATCAGCATGTCTGTTTCTTTAGAACATTTATAAAAACTACAGGGAGCCCAAACCTTTGCAAACCCTGACATATGTCAATCAAGACCTCTAAAACTCCACCCTTGCAATGCTGGGGTCTGACACCTTTCACTCAATTTTTTGATTACCATATCACAAGTACTTCCAATTCTCCAGCCCTGTACAGAGGGGTCCTTTCTACTGTCACCCTTCCTCAACTTAGCCAATTGCACATTTAAGAATCTGCATCACAATACCCCCATGACCAGCTAGCTCTATAGAACTCTCTTGGCCGTAAGAGACAGGACTTAATTCAAAATAACGTAAGGCCAAAGAGAATGTTTTGGCTCACATAACTAAAAAGTCTAGGAGTATTTTGGCTTCAGGCATAATCAACAATAGCATAAGGATTTGCTTGTGATAGTATTCCGCCCCCCCCACACATCTTTTCTCAGTTCTGCTTCTTCCGTTAGCTTATCCCTTGCACAGCAACAGAATCTATCCTGTTGGTACATGTTGATCTTGTATCCACCATGATCTGCCACTCTCTAAACCACAATGACTAAGGGTTGGGAAGGGAATTATTTTCCCAAAGTTGCTGTTATCAAAAAAGGGAGATGGATCCTCTCAAGGGTAAGAAAAACAATAGTGGTCCACCTTATACTTGAAAGCTTAAAAAATGTAGGTGCAATTTCCCATTTTGAAAGGTGAGGATGAAAACAGTTATCTAGTCTATGTCAAAGTAAAGTCAAAAAAAAAAAAAAGCAAGGGTAAAATATTTGCTTACTTTACTAATAAAATAATATCCAAACCCACAGTCTTAAAAGCTTAGACTTTTCTCAAGTTGCTGAGTGCTTTTGGAACTTGTCATTGAATTGGAGAACTTGACATCCATCCTCTAACAGCTGGGGAGCCCTTCTTTCCCCCCCTTTATCGGATTATCTATTACCTTCCCCTGAGGACAAGGAGTGTGGGTGAGGGCTGATGACGAGGGAGAAAGGAATGTCATTTCTGTCTGGTCTCAGACTCTGCATATTTTTGCTGGGAATGTGCAGTTTATTAATTGCAACCTCAATATCTTCAGCAATGATCCGTAACAGAAATTAGTTAATTCAACAAGTATTTGTTGAATGCCTAATCCCTTACCCTTTCTCTCTTCTCTGTCTTCACCCTCTCTGTCTCCTAGTCCTTTCCCATCAGCATTTAAACATCCCCAAGGAGCTCTCATCTTAAAAACCAAATAAAACTCTTACAAGCAGAGAATCCTCCTTGGATCCTACTTCCTTCCCAGCTCCCCACACCCCCTACAAAACTACATTTCACACACTAAGCATCCCAATGTACTATCTGCATTTTCTTGTCTCCCATTCCCTCTTCTGGCCACTCCTGTCCTACTCCTATTCTCACTGGAACAAAAAGTTTATGGAAAGAGCACCACTTTTGGGGAACACAGACATCTTCTTTAAATACCGTGTGGTAATTGTCTGTGTGATGTTAACTAGAGTGAGCTTCTTGAGGATAAGACTCGAGGGCATGCATGCTCAGTGGATCAGTTGTGTCCAACTCTTTTCGACACTATGGACTGCAGCCCACCAGGCTCCTCTGTCCATGGAATAGTCCAGTCAAGAGTACTGGAGTTGGATGTCATTTCCAACTCCAGGGGATCTTCCCGATCCAGGGATCAAATCTGCATCTCCTGCATTGGCACTTGTATTCTTTACCACTGCCCACCTGGGAAGCCAGAGGGTAAGACATAGCTTGTAGTTAAGTTACTCAGTAGATATCCTACTGTTGAATGTTATCATTTGTCTACTCTAGGCATAGTGACTAGTAAGAGTTAAACTGATCTTTGTTAAAGTGATGAATTAACTTGGGTTGGCAAAATAAAATGAGGATGAGGTTTGATATGGGATAGAGATAGTGGGGGGCTTCCCTGGTGGCTCAGACAGTAAAGAGTCTGCCTGCAATGTGGGAGACCCGGGTTCGATTCCTGGGTTGGGAAGATCCCCTGGAGAAGGAAATGGCAATCCACTCCAGCACTCTTGCCTGGAAATAGTGAAGTTTCAGGTATCATGAGCTGAAGTTAGAGATGTAGAAGGAGGAGAGGGTATCATATTAGAAGCATGGCAGAAAACAGCTTCAACAAAGCCTGGTAGATAATGTTAAATGCTACAAGCGAGTATATCATTTTTTTTCCCAAGCTGAACCCTAGAAAAGGTCGACAGATTTGCCAAACCATTATCACCAATTTATCTTTTGGGAGAGGGGCACGCTTTCACTGGAATGTTACCAGACTGCAAACCATTAAGGAATAGTAATTTGTAGGGAATGGAAAATTCGAGGATCACAGCACGGTTCGTTTAGGTGGACAATGAACACAGTGCCATGCAACAGGAACTCCTGGAAGGGAAGCAAGCATATCTTCGTGCTTCTCATCAATTCTACACCTTAAATTAATCCAGCCCATTCCATGCCTGTGGTTAGTCATGTAGTCTCTAAGCGGCCCTTCCTTGATTTTCCCATGAGGGTCCTGGGAACTACACAGGAATTGGTGGAGGATGTTACAGACCCTTGATAGTCTGAAAGCAGAGTTTCTCTGTTGTAGCCAAGCTCCTCCTTCCCTAACCCCTTCACAGGCTCTACAGTGGCCACCACGTCAGTTTTGTAGAACCCAGGAAACTGAATCCTAAAATGTGAAAGGAAAAGATAGGCAGAGAGTCCAGCAAGTTCCTCATTCAAGAGCACATGGGTTTTTACGTGTCTTATAGTTAATTCATGTAGTTTATTTTCAATCTCTTAGTTGAATTACTTTTCTTGAAAAGATGCCTGGGACAAGGCCAACATCGCAGGGAGGAATGCCACTGGGTCAGGATCTGGGAACAATCAGCTCTTCTGGTTTTAAGGATGAAGCGCCAAGATCTTAAGGAATCTGAATTCCTGGTGAGCAGTCAACTTCGTTCATTCGCCCCCAGCAGCATTCCGGTGACTTAAAACAGAAAAAAGAAAATCTATTTAAAAAAACCCAGTTGACCTAAAGCGAACCCATCCCCAGCTTCTTCATTTCTTAAAAAAAAAAAAAGGCCTCTCCCATCGCAGTCCCCCCGCACACAGCGACAGGTCAGTGGCAGGACTCTACTCAGGGACTAGGGCGCCCGGCGCCCACCCGAGCCGCGGGCTAGGCGCGAGCCGCAGGGCGGGGCCCAGGGTCCGACCAGCCCGCTGCTCCCTTCCCGGGAGCGCTTCGGGGAAGGCGGTAGCGCCTCTCCTCCAGGCCCGGGGTCCTAGTCCGGCCGGGGCTGCCTCCCGGGCGCCCGCTGCCGTGGTGGCAGGAAGTCCCCAGGAACTACAAATCGAGGCATGCTGGGAACATTCCCCTGCTCCTCCCAGGAAATGTCCTTTGTCCAGCCCTACAGGAAGCCCCAGTGAGGAGTCAGCCGGGCCACCAGCCAGTCTGCCAGCCAGCCCGCGGCCGCTGCACCCGCCGCCGCTGCCGCCGCAACAGCAGCAGCACAAGGGCAGTTGCGCCGCGGCGCGGGGCTTGGGCCCGGGCGTGCGGTGCCCTCGCCCCTTGCCGCACCCGACGCCGCGCAGGTAGGAGCGTGGCTGCGGCTGGGCTCCCACGCCGCCCGGGGATGGGGCTGATCGGGACCCGACCGGACTGCTGCCGGGATGGGGCGTGCGCCCCGGAGCGGGTGGCCATACCGCTGGGCGAACTTGTACCGTTGTCTGTTCACCCCGGTCGCAGGGGCCCCGGGGCTGTGGGCGCGAGGTGGGGGTGTACTTAAGGCCCCCCAAGCCGGGACCGAGCTCCTTTAGGGATCTGTGGCGAGGCGCGGGGAGAATGAGGCTGAGTAGCGAGGGAGGAGGCAGCGTTTGAAGAGGCAGTCAGACCGTCCCGCCGACCACCGAAGGGGGCATCCGAGACCCTCGGAAAAAAACGAAGCCCAGGGAGGAGCTTGGGAGGCAAGGAGAAGGTGAAGGGCTTTGTGTGCAGCTGCGGACGGGTACCGACTGCAGCCCCCTCGCCTTGTCTCCCCGCGCCCCCAGCCCCACTTGGGGCTATGGACAGTGGGGATGGGAGACTCCGAGGAGGGCCAGCGGGTCATCTCGGGTCCTTGTGAAACGTGTGCTCCCTTTTCCTCTCAGCTGCATTCTAACCTGACTCGGAGTAGCGGCTTGGGCTGCCATCAGACTGGACAAATGGCACAATGGGGATGAGAGGGTAGATGGGGCAGCAGCAGCTCGCTGTCCTGGGAGTGGTCGCCGCCGTTTAGCTCCGGTAGGCTTCGCACCCCGAAACGCCCATGTCGCCGGTGTGGCCAGGCTGGTACCGTCATCCAGGGGGAATGCCGAGACGGAGGACTGTCAGTGGAGGCACCGGGTGAAGCTTGGTGGGAGGAGAGGACGAGTAAGAGGTTGACGGGGGAGAGTCAGTGCAACAGGGAGTCAGCTGAGAGTACCTGATGGCCACGTTTCGAGAATCGGATGGCCACTTCCTCTGGGACTTTCCGATTTTCCTTTTTCCTAACCGCCCCGTCCCTACCCCAAATAATGAATCACCCACCCTTGCTACGTGAGCTGGATTCAATCTGGTGGTGTCTGGTGGTGTTTATCTTTGCTCTGATACCTGGCCTGTTTGTCCTTTACCTGTAGGTTGACTTGAATACTCTGCATCCCCGATGGCTTTATCCTCCTCTCGTGGGACTCAGGGTGTGGTGAAGGCGGTTGGATAATGGCTACTGTGATGGATGAGTGGGCAACTTTGAACACAGCCCAGGTGTTACGGCTGTGTACCTGAACTCCCTCGCCTAAGCAGCCCGTTTCTCCTTTCTACCCCCACCCTCGTCCCCTAATTCTGTTTAGTTTACTGCTCTACAAGTATTTTTACTCTCTGAGCCACCGGGAAAGCCCAAGAATACAGGAGTGGGTAGCCTGTCCCTTCTCCAGCAGATCTTCCCAACCCAGGAATCGAACCCGGGTTTCCTGCATTTCCGGCGGCTTTACCTGCTCAGCAACCAGGAAAGCCTTCTTCTCTTAAGCCAACATAGGGATATTATTTAATGTGCGGTGTTTTAAGAGCCAAATGAATCTTTAAAGATGGCATTTGGGTGGTGAGGCAGGAGTACCCAAGGCTCATGATGATGTGGTAGGCACAGAGTCCTGTCTCCTATATAAATAGCTTATGGGGAAAAACAAACCTTTCCGGCTGGCTTCTCTAGAAGAGATGAGGCATCTGTAGTGATTTAAGAATGGAGTGGGGAAAAACCCAGTTGTTGAGGCTGAGGACATGAGAATGGTGAAATAAAGAGAATACACTGTGAATTCAGAAGATTTCCAATTGGAGCATATTGGCTGTGTGTGTGCTCGTGTTGAACGTGGAGGTTATCGCTGGGGGAAATTTGATATTCAAAGTTTAGCTGGGCCCCAAGAAAAATATGATGATACCATAGTAAACAAAGGTCATAAATGGGAAGTCAGGCTACCTTTTACAGAAAGGAGAACATAGATGGCCTTCAAAAATGACTGGGATTAAGGGAATGAATGGAAAGAAATCAGGTTGAGAAGCACTGGTGATGGAACTGAATTGGCCTGGGAAGGGTGACCTCGCTGAAGGTTGCATGACTAAGGATGATGGGGTTGCATCACATTTCCTCTCCTTCCCCTCAAAGCTCTTTGGATTTCCTCTGTAGCTACACATTTGCCCAATTTCTGATGTCTAGTTAAGGCAAGGAGAAAGGGTAAAAGCTGGTTAAAGATGATAACTTAAAGCAAGAAAGATCTTGCCTGTTCGTGTAGAGTGAGAAAAAAAAAAAAAACAACTCTGCAATGTCATTAAGAGGTCTGGAGCCTGATCCTGTGTTAATGCCATTTGGGCTTTTCCTTTGATCTGTGCTCCTACTTCTTTTTTTCTTTTCCTTCATTCTGCGCAGCTCCCCCAACCTCCGCCCCGCCCCACCCCTTTCCTAACAGGTTTCTTAGTACATAGTATGTAGTGTTAATGTAATCAGAAAGGTAACTCCAGAGTTTGGCATTCAAAACCCTTAACAATTCAGTGCTTACCTACCTCTGTTCTCCACTGGACCTGGGCCACTCATATTACCTATCCATTCTTGCAGCAAAGAGCTCCCTAGTCTGAGATGTAGCATTCTTCCACCTGTGTGTTTCCTCAAGTTGAACTCCATGCCTGTTGGGCATCCCTGCCCTGCCCTGATTATTGTCTCCAAATTCTAGCCCAGCTGGTGCCGAAGTCTTATAGAAGTCTTCCTAGACCTCCCAGTCAGAATCCATCTTATCCCCATTGTACTCTGCATCCTCTGAAGAATACCCATCTCTGGTCTGCCTTGTGATAGTTAGATGTTCTCCTTCTCCCCTTCAAAAAGTAAATCCCTGAGGGCAATGGCTCTGTACCCTATACTTTAAACCTAACAAGTGCACAGAGGATGCTATATGAAAAACATGACTAAATGAAGGAATGAGTGAAAGAACTGAAAGAATACATATGTCTTAATTTATCTTTCTGTGAAAAGGAAGATGAAGCCTTTTTACAGACCTGTAAGGATTCACTGCAGATGTGACTCTAAAGCATCTAGACCTTTTCATTTTGTTCTTGCATTTGGAGACCCTAAATGGGTCTGTTACAGTGTCTAGTACAAAGACACTCATTAAGAGTTGTTGAATAGGGTCTTGCTGCTGCTGCTAGTGCTGCTAAGTCGATTCAGTTGTGTCCGACTCTGTTCGAACCCATAGGCGGCAGCTCATCAGGCTCCCCAGTCCCTGGGATTCTCCAGGCAAGAACACTGGAGTGGGTTGCTATTTCCTTCTCCAATGCATGAAAATGAAAAGTGAAAGTGAAGTCGCTCAGTCGTGTCCGACTCTTAGCGACCCCATAGACTGCAGCCCACCAGGCTCCTCTGTCCATGGGATCTTCCAGGCAGAGTACTGGAGTGGGGTGCCATCGCCTTCTCCATGAATAGGGTCTTAGCTAGCCTAAATTTTAAAACTCTATAGGCAGGATATAGAATGGATTAATCCCAAGGGGATAAACAATGACTTTTGCCATGTTCTTGGAGGTGATATTTTCTTCTCAGTTGTGAAAGTTCAATGTGCTTTCTAGAAAGTAGCACTACGAAGATCATCCTGCTATTTCCAACTAGGCCAATGACTCCATCACGTCACTTTGACTTTTATAGCCCAAGCAGTCTACTAGGATTAAAATGTGGCATATAGAAGTTCAAGACAAATCAGACTTTCAAACTTTCCTTAAAGACATTGCAGTTTGTAGTTGCTCATTTATCTCTAACTGGAAAGCTTTTTATGCTTTTGTTTTTTTTTTAATGTGATGATGAGTTACTGTATATTGAACATTTATGTATCAACGATTATTGTTTATTTGCTAAGTCATATCTGACTCTGTGACCCCATGGACTGCAGTCTGCTAGGCTCCTCTGTCCATGGGATTTCCCAGACAAGAATCCTGGAGTGGGCATTTATTTTTCTAAGGGATTTATCTGACCCAGGGATTGAACCCACATCTCCTGCTTGGCAGGCGGATTCTTTACCACTGATACACCTGTTTTTTATGCTTTTTTTTTTTTTTTTTTTAACGTGATGAAGGAGTTACTGTATATTGGACATCTATGTATCAGTTATTAAACTAGAGAATTTCTATGCATTGTCTTAATCTGATGATTTACATATTACAATCATCTCTGTTCTAAAAAAGGAGGAAACTGGGTCTCAGAGAGAAATTAGGGATCTTGCTTAGAGTCCCAGATGCTAGAGATAGACCGGAATTTAGGTCTGTTTTCACAACGGGTGTGTTTTTGTTTTCCCTGGGAGAAAACTGCTAGATCTATGTTCTTCCTCTGAGGTTCTTCACTTTACGGATTTCCTTCCTGGAATATTGTTGGGCTTCTAAATGCATCCTAATGGATCTCATGTGAGAGGCCCGGGTTCTTCATACATTCATTGTTTTTATGCCCTCACAATCCCATGGCCATCATTTGGAAAGACCAGGTTCAGAATCCATAATAAGACCTTTGGTCATAGAACTGCTTCCCTGGAATTCTTTCCCATTTTCTCACAGCCTATTATCTGAATTCTTTCTGTCTTCCCTCCAGGGCAAGTCTCACGCTTTCCCCCTTCTGTAGCCTTTCTTGACCACTCCAGGCCACATTCAGGCTCTCCTCTAACCTTTGGCATTGCCTGAAATACCTGAGGCTCAGTGTCTTCTTGATGAATGTAGACTTGAATGAGCCCCCACCGTGTGCTGGAATTTGCCTATTCTCTGCGCAAGGCAGGGACTGCATGTCCAGAACACACCCCGGCATATGGTGGACTTTCAGGAATTGTGAGTTTGGTAATGAACTGGTAATGACTCAAAATGCAAAAGTGCAGGCATGAAACATTATTTGCATGTTGCTAGTTTGTAAGAGAGAGATCGGAGGGTCATTTTCTTAGTTATTATAATTTTCATCCTTTTCACCAGACTGCCCAAAAAATTAAGCACCCTCTGGAAATAAATGAGAGCAGATCTGGGTATTGCTCAGTTGTACGAGCTTGATCAGTGCTGAACGATGATGGTGTTTTATTGATGCTGGGTAGATAGGCTTCCCTGGTGGCTTAGCTGATAAAGAATCTGCCCTCAAAGCGGGACACCTGGGTTTGATCCCTGGGTTGGGAAGATCCCCTGGAGAAGGGAATGGCAACCCACTTCAGTATTCTGGCCTGGAGAATTCCATGGACTGCAGTCCATGAGGTCGCAAAGGGTCAGACCCGACTGAGCAACATTCACTTCACAGCCTGGGTGGGGTCACAGCTTCAGTACCTTAATCCTTGCTGTCAGGCACACCTTCTGCCACATCTCCTAGGAGAGGCCTCTATGGTGCACGTCAGAGAAAACTGGAGGGGTTTCCCTGCTGCTGCAGATATGGGGGGGGAAAAAAGGCTGGAATGAGGAAGGAAGATAGTTCCTTCTGTTTTTACCTCTGAGAAGAGTAGCATGATTTGTATGGGGTATGGAATTGGGTTTTGTTGCATTATGTATTAATGGGGATGTTAAAAAGATCAGCAGCTGCCCCTCTGTGGGTGAAGAGGCTTTGCCACAAGATGGCTTTGCCATCTCCTGAGCCTTCTTTTCCCTGACCTCAAGGCCCCACAGTGCTGTGGACGCCTTGGTATAAGCACAGTGTGTGGGGGTTCTTAAAAGCACATCAGTCATTTTAAATGAGGATAGGGCAGTTCTGATTGGAGAAGGAAATGGCAACCCACTCCAGTGTTCTTACCTGGAGAATCCCAGGGACGGGGGAGCCTGGTGGGCCACCGTCTATGGGGTTGCACAGAGTCGGACACAACTGAAGCGACTTAGCAGCTTAGCAGCAGGGCAGTTCTTGGGCTTCCCAGCTGGTGCTAGTGGTAAAGAACTCACCTGCTAATGCAGGAGACTAGAGACTCAGGTTCAGTCCCTGAGTCAGGGAGATCCCCTGGAGGAGGGCATGGCAACTCACTCCAGTAGTCTTGGCTGGAGAATCCCATGGACAGAGGAGTCTGGCTGGCTACAGTCCACAGGGTCACAAGGAGTCGGGCACAGCTGAAGCAACTTTGCATGTACACAGTTCTTGGGGTCCCTGCACTTGTTCAGCAAGTCATGCACAATACATCCAGAGGCTGGCAACAATGTTCCAGTCAGATGTGTGGAGCACCACCTGCAGTTCTCTAGTTTCCCCTTCCTGCAGAGGGTCAAGTCGGGGTCATGTGCACACAGCTCTAATTTGCTAAAATGTGTATAAAGGGGAAGAGAGCCTACATTCATTCAGAGAGGCATTTGAGATATATTTTCTCCCGAGAACTTTGTCAGAATCTTACCCAGACTTACAAAACAAGAACCATTCTTTCTAGGTTTTATTAATAAGAAACATTACTTTGGTCTCAGTGTCCTACCTATTCAGGAGGTTAGCTTATCTCTGATGCTTGATCATGCTTAAACAGGGCACTCTGGGAAGAACACCTTTCCAGTTATTCAACTTTTTTTCCAACAGGTAAGAACCTTGGTGAATTTCAAAGAATCTCTTAAGGAAAAAAAAAAAAAAAAAAAACAAAAACCCTCATGCAGGTATTGACAATGATTTCTGGTAGCAGTAGGTAGTTTTGAAAGCAGTGGGTTTTAGAAATGATTTCATCTGAATGTAATCTCCATAAGACAGAACTTAGTGTAATGGGTAGCACGGTACATGTTAAAAAAAAAAATTGCTGAATGAATGGATATATTACACTTTAAAACATTTACTTTGATGCTTTCCTAATATGATGGTACTGCCAATTTTTTATAAAGAGATATGGCAAAGGGTGTAGCTTATGTGTTATATTAGATGGGGAAAGGACGTTTTATATGTACATATAATTTTTTAAAAAAATAGATTTTATTTTTTTAATCTTTTAAATTATTTTAAAAACATTTATTTGGCTGTGTTGGATCTTAGCTATAGCACGTAGAATCTCTGATGTGTCAGGTGAGATCTTTCCTTGCGGTGTACAGACTCTCTGGTTGTGTCTTGTGGGATCCAGAGTGCTTGAGCTTCAGTAGTTGTGGCAGCCAGGCTTAGTGCCTCGATGGCATGTGGGATCTTAGCTCCCCAACAATGGACTGAAGCTGTGTCCCCTGTATTGCAAGGTGGATTCTTAGTCACTGGGTCACCAGGGAAATCCCTTAGACTTTATTTTTTTGAGCACTTTTAGGCGCACAGCAGTATATTTTTAATTTTATTTATTTTTGGCTGTGCTGGGTCTTAGTTGCTGCGTGGGTATTCTCTAATTGTGGTGAGTGGGGGGCTACTCTTGATTGCAGTGTATGGACTTATTGCTGTGGCTTCTCTTATTGTGGAGTACGGGCTCTAGGGGGGGTGGCCTTCAGTAGCTGCAGTTCGTGGGTCCTAGAGCACAGGCTCAATTGTTGTGCACACCGGTTTAGCTGCTGTGTGGCATGTGGGGTCTTCCCAGACCAGAGATTGAACAGGTGGTCCAGCATCGGCAGGTGGATTCTTTACCACTGAGCCACCAGGAAAGCCCTCACAACTACATTGAGCAGAAAGTACAGAGAGTTCCCATATGCTCTCTGTGTCTTTTCATGATTTGATAGCTCATTTCTTTTTAACTCTGAATAATATCGTTTGAATCAATGGATGTGAAAGTTGGACTGTGAAGAAAGCTGAGCGCTGAAGAATTGATGCTTTTGAACTGTGGTGTTGGAGAAGACTCTTGAGAGTCCCTTGGACTGCAAGGAGATCCAGGCAGTCCATTCTAAAGGAGATCGGTCCTCGGTGTTCTTTGGAAGGAATGATGCTAAAGCTGAAACTCCAGTACTTTGGCCACCTCATGCGAAGAGTTGACTCATTGGAAAAGACTCTGATGCTGGGAGGGATTGGGGGCAGGAGGAGAAGGGGACGACAGAGGATAAGATGGCTGGATGGCATCACTGGCTCGATGGACATGAGTCTGAGTGAACTCCGGGAGTTGGTGATGGACAGGGAGGCCTGGCGTGCTGTGATTCATAGGGTCTCAAAGAGTCAGACATGACTGAGTGACTGAACTGAACTGAACTGAACTGAATGTACCACAGCTTATCCATTCACCTACTACGGACATCTCGGTTGCTTCTAAGTTTTGGCAATTATGAATAAAGCTTCCATAAACGTCCATTTGTGGAGATGTTAGTTTTCAACTTATTTGGATAAATAGCCAGGCATACAATTGCTAGATTTCACCGATGCAATGGACATAAACTTGAGCAAACTTTGGGAGATGGTGAGGGACAGAGAGGCCTGTCCTTCTGCAGTCCATGTGGTCACAGAGAGTTGGACACGACTAGGTGACTGAACAAAAACATAACACGCTTAGTTTTCTAAGAAACTGACAAATTCTCTTTCAGAGTGATTGTGTTATTTTGCCTTTTTTGTCAGCCGTGAATAAGAGTTCCTGTTCTTGTACATCCTCACCAGTATGTAGTGTTGTCACAGTTTTGGCTGTTTCCTCACCAGTATGTAGTGTTGTCAATGTTTTGGCTGTTTTGCTATTCTAATAGGTTGTTGTTGTTCAGTCGCTCAGTCATGTCTGACTCTTTACAACCTCGTGGACTGCAGCAGGCCAGGTCTCCCTGTATCTCACCATCTCCCAGAGCTTGCTCAAACTCAAGTCCATCGAGTCGGGGATGCCATCCAACCATCTTGTCCTCTGTCATCCCCTTCTTCTCCTGCCTTCAATCTTTCCCAGCATCAAGGTCTTTTCCGATGAGTCATTTCTTCACATCAGGTGGCCAAAGTATTGGAGCTTCAGCTTCAACATCAGTCCTTCCAATGAATATTCAGGGTTGATTTCCTTTAGGATTGACTGGTTTGATCTCCTTGCTATCCAAGGAACTCTCAAGAGTCTTCACCAGCATCACAATTTGAAAGCATCTATTCTTCAGTGGTATATCATTAATTTACAGTTCCATAGTGACATAAGAAAACCTGTGCCCTCTGCATTGGAAGTGTGAAGTCTTAACCACTGAACAACCAGGGAAATCCCTGCCTATTTTAAAATTAAGTTACTCATTTTCTTACTGTTAAGTTTTAAGGATTCTCTGTATATTTTGGAAAGCAGTCCTTTATCAGATATGTGTTGTGCAGATATTTTGTCCAAGCTTAGGTTCTGATTCTCTTGATATATTTCCATATATATGAACTTTTCTTATATTTTTCTTTTTGAGAGGCATACCAGATCTATTTTAATATAAAACAGGTTTACCCCAGAAATGAAGACAGATAGTGTGAAATAAACTTGAAGAAATGCTTAAAAAAAATTATTTCATTTATTTTTGGCTGTGCTAAGTCTTCTTTGCTGCATATGGGCTTTCTCTAGTTGCAGCTAGTAGGGGCTGCTCTCCAGCGGTGGTGATCAGGTTTCTCATTGTGGTGGCTTCTCTTGTGGAGCACAGGCTCTAGGTGCATGGGCTTCAGTAGCTGTGGCTCCCAGGCTCTAGACCACAGGCCCAGTGGTGGTGGCCCACCAGCTTAGTTGCCTTGAGGCATGGGAAATCAGACCAGGGACTGAATCTGTGTCTCCTGCATTGGTGAGTGAATTGTTAACCACTGGACCACCAGAGAAGTCCCCTACTGTTTTTTTTTTTTTTTTTTTTAAATAAGGTAACTGCCAATTAAATTTAACCAGACGGTGGCCACAGCCTTTAATGAGCTTGGGGGCAGTTACTATAGGAGCTCTTTTTATTTCTGTTTCCCCATTCCCTCATAGGTACTTGTGTTTATTGATTGAATTAGTGGCTTAGTAAATATTTCTGGTCACCTACTTCCTAAGCGGCACATACCCATTTAAAAAACTTCTTTAAGAGCCTATGTTTGTCTCATAGCTTAATTATGGACCCTTAGGAAAGGGTTCAGAGAAGGCAATGGCACCCCACTCCAGTACTCTTGCCTGGAAAATCCCATGGACGGAGGAGCCTGGTAGGCTGCAGTCCGTGGGGTCGCTGAGGGTTGGACACGACTGAGCGACTTCATTTTCACTTTTCACTTTCATGCATTGGAGAAGGAAATGGCAACCCACTCCAGTGTTCTTGCCTGGAGAATCCCAGGGACGGGGGAGCCTGGTGGGCTGCCGTCTATGGGGTCTCACAGAGTTGGACACGACTGAAGTGACTTAGCAGCAGCAGCAGGAAAGGGTTTCCATAGGCTGATGACTATAAGTGAGAAGAGAAGTCAAGATGTGCAGATCCTTCCTGTCAGAGCCAGCAATCAAAACAGAATCCCAAAGCCCAAGAAAACTGCTGGAGAATAAACTTTGGTCTGAGTAGATGCTCTAATAATAAATATTGAATACAGATTTCTCCTGTATTTGATTGTGCTTCCTGTTGCCCTCTCCTCCCAAGCAACTTTTTATTTAGTCTCCTGACTACTTTGTAAACGTTGAATGTTGATCTTTTTTCATCCTCATTTAATTTCTAGCCCTGTTGGTTCTAGCCCTGTCTTTCCTGCAGGGACGGGAGAGAAGCAGTTGTCCTGTACGACTAGGAAAGCCCAGGAACAACCATGGATCCAGACACAGCTCTGGGCCACCTCTTCTTTGCACCACCGAGTTGCTTGTTAAAGCCTTGGAGAGGAGGCAGGACACGCACAAGACTATTTGATGCCAACAAGGGCTGCTGTCATTTGGCCATGGGACTCGGGATTCTCTTTTGAGAAGGTTCTAACTTTTGAAGCTAATCACCACTATCATATCTACCTGTGTAGCAGGATAATTAAGCATGCTTGGCTCCTGGTGCTGACAGGTTATTGGATCCAGTTAGGAGAGCTAGCTTGTTTCCAGGGCTCTCTGCCTGACATAATCTTAGCCAGATCACTAGATTTCCTGGTCCTATTAGTCCTTCATTTTGAGACTGAGGAAGGAAATAATTAGCCCTAACTTTATCCATTTAAAGAACTATTTGACAGTTTGGGAATGACAGATGTTAATATAATATATACAGAATGAATATATATATTCTAATATAGAGAGAATGGATAAACAAAAAGATCCTACTGTATAGCACAGAGAACTATATACAGTATCTAGTAGTAAACCATAATGGAAAAGATTTTGAAAAATAATGTATATGTATATATATGGTGTATATATATATATACATGTGTATTATATATGTGTGTATATATATATATGCATGCATGCTAAGTCACTTCATTCATGTCTGATTCTTTGCAACCCTATGGACTGTAGCCCCCCAGGCTCCTCTGTCCATGGGATTCTCAAAGCAAGAATACTGGAGTGAATCTCCTACAGGGATCTTCCCAACCCAGGGATCAAACCTGGATTTCTTATGTCTCTCCTGCATTGGCAGACAGATTCTTTACCACTATTCTTTACCACTTTACCACTATTCCCACTATATATGGGAAGCCATCTACATATATATATATATATATATATAAATATATAAAACAACAGAAATTAATACAACATTGTTAATCAACTATACCTCAATACAATAAATTTTTGTACTGAAGAACTATTTGAAGGCTCATTTTGTGGGGAATCATGAAATTGCATAAAGCAATATGTTCCCACCAGGACTTACATTTGGGAGGTGGGAGGGAGGGAGAGAGGGCAAACAATAAGGTACAACTTATAACTATGATTATATTTTTAAAACTAACATTCAGTCAGTTCAGTCACTCAGTCATATTCAACTCTTTGCAACTCCATGGACTCCATGGACTGCAGTATGCCAGACTTCCCTGTCCATCACCAACTCCCAGAGCTTTGCTTAAACTCATGATGCCATCCAACCATCTCATCCTCTGTCATCCCCTTCTCCTCGTACCTTCAGTCTTTCCCAGCATCAGAGTCTTTTCTGATGAGTCATTTCTTTGCATCAGCTTCAGCATCAGTCCTTCCAATGAATGTTCAGGACTGATTCCCTTTAGGATTGACTGGTTTGATATCCTTGCTGTCCAAGGGAGTCTCAAGAGTTAGGCAGAATGAAATAAGGAAGAGTACCCTAAAGAATCATATACAAAGTGAGATAATAATAATTCTCCTTGAGCATTTAACACTAATCTGAGAAGGTAGACCCAGTTGTTTCTCTCATTTTGTAGATGAAAAAGCCCAGGCTCAAAGAGATTGGGCTAGAGACTGGATTCACACAGGTGGTCTGGCTCCAGAATCTGAGCTGTCATTTGTTTATTGGAGTATAATTGCTTTACAATGTTGTGGTAGTTTCTGCTGTACAATGAAGTGAATCAGCCATATGTATACATATGTTTCTTCTCCCTTGGACCTCCCTCCCCATAACCCCTTCCCACCACTCTAGGTCATCCCAGAGCACCATCTGAGCTTTTAACCACTACCAGTATTGCTTCCCACTAGGAAAGGGGAGACTTGTTTCTTGAGAGAGAACAGCACAGTGAGAGAGGAGAAGCACAAGGTGCCTTTTGGGAGGCTTGAATCATGCCTTTTTGAGGCTGAGGTTAGCTGGCAGAAAAGTCAGGGAGAGGTTAGCGCTTTCAGCTACATTGTCTCAGGCTTGGAGTTTGCACTTCTCTAGACAGAATGGCAAAGTCAGTTAGAGGTTTCTGAGCAGGAGAATGGCCAATGGCAAATGGTAAATGGAGTGGCAACTATGTTTTAAGATGCTTCCGGAAGCGTCTACTACAGTAATAAGAGAAAATAGAGGAGAGAACTGAAAAAGAAGGACTTGGCAGCTGATTGGATTGAAAAGGGTGAGGGGAGGGGCCAAGGTTGACTCCAGGGTTTTAAACCTGATGAGTAAGAACAAAGAGGCTTTTAACAGAAATGTGCAGGTGATTTGTAAGACAGGTTTGGAAGGAGAACTAATGTTTTTCAATATGACAAGGGCCAGATCCTTTCCAAATGGAAAGCCCCTTCGAGTTTTCAACAACCTTTCAAGGTAACTTGTTGCTCTCTTTGTATAGATGAGAAAAGTAAGACTTAGTTTGGTGAACAGCCATCCTAGGAGCATAGAGTGTGTAAGTGACAAACTTCTGTTTGCAGCCAGATCTGTTGGTGCCATTACCGGTGCTTTCCTTCCAGTTTGGACTGCCCATCCCCGATGCCCCCCGCCCCCTGGCCCCGCGTCCCGAGTCCCATGTGACATACAGGGCAGCACTTCGGTACGGAAGGGACGCTGAAGCTCCTCAGCTGTGACGCTTGCTGCACCATTAGAAATACGGACCTAGAATACAGGTCAGGGGGTGGAGGGAGAGTTTTGTATTCGTGGGGTCTCTGGACAGAGGAGGTATTTACTGAAAACTAGGGGAAGGGGTATCGTGATTGAGAGGAGAGGGAGAAGAAAATGTAAACAGAAACCTGGGAGGTCAACCTCTTGGGAGATAAGAGAAGCAGGGTACTAAGGGAAGTGGTGACGCCTAGAACAGTGGGTGCTAAGGTATGAGAGAATTTCAAGGACGGCATCTCAACAGGATTTCTGTAGTCATTTATTGCATCTTGATTATGCATGTCCAGCACATTCCAGTGTTAATGGTGAGATCATAGAAGAGACTGAATGTTGGATTGGAAGATGGAAAATTATAGCTGATGCTGATGTGAGCCAGACTCAATGTTAGCAATGATTGTGATCTACTGAGATGTTACACACCTGGGAAGACCATGGTTCACTAGGAAACTGATGTGTGTGGTGATGAGGTTAGAACTGATCAGGGCTCACTGACCCCAGCCCTGCTTTTCCCAGTAGCTTGTAAGACCTGTTGGCTCTGCAGAAGGAAATATAATATTGTTTGATAACTGGCTTTAGGCATTTAAAAAATGAAAAGGAAGGAAAGTCTTTGCAGAAGAAAAGTCTCTCCTTTCAATGAAAGGGTTTCATTCATAGTTTGAATTTTTAAGAGTCTTTAAAAATATTTTTAATTGCATGATGGAAATACTCTATTAAGATTCTCTTTTAAAATTTTAATTTAATTGTTTTGCCTTTTGGCCACACTGCATGGCACGTGGGATGGTTTCCAAACGAGGAATTGACCTATGGCCTCTGCAGTGAAAGTGCTGGATCCTAGCCACAAGGCCACCAGGGAACTCCCTAAAATTCTTTGAAAATGACATACCAGTTGTTCAGGTTGATGCTCCATAAGTATTCTTTTCTCTCCAGCTGTCTGTCTTTTATGATGACTTCTTTTTCAAATGCTGTACCAAAGACAGACGTATTCATTGTTTACCATAACACTCCCATTAAGTCAATGTTAATTCAGAATGACTGCTTTTTTCTGGGCAACAAGATGTCTTTTTTCTCTAAGACAGACAGTAGGTAATCCAAAATCTGTTAATTCGGAGATAATTTCTGAGGATCACATGAACTTAAGTTTGAAGAATATCTTTTATGTTTTTTAGAGGAAAGCTGTTTAAAATGAATATGGTGGGGCAGGGGAGGCAAGAGTCCAGAAGAGAACAAGAAAAATAGGAAGAAAGAAGGTAGTGTCAATGAATGCTGTCAGCAAAGCCAGAGCACTAAACCCATGAATATGACAGAGCTGGTTGGGAGAGTCTGGCGCAGGGGAGATGGAACTTAAAAGGAATCGGGTAACCTGAGTGGTAGTCCCAGTTCTGCCACCAGCTCGTGTTTGTGAATTCAGACAAGGCACTTATCTTCTCTGGTCCTCATTTTCCTTATCTGTAAAATGATGGATCCTTTAAAGAAATGTTCAACAAAAACACATGAGATCTCTCATCTGTGGATGGAGTCTCTTCCCTTAGCTTATGGTTGGCTTGCTCCTGCCACCTGGCCCACTTCAGCACCACCTTCCATGCAGAATGCAGAGCTATTAAAACAAGCAAAAAGATAATGATAGAAAAGAGGGTGAGTCTGAGAAACTGTATTTGTAGTCATGGGCCATGTTGGATGACTATGGGTGGGTGGTACCCTTCCTTAATGATCCTTTCATGTGACCTGGGCTCTTTGTACTGAGGAGTTTGAGTTTATCCCAGAACTCCCTTCTTCACATGGCTATTTCCATGTTATTATGTATTTGCAGGCAGGATGACTTTGCGAACACTCTGATGATTTGTTAGGAATGAGTTGGTGACTTTGGCCAGATTTTAATTCGTTTTCTTTTGAGAAGACAAGGATTAACTAACAAAGCATTTTGTGTCCTGGGTAGGTTATGGCTTGATTAACGTGCTCTGACTCACTGCCCAAATAAGCTGCTGATGGGAGCCATAAACCCAGGGTCAAACTTGTATAAATTAGCCACATCCCAGAGAGGCAGGCTGTTAGAGGCTAGAAGAGCAATTTAACATCCTCTCAGTGCACCTGCCACATAACACAAGCGATCAGGACATGAAAAGTGGATGAACTACTGATGCCAAGTCGCCAGCCTGAGTATTTCAGCCAAGCACCATAGGCAATGCTAGGTTGAGCAGAAAGGGGATTAGAACACAAGTTGAGATGCCAGGGATTTAGGCTCCTGTCTGTGCTCAACTGGTGCATTCATGGGTAATTCACTTACCCTTTCTGGGTCCCTGTTGCCTGACTCATCTGTCACATAGGACGCTAGACTAAACCAGGGCTTCCCTGGTAGCTCAGCTGTAAAGAAATCCACCCTCAATGTGGGAGACCTGGGTTCAATCTCTGGGTTGGGGAGATCCCCTGGAGGAGGGCACGGCAACCCACTCCAGTATTCTTGCCTGGAAATTCCCATGGACAGAGGAGCCTGGAGGGCTACAGTCCATGGGGTTGCAAAGAGTCGGACACGACTGAGTGACTAAGCACAGACAGACTAAACCAGCAAATTGGATCAAGCAAGTTGCATTTGCCATGCCCCTCATTCTGCTCCATCCTTTTTGAAACATACGGATGTTTTTTGTGCTAATGCCTGATTCAGAGTTTACTGTCCCTATCATCTCTTCTCCACCTGCCCACCAGAAGATCTTGTGGCATAGAGTGTGAAACTGCTGTTACTTCGCTAACCCGAAACTGCTCTGGAGGTTTTCAGAAATGATAGGAAGGCATCATGAATCCTCTTAGTAGAGGTTCATGTCAGGGATTTTGCTTTGTTTTTGTGTCCTGTATGCTTTCAGAGCCCGAGGGAAAGCTATGGGCTTTCTCATCAGAAGAAAGGTTCTGCAGACACTTTCACGTAAGGTATCCAGAGTTCGTGGACTCTCAGGGCCCTCAGGCTAAGAACCCAGGCCTAAGGAAAATACAGTTATTCTGTTTATAAGCTTGTTTAGGACTACTGCTCTCTCCAGGAAATGCCAGGAGCTGGAGGTAAAAGGACAGAAGGAACCCAAACAGCCTGGGCCTGATGATTGACTTAGGAACTATGATGTTCAGGCCATGAGGGGGCCCTGGACACTCTGACCTCCTTCTTGAGACAGATGCCCCACTGCTTAGATGAAGGTTGTGTCCTGTCGTGGCTTCCATGCGCCACAGACTTGCCTGTACTCTTGGTTAAGATGGAAACTATCTGCAAGCCTTTAGTTTCCAACATGAAGTGGGAACATGATCTTGTCTAGCTGTTCTCTCTGTAATGTGGTATCTCGAGTATATTTGGATGGCATCCTTAGTGGTTCCCTGAGAAGGACACAACTTAAAAGTCCTCAGTTTGGGCTGCTAAGGTAATTCTGTTCCTGCCAGGGTGCATCTCATGGAGATAACATTTTCATAAATCACTAGTGTATTAGCTTTCTTTTCATCTACACACATTTTTTTTTAATCCTCTTCGAACAATGGTCCCCAACCTTTTTGGCACCAGGGACCAGCTTTGTGGGAGACAATTTTTCCATGGACCCAGGCAGTGTGGGGCTGGGAGGGGTGGGGGAGGATGGTTTCAGGATGATTCGAGCATATTACATTTGCTGTGCATTTTATCTCTCTTATTATTAAATCTGCTCCACCTCAGATTAGATCCCAGAAGTTGGAGACACCTGCCTTAGGAGATCATTCTGGAGATGACCAGTTATTGATGTACTTCATCTGTTGGACCATTGCATCGGTTTGTCGGCTTGACTTTACTGGGGA
Organism: Bos taurus; assembly: GCF_002263795.3. Lineage (NCBI taxonomy): Eukaryota > Metazoa > Chordata > Mammalia > Artiodactyla > Bovidae > Bos > Bos taurus. Next base: position 23,677,219 of record NC_037330.1, read on the forward strand.
TACAGCATTCCTCTACCAGAGCTGTCACAGCCAGGGCTCCCAGCCAGGTTTATTTTCTCTATTCCCATGCACCACCACCCCACCCCCATTTTTGGCCTCGCTACTTGGTTTGTGGGATTTTAGTTCCCCAACTGGGGATTGAACTCAGGACCTTGGCAGTAAGACTGCAAAGTCCTAACCACTGGACTTCCAGGGATTTCCCTCGTCTTCTCTCTTGATTGTAGAGTGGCTGAACTAATAATGGTAGAAAGAAACAAGCACTGGCTGTGGTGTTAAGAACTCCTTCTTTGAGTTCTTGGGAAAAATGCAAGTAGTTATGAAAGCAGAAACAGTTTTCTGATTCTATTTTGTATATAACAGCTGTTCCTCTATTTCATAAATAGGAAAAAAAAAGAGAGATTCAGAATCATGAAACTTAAATTTCTTTCATCTTTTTCCCTTCTGCCTCTCCTCTCAATACCCATGAGCTCTGTTCAGTATTAAGGATTGTAATCACTCCTGATTTGGCACACTTTGTAAAACACAGACTAACCCTTTTGTGGAAGTTACTGACATTGTATTATGGTCTGCTCAGAATGTAAACAAGTACACGCGTGTACTGTCACTTTAGTCGTGACTGACCCCGGGCTCCTCCGTCCACGGGATTCTCCAGGCAAGAATCCTGAGGTGGGTTGCCGTGCCTTCCTCCAGGGGATCTTCGTGACTCAGGGGTTGAACCTGCATCTCTTACTGCAGGCAAGTTCTTTACCGCTAGTGTCAGCTGGGAAGCCCTAAATGAATATAAGCAGCCTTAAATTTCAGAAAAAAAAAGATTTATGTTTTCTGTTTTTAAACTTTATTGGTAAGTTTTCTAGTGAATGCAGGAGTAAAATCAGATCTACTACCACGTAGCTTCAACAGAGATCAGTGTATGCCTATCTTATTTCATCTGTATGTACTCCCCTCTGTCCTGGAATTCCAGACATATCACTTCAAATAATGCAAATTCCAGACATAGCATTTCACCTGTAAATATTTTCCTATGTATTTCTTAAAAACACAAGAGTAATTCCTCAATATCAAATAACTAACCCTCATTCACAAGTCCACAATTGTTTTATACTTTGTTTTTGTAGTCTGTTTATTTGGGATACACATAAGGTCTATACATTGAGGTTGGGTGATACATTCCAAGTGTTTTAACTTGTATGTTTTTCTCCTTTTGTATTTTGCTATTTTTGTTACCATTTTTTTGTTGTTGTTGTTGCCACTTTTGAAGAAACTGGATTGTGTCTTAAATTTTTCTATGGTCTTGGTTTTGCTGATACTGTTATTTTTGAGGAAATAATAAGACTAACACAAGTTAGTGAATTTTTAAAAGGTATAGTTAAGTGTATGTAAATGTTTCACTTTATGCTGAAAACAGTCTAACTACGGAGTTTAAAATTTTATTAGGCGGAAACACTGAAGGATTAGGTGACATCACTACCATGTTTCTTCTTGCTTTCTCTTCACTGGAAGACACCTTGGCAGGTTACATGGAGAGGTGTCACCCACTGCTGAAATGAACTGGGCTGAAACATACCAGCCATTCTTCATCAATGACGCCAAATGGTTATTTTAGGCAGATAACTGGAAGGGCTGTTTCTCCTGTTGAATTTGCAGTGGGAAACTCAGGTGATTGAATGTGTGCCTCAAACCTTTTGGTCCCAACATTCTTCTCTCCCTATTCACTGTGATTAACATTCTCCTGATGGCTGTTCATTCCAGTAGAACATGATCACAGAATAATGTGGGTTGGAAAAGACTTCCTGAGGTCACCTGACCCCATCAAATAACCTTAAGGGATTCCAGCCCCAACTCTCCCAGAACAAGGCTGTTTGTTAACAGCTCCCATATTCCCCAACCTCCCTGCTGTGCATTCTAAGTCTGTGTTCTCTCTTGTCCTTCAGTGAAGTAGATTATTAAATTGCATCTCTTTCTGCTGTGGGGGAGGGGCGCCTATATACATGCATGTGTCTGTAGATCTTTAATTAAGATTGATGTTGACTCTTCCCCCACTTCCCTTCTACAGTGCATATACCCTGAGACTCCGTTTCACTCTCTGTATAATAATAATAGTTTTTATGAAAAATAAGATGTTTTCATGAGTAAATGTCCACATAGGACGGGATTATTGCAGACTGTGTTTTTTAGCCACGGTGCGATGGTTAGTTTTATGCATCAACTTGGCTGGGCCAGCAGGTACACACATATTTGGTCAAACATTATTCTGGGTGTTTCTGTGACAGAGTGTTTGGAAGAGGTTAACCTTTAAGTTGGTAAACTTGGAGGAGTCACATAACTGGGCTTCCCTGGTGTTGCCTGCAATGCAGGAGACATGGGTTTGATCCCTGGGTGGAGAAGATCCCCTGGAGAATAAAATGGCAATCCACTCCAGCATTCTTGCTTGGGATAATCCTATGGATAGAGGAGCCTGGTGGGCCATATAGTCCATGGGCTCACAAAAGAGTCAGACGTGACTTAGTGACTGAACAACTACAGCAGCAACAAACTGAGGAAAGCAGACTGAGCACCATAATGTGGGTGGGACTCATCCAGTTGAATAGAGCAAAAATCTGATTCCCCTGAGCAAGGAGGGGCTCTCCAGTAAACAGCCGTCAGACTAGAACTGCAGCATCAGTTCTCCCAAGTCTCGTCTGCTGGCCCACCCTGTGGAGTTTGGAGCTTGCCAGTCTCTATACGCACACAAGCCAATTCCTTATAGTAACTCTCTTTCTCTATACACATCCTATTGGTTCTGTCAAACTGGTTCTGACAAATAGTGTGGGGGAAAAAGACAAGTAAGTATACGCCCTAAATGTATCTGGCTGTTCTCGAAGTGATGTTTTATATTAAAGAGATGGAAAGATCACTGGAGAAGCCATTAGAAAAGTGAGATTCTGGCCGTAACTTTTCTAGCGAACTGTCTCAGTCTCTGATCTGGTCGCTTTCCCTCTCTGAGCCCCTATTTCCTGTCTGTGGAAGGAGTTTCAGCAAAGGGATTCCCGAGTGTATGATTCCATGAAGTACAAACATTGAACATTTGAGCCAGCTGCTAAGGAGTTGTGTGTGTGTGTGTGTGTGCTCAGTTATGTCTGACTCTGCAACCCCATGAACTGCAGCCCATCAGGCTGCTCTGTCCATGCGATTTCCCAGGCAAGAATACTGGAGTGGGTAGCCATTTCCCTCTCCAAGGGATGTTCCTGACCCAGGGATTGAACCTGTGTCTCCTGGGTCCTCTTGCAATGGCAGGCAGATTCTTTACCACTAGTGCTACTTGGGAAGCATCCTGAGGAGTTACCTGAATTCTTCTGAGGACTGCCCAGTTGCTAGATAAGAAGAAACGCTGAGGCTGTACACAGGGAATAGTGGTAGATGATGCGGGCAGAGCAAAGAAAAAAAAACAGAAGGATTTTCTGCGCATCAGGTAGAATATTCTATTTCAGTTAAATGTAAAATATGGATGAGTAAACACCTGCATGAAAACCTTCAGCTTCTGTGCCTTCCCATCTTAGGGCAGATGGTCTAACTTTGAAGGCGCTTAGGATCTGTCTCTGCATTGCAGTAATTTTTATTTTGTGCAGAAGGCGTGGGATGGTGGTGCAGGCTTGGCAGCTGTGACAAGCTGAGGCCCTTCGGCCAAACTGAGGGGCTCTGGCCCAACCAACAGGAAATGCCTGACCCCAAGGACATATGTGCTATTCTTGACCATAAAGATTGGAAAGAATCTCAGACTAGCTCTGGCCAACAGGGTTGTAAATGGATTTCTCTGTTGCCTTGGTTTTGAGCCTTTCTCTCTCTCTCTTTTTTTTCCCACTTGGGCTTCCCTCTCCAGGTTAAAAAAAAAAAAACAGTAACCACAAGGAGGAAACCATATTATTTTAGCTTCTCCTGTCTGGAGAGTGGTCAGTACTTAGCTGCAATAATCTTTTGGCTCTGTCTGGAATTACCATGCACCTCACCGCAGCAGTCTGCCACTTGGGAGGTTGGCATGTGGGGCTGGACGGTCTGGGTGTGTGCCTGGGAAGTCAGCTGCCCCTTGGGATGTGGACCCATTCCCGGGGTTCACTGGAGGCATCTCCTCCTTGTATGGGGGGTGGAGTTCTTTGCCCTTTGCATCCTTTCTGACCACAGGCTCACTCACGAGGAGGCAGGACTCCCAGGGCCATATCCCCCTGGTTGATTGTTTACCCAGTTGATGCTTGAAGACTGACAAATGATTAACCCCCTGGAATTCCCGGTTAGACCCCAGTTACAGTCATGAGTTCAGCCTCGGGAGCCACAGACTTAAATTGTTTTTCCAGCATTTTACCCAGCCGGGCGTCCCTGCTGGACTCTACCCTGGGAACTCTCCCAGGGGAGAGCTTGGTGCGCAGGGGGCGTGGGAAGTGAAGGGAGGAGGCACCGGGGCTGTGGGGGAGGCGGGAGACTGAGCCGCTCCGAGGTAAGGAAGGGACCCGCCACAGCAGAGGGGACAGGAAAGGAGCTGCTCCTGGCCGGCCTCTTGGCCGCTTCCTTCCCCTGACATGACAGCGCCGCCGGCCTGGCTCCCCGCCACCTGGCAGTGGCCTTGGCACATGACTCCCCATCCTGTCTGAGAACGGGCGGGGAGAGGTCTGTGCTCAGGCGGCGGCTCCCCCAGCTTGGTCCGGCCTGCCCTGCCTGGGGGTTGGGGGGTTAGGGGGGGTGGGGAGCTGCAGGTGGACCTGCTCCTGGGGGTGAGGGGCGTCTGTCCTCTTCCCTGGGAGTAGAAATGCCACGGCAAGGCGACTGGAGAGGCCTGACAATACCTCAGAGCCCTGTCATCTGGAGCTCAGCTAGCGAGCCTAAGTTCTTGTCACGTGGAAAACTGGGTGACCCTCGGTGCTCACCCAACAGAATTACTCAAATGAGAGGGATGCCCTCAAGTGCAGGGTCGGCTCCATTGGTGGTCCCAGTGGAAGACATCTGGCCACTGGGGAGCTGTGAGCACCACCCTCTACCCCTCCCATCCCCACCAGGAGGTGGCGGGACTCGGGTTCCCTGCACAAGGCCCCAGACAAGGAGGGTCAATGGCTCATCCATAAGAAGGTGGGGGCGAGGTGTGTGCTTGTCAGCTTCCACCTCTTGGCAGGAAGAGAGGTTGAATCCATAAAGTGCTGAGGCTTCTGCTGTTGGAAAGGAATGGCTTTTGCCTTTCTAGAGGTCCAGAGAGGAGCTACTGGGAGAAGGTGCCAATAAACTCAGGCAGGTTAAATTCTAATTCTGGGCCAGCTGCTGGCTTCACTTCCCCTTCTTCTACTTCATTCTCTCCCACCCTCCCTGCCTCCTTCCACCATACTTGATCACATTCACTTCCACTCTGTAGCAGCATCTTCAGACTGATCTTTCAGATGGGCTTGAGTTTGTCTGGAAGGCACTGGAGCCTACTGATTTTACAGAGTTAGAAACATTACACTATTTTGAGATGTGGGGAGGGTGTGGGTTGAGAAGAAAGCAACATGAACATATTGCAAATTCTGAAAACTAGGATCTGAGCAGTCTTGGCAAAGCTGGCTGATCCCACCCTGAAGTGATCTGACCCTGGAGAAGGTTTCTGTGGTGGTGCTGGTGGGCACTGAGGGAGCCAGCAGCTTGTGGTGGGAGTCAAGTACACAAGCTGGGGCTGGAAATGTCTGGATTCATGCTCTTTTCTTGTCACATGACTTTGAGAAGCAGATTCAGGCACATTCAAACCCAATCTCCTCACTGAACAGAAGTCCAGAGGGGCAAATACTTTGAGTCACATAGCACAGTGTCTGTGATGGCCAAAACCAAGGCTCTCCCTGCTAGGTCAGTGATTAGAACCAGATGGCGCTAGTGGTAAAGAACTTGCCTGCCAGTGCAGGAGGTGTAAGAGATGTAGGTTCAATACTTGGTTCAGGAAGATCCCCTGGGTGAGGGCATGGCAACTCACTCCAGTATTCTTGCCTGGAGAATCCCTTGGACAGAGGAGCCTGGTGGGCAACAGTCCATGGGGTTGCAAAGAGTTGGGCACTGAGTGACCAACATTTTCATTTTTTCATTTTCCTCCTGAACATGAAATTCACACCCTGCTTCATTACATTCTTGTTAAGATTAAATGATGTTAAGTCCCTAGAAATGACCAAGAGATGTTTAACATTTTAATAAGTAATCTTCTGACTTTCTTCTCTGAACCTGTGTAAATGTATAACGATATGTATGCTAGTGTGCATATCCTAATAAATGGGATTATTTTTAAACCAGCTAGTTTTCTTCTAATAATACATTGTGACTGCCCTTCCTTACCTCTAAATAGCCTTCTCTGTTACTTGATAGCTGCCTAGAACCTTGTAATATGATGGATGGAGCTGAATCTATATTCTGGTTTTGCACTAACATAATGCATTTGTAAACAAATTGGAGTGGATGTTGTACCATAAATGTATCTCTCAAGGTGACAGAAGCTTCCCACTCTTCTCAGAACCTAATCCTCCCTCCCCTGGTGTGAATAAGGATCTGGACATCTTCCCTTTGGGAGCTCAGAGCCTCCTTAACTCTGAGTAGGGAAGCATTATGAATTTCATACACCGGCCCTAAATGGGGAACTCAGACTCTGCCTCTTCTCCTGTCTCTCCACTTAAATCTAAAAAAAAAAAAAAAAAAAGTTTATTTATTTAGTATTTCTGGTATGAACTGTCTCTTGGTTCCCAAGAAATCACAATCAGAAAGTCTACTGTTCCGTTTTTGCTGTCTGCTGTGTTCTCTCAGAAGGCGCTCTGTCCTTCTTAAAAGGCTTAGAGGTAAAACCCGAAGATGTCCTGCTGCCCAAGGTAGACCCTTAAGCCCTGCCCTTCATGGTGGAGAGCAGCAGTCATTTCTGTACCATTCTGGGTACCATCCCCTGCCATTTTAGTTTTATGAGTTTCTGGTGAGGCTCATTCTTATTTGATTCCTCTGCTTTATGGATATAAAATTCTTCTTGCTGGTCTTAGGTTGGCAGAAATCATTGACTAGGTTCCCTTTAAGTTCCCCCCACCTCTGCTGCTTTTGCTTTTAGTCACTAGCAAACCAGTAGGTCACAAACCTTCCTCTGACCTCTCTACCCCCCTACCTTCAGGATGTATTACACTTGCTGACTCAAGGGATGTAGCTGTTTATTATGGAGACTGAGCTCCAGGAGACAAGAGAGTGATGGGTAGAAGTGATTTAGGGTCAAGAGTCCCTTGAGGGATAGACGTCTTAAACGGTTTATGGCTTTAAAGGGATTTTCTCCTATGGCCTAATCCTGCGTTTGGGACCTGGCTTGTAACCAGTTACAAGTTCTAAAGGGACTCTGCTGTGTTTCAGGATACTGCTTAGTGACCATCTTCAGTCCCAGCCATTTTCCTGTGGTGTTTAAGAGAAAGGCTTGATTTTCCCCTCTAATTGAAGGAGTATATCATCAACTCTAGATGGCACTGGTGGTAAAGAACCCACCTGCCAATGCAGGAGACGTGGGTTCCATCCCTGGGTCAGGAAGATCCCCGGGAGGCGGGCATGGCAACCCACTCCGGAATTTTTTCCTGGAGATTGCCAAGGACAGAGGAGCCTAATGGGCTACAGTCCATAGAGTCGCAAAGAGTCGGACACGACTGAAATGACACATCATCAACTCTGAGGATAGATATAGTGTGTTCTTTAGGGCCATGAGCCCGTCAAAATTAAGGAGGGGCTGCGGTCTCTCTGAGGCTGTTGAAATGGCATCAGGACTTAGATGAAGACTGTGAATTCCACATCTGGACTACTCAGGATATCAAGTTCAAGTATTTTCCAAAGTGCTTTTTTAATGTTTCCTGCTGACACCCTCCCTGAGAGAAAGGTTAAGTAGCATTACCCTCCTTGCACCTTTCAATGAGGGCATTGAAACAATAAGAGGTTTACTGACTTGCCTTGGGCTCTGGGGGAAGGCTGGCCCCGCTGGAATGGCAGCTGCCCATAACTCCTGTTTTCTATGCCCAAGAGTCTGGTCGCAGAGCCCGGGCTGCCTCTGGGAAGCCCTCTAAGAGGACGCAGGCAGGAAAAGCTGAAGTAGGGGCATCGTACTCAACCATAATTTTTTTTCCAAAGATTTTTTTTGATGTGGACTATTTTTAAACTCTTTTGTTGAATTTGTCACAATATTGCTTCTGCTTTATGTTTTGGTTTTTGCCTGTGAGGCAGGTGGGATCCTAGCTCCCTGACCAGGGATTGAACCCACCCCTACACCCCCCCACATTGGAAGGCAAAGTCTTAACCACTGGGCCAACAGGGAAGTCCCACTGCTCAGCCATATTCTTGCAAGTCCTGTTTGGGGACTGCCGAGGCAGAGAAAGAGCTGGACACTTCTAAATCAGTCCAAGATCTTTGACCTATAAACTGTTTTGCTGCCTTGAGCTAAGCTGTAAGAGTGATAGATGGCAGGGGTCAATTATTTTTGGCTCAAGTGCTCAGACTTGGCAGGGTGCCCTATACATTTGATATATAAACCTGACATCTACAAAAAGGTTTAGGAATCTGATGTCATCTTCTCTCTACAGCTCACATGATGGCCTGTTCTGTAGAGGGGCTCTGTAGATGGTAGATTCTAGAAGCTCCACCTCATGCTTTAAAGTAAAGAGAATCAGTTGAAAAGGAGGCTGGTCTGGGTGGCAGAGGAACAGTGTCAACTCATGAGGCCACATAGCAACTCTCACTGGACTACAGTTCGATCCGCTTCCATCCATGAAGTGGATGCGTTTCCCTGGTGGCTCAGACAGTAAAGAATCTGCCTATAATTCAGGAGACCTGAGTTTGATCCCTGGGTCGGAAAGATCCCCTGGAGAAGGGAATGGCTACCTACTCCAGTGTTCTTGCCTGGAGAATTCCGTGGACAGAGGAGTCTGGCAGTCTACAGTCCATTGGGTCACAGAGAGTCGAACTCGACTGAGGGACTAACACTTTTGTGAAGTGGATTATTCTATTAAAATGGCTCTATAGCTTTAATGATGGGGTAACAGTGGTATTCCTATTTTACAGATGAAAAACCTGAAGCTCAAAAAGGGGACTGCACAAGCCTAAGGCCAACTTGTAAACAGTACCATTCTGGGTACCATACCTTTCTGTTTTAATTTTGACAATTGTGCCAGGGGATGTTCCTATTATGGTCGATCTACAATTAAAGTGCATAAATAAGGCAAAATATGTCATCAGGTTCTAGAGATGGCTTCTAATACAGAGGGTCCCTGCGTCCCCCCCACCTGTCCCCAGGAGACCTACTAAAGCTTGAACTTCTTGGCTCACTACTCACAGGAAGCGGCAGGTCCTCACTGCAGAGCTGGGTGCTGCCGCTGGTAGTGACGCAGTCTTAGAGGAGAAGTCAGTATCCTGATGCTTCTGTTACTCTTGTGTCTTGACTGTACTTTTCCTCTGCTTCCTTCAAGGCCCCCTCCTAAGTAGCTAAAATCCTCACAAAGACTGTTGTGGGTTTCAGGAGGTCAAGATGTGTGCCGCCCCCCAACCCAGTTTTACTGAGATATAATTGACAAATAAAAATTGTGTATGTTTAGAGAAGGGCAAGCTTTAACAAGAGTAAAGAACTCATGGAACTTTGAGGCAGCATGATTAGTTTAATCCCCAATTTCTGCCAATCTGGCTGAGACGGCAAAGAGTCTGCCTGCGGTGCAGGAGACCTGGGTTTGATCCCTGGGTCAGGAGGATCCCCTGGAAAAGGCTGAGCGGCTATAATTAACACTAGCAAAAAAATTTTTTATATCAGTAAAGTAAAGAAATCAAATAAGTGTCACCAGAAATTCATAAAACTAAGATGGCAGGGTATGGTACCCAGAATGGTACTGCTTACAAGCTGGCCTTGTGGAGTCCTCTTTTTGAGCTTCAAGTTTTCTCATCTGTAAAATGGGAATACCACTGTTACCCACTGTTAAAGCTATAGAGCCATGCTAATAGAATAATCCACTTCATGAAAGTGTTAGTCACTCAGTCTTGTCTGACTCTCTGCGACTCCATGAACTGTAGCCCGCCAGGCTCCTTTGTTCATGGAATTCTCTAAGCAGGAATACTGGAGTGGATAGCCATTCCCTTCTCTGGTCAGGGTATCTTCCCAACCCAGAGACTGAATTCGGATCTCCTGAATTGCAGGCAGATTCTTTACCTTCTGAGCCACCAGGGAAACCCATCCATTTCATAGATGGAAGCAGATCGACTATAATCTGGTGGCAGTTGGCATGTGGCCCTGTGAGTTACTACTGTTTCTCTGCCACCTAGATCAGCCTCCTTTTCAATTGATTCTATTTACTTTAAAGCATGAAATGGAGTCTCTAGGATCTGCCACCTAGGGCTTGGAACTCTATACATTTTATTGGACTGTGCCATCAATTTTCATGGCAATCAAAGCCAGACCTGGTAAGGGGATGAGGCCAGACCCACGTGATCTTGATCTGTGTTTGTTTTGTTTGGAGCAGGTATCCCTGGTCACCTCCCTCATCCTGTTCTTCCTGGATGGAACAAGACGACAAACAGGGTGTGTGTGAAGCCCAGGACTCACAAGACAAGGGCATGGGCTCTGATTTTGAGAACTGTGAAGACAGGGAAGGGGACCCAGACGAAAGAGGAATGGGTTCTAACCCACAGGATGCAGACAAGAGAGAAGGGCACCTGGGGCAGGAGATGGGCTCCGACCCACAGGATGAAGCTCCAAGAGGACACTCAGAGGAGAGGGAACTGATGTCTAACATCTGCACAGGTGAGGAAAGAGCTGGGGAATTTCTGTGGAAGTTACCCCATTCACATTGTTTTCTAGCTCCTTTAGAGTGATAATCATGGGCAGCATTCTTGGAAGGCAGCTTTCTAGCTGCTCCTGCTGCTAAGCCGCTTCAGTCGTGTCTGACTCCGTGCAACCCCAGAGACAGCAGCCCACCAGGCTCCCCCGTCCCTGGGATTCTCCAGGCAAGAACACTGGAGTGGGTTGCCATTTCCTTCTCCAATGCATGAAAGTGAAAAGTGAAAGTGAAGTCACTCAGTCGTGTCCGGCTCTTAGCGACCCCATGGACTGCAGCCTACCAGGCTCCTCCATTGGAGACCATTAAGCAGATTCTGTACCACCTTACAGCAGCTGGTGCAGTGGTAAAGAATCTGCCTGCCAATGCAGGAAATGCAAAGGGACACAGGTTAGATCCCTGGGTCGGGAAGATGCCCTGGAGCAGGAAAATGGCAACCCACTCCAGTATTCTTGCCTGGGAAATCCCATGGACAGAGGAAGCTGGCAGACTAAAGTCCATGGGGTCACAAAGAGTCGGACATGACTGAGCGATGGCACACACGCTGTCTTAAGTCTGAGGAACATCTCTTTTCTTTGGTCTGGGGAGGAGCTGTAGCTGGTAAACAAGGGTGAAGAAGGTAACTCACTGGTGTGCACTTTATAATACAAAATATTGCTATAAAATGACACTTGTAACAGCTCAAGAAGGAACACAGGTAATACTGGGCCCTACCCTCCTGGGGTTGCTGGAGAGTTATATGAGTTGCTTAGCACAGATCCAGATGTTTAGTTAGTCATCATCCCTGCTTGCAGATAAATAAACCCAATGGCAAGACACCTGCCTGGGATCACGTGGCTAATACCCAAAGTGCCCAAGTGAAAGTGAAAGCGAAGTAACTCAGTCGTGTCCGACTCTTTTCGACCCCATGGACTGTAGCCTACCAGGCTCCTCCATCCATGGGATTTTCCAGGCAAGAATACTGGAGTGGGTTGCCATTTCCTTCTCCAGGAAATCTTCCCCACCCAGGCATTGAACCCAGATCTCCTGCATTGTAGGCAGACGCTTTACCATCTGAGCCACCAGGGAAGATAAGTGCCCAAGGGCTCTCCTAAATCTTTGCAGTTCTTCATCTAGAAAGAGTAAATACTGGGCATCCATCCACTTCCTTGGTTCCATCTTTGGGCTTTTGTTGCTTGATCCTGCTCATGCCCTGGGGACTGAAATGAGCTGAAATACCTTACGATCAGGATCCTGAGGTTACAGTTCTTCCCCATGACATCTCCCAGACCTCCTGTGCCCTCCCCTGCAGTGCACAGAATGGTCTTTCATATGTCTGGGGATAAGCAACCAGAGGCAGATAGATATGTGTTCTGGATCAGCCTCCAGGCTGGACTCATCAGCTAGCTCCAGATCCTGCACTCACCTCCCCTTTTCCCTACTCCCCACCCAAACAGCGCCTGCCCCCACACACACCGCCCCCCCACAGAGTAAAGCCCTTAAGTTGGGATGTGTTTGGTTTGTTGTTCCACCTTAAGCTGTTGCAGACTGACCAATCATACTAAAAAACAGACCAGTGAGCTAGGCCAGGTGATCTCTTCTTGTGGTTGGCCAGAGTGGCCTTGTCTTTTGAGGCTAGGGCTGTGAAAGGGATTGTTGGCTCGAAGAGTGGAGCAGGTCTCTTCTGAGGTCACAGAAAGTCCCACCTGGCCCAGAGTTGACCATCTCAAGCGCGCTGCCAGGCCTTCAGGCAGCCACGCTGAGCAGAGCCCCAGGTCCAGTGGTTGGGGCCTAGGTCCAGAGACAGCTGCCTGAAGAACTGGAGGGGCAAGGGGAAGGTGAGCTTTAGGCCATCCCTGAGTCTCCAGGTGGGAAGGAGGCTGGAATTGAGGATTGAGTGGGCACGGACCTTGGAGAGACATGTTAAGAGGTTCCGGGGGAGGAGATTACCTTGTGGCCCACACTCTTATTGTGACAGGCTTCCTCTGGGTTTCTCTTGAACGTCAAGCCTAGTCATCCCCATGGCCTCCTTTTCTGTTGCAGAGGGGCTGCTGAGCGAGGAAGACGGGGTTGCAAGCCGTGAGGAAGAGGATGACCAATCTGGCGTAGTTGAGATGGCCATGTTCCCAGGGCTGTCTGAGTCCGACAGCATTTCCCGGAGCCCCCAGGAAGAGGAGGAAGAGGAGAGCGCAGGGGAGAACCGGCTAGAGGAGGAAGAGGAGCAGCCGCCCCCTGCCGTGCTTCCCTGGAGGCGGCACCTCTCCCTGGGGAGTCGGCACCGGGGCGACAAGCCTGCCCACCGCCGCTTCCGCCGCCTCCACCACCCCATGTCCATGGACCTCGGGGAGCTCGACAGCCTGATGGCCAGCATCATGGACGCGCCCACCATCTGCCCCGACTGCGGGGAGAGCTTCAGCCCTGGCGCCGCCTTCCTGCAGCACCAGCGCATCCACCGCCTGGCCGAGGCCGCCGCAGCCGCTAGCCTGGAGCCCTTCGGCTTCGCTGGCGAGTGCGAAGCGGTGGTGGGGATGATGGGCGTGGGCGGGGGCTTCGGGGCAGGGCCCGCGCTGGCCCGGCCCCCGCGCGAGAAGCCCTTCCGCTGCGGGGAGTGCGGCAAGGGCTTCAGCCGCAACACCTACCTGACCAACCACCTGCGGCTGCACACAGGCGAGCGGCCCAACCTGTGCGCCGACTGCGGCAAGAGCTTCAGCTGGCGAGCCGACCTGCTCAAGCACCGGCGGCTGCACACGGGCGAGAAGCCCTACCCGTGCCCCGAGTGCGGCGAGGCCTTCAGCCTCAGCTCGCACCTACTGAGCCACCGGCGCGCGCACGCCGCGGCAAGCGGCGCAGGGCCGGCGGCGCTGCGGCCCTTCGCCTGCGGGGAGTGCGGCAAGGGCTTCGTGCGCCGCTCGCACCTGGCCAACCACCAGCGCATCCACACGGGCGAGAAGCCCCACGGCTGCAGCGAGTGCGGCAAGCGCTTCAGCTGGCGCTCGGACCTGGTGAAGCACCAGCGCGTGCACACGGGCGAGAAGCCGTACATGTGTTCCGAGTGCGGGGAGACCTTCAGCGTCAGCTCGCACCTCTTCACACACAAGCGCACGCACTCGGGCGAGCGGCCCTACGTGTGCCGCGAGTGTGGCAAGGGCTTCGGGCGCAACTCGCACCTGGTGAACCACCTGCGAGTGCACACCGGCGAGAAGCCCTTCCGCTGCGGCCAATGCGAGAAGCGCTTCAGCGACTTCTCCACGCTCACGCAGCACCAGCGCACGCACACGGGCGAGAAGCCCTACACGTGCATCGAGTGCGGCAAGAGCTTCATCCAGAGCTCGCACCTTATCCGCCACCGCCGCATCCACACAGGCAACAAGCCGCACAAGTGCGCGGGCTGTGGCAAGGGCTTCCGCTACAAGACGCACCTGGCGCAGCATCAGAAGCTGCACCTGTGTTAGGGCTGGGCCCAGCGGAGGCTACCCTGGGCGGGGCGGGGGTGGGAAATCACGTGGGGAATAGGTGTCCTGGGGACAGACCCTGTAGAAAGAAACGGGGAAGGGGGGCGGGAGGCACAATCTGAGAATGACTGGGGAGCCTTTTAGGTGTTAGGAGTCCCGAAGGGGTGGGTTGAATAAGAATTGTTCTTTGGGAGGGGCTGTATTTTGCCTGCCTCCTCCCTAACGGTGAAATGTTTGGGAGATGTGCTTGAGCGTGGTGATTTCATCCAGTGCACGCTGTAGGGAGTGAAGGGTGTGGAGGAGCAGGCATTTTGAGGACTTTTAGGAAGAGGAGATAGTGGGGTGGGGGAGGGTACAGGATGGCAGGCAGCACAGTAGGTTGGGCCGTGATGGCCTCTGGGAAGCAGGGAGAGGGTGTGGATGGAGTGAGAGTTCTGGGATAAAATCAAAGGTGTGCATGAGTAATTCTGTCCTGGCTTCACCAGGTATTAAGCCACTGTTTGCCCTGTTCCTCCCACATCAGCTGCAGTCCCACAAAAAGCAGAGGAACTTTGTCAGTCCTACAGGAGTGGATATTTTGTGTACTCTTCCCTTCCTTTCTCTGAGCCACAGTTAGCTGCTATATTGAGGCGTCCAGAGGAAACTGGGCAGAATTTTCAGCTACACACCCTCATTTCCAGGGCAGAATCTCTGAGGTTTAGAAAATCATTCGTAACTGGTTTTCAGATCAGGGAGCTCTTGGTACTGCTCCTGGTTCTTTGCTACTTTAAAACAATCTAGCCTCATGCTGGATTAGGCTGGTCTGTGTGGATGACCAGACCCCCACCCCTGGTGTCAGGTGTGTTCCAGGCCCAGTGTTATTTCAGGTCTCATCTGTGGTCTTTAAGTGCTGGGAAATGGAACAATTCCAGCCATGTGTGACTCTTCCTTTCCCCAGGTCAGCTTGATGCTTGTGTCAAGTGAAACTCGGGCCATCAATGGTTGCCCTAGTGACCTGCTGCAAAAGTCAGTTTGCTCAGACTTTTGCTGGCCTTCTGTGAGAAATCCAGGAAATCAAGATGTTCCCATGTCGGGCCACAAGGCTCCCTTGTCTCATTTGTATCTGTGTACCCCTCCCCCTCTGCAGTGACTGGGGAGCTACTCCAACTCCCACCTCCACCCATATGGTTATGGGCTCTGGTCTGAGCAGAAATTTCTCTTTCCTACACAGGGAGGCACAGTAGAAAGCTCAAGACTTTACACAAGGAGGGCACAAGCAGGGAGAGGTATAAATGCAAAATTGCCAAATAGCACAAGCAACAAGTGTTGTCTGGTGGTTCTATAAATGCCAAAATAGCACTTTTCTATTTGTAAAGTGCTTTATGCTTTTGAATGATTGTTAGTTGTTTCTCACGTCTTTGTGAGGTAGGACAGTATTATGACCCCTGTCTTAGGGAAGGCCAGGGGACAGGAGTGCGACAGGCGGTTCTGAAGAGAGGCAAACAGCAGTGTGGATAGGTGGGTCTGACCTACTGTGCTCTCCAGTTCAGCTGCTAGGAAGACTGACCTATTGTGATGTATGTAATATAAGGACACTGAAAATTCTTATGCTTGATGGAAAAACTTAAGGCTAGTCTAGAAGGGCCAAAGATGTCCTTGTTGACAAAGCTGGTCTTTGTCATGTAATTAGCATGTCCTGGACATGTTCCATTTCTAGTCGGGGCTGTAGATGACTCTTGTACAGACTTCAGTGACCTATGCTGAAAATCCCTCCCTTAGGGTTAGCCTTTAGAAGGTAGAGTTGTGGAAAGCGGTTTTGTTTTCTTTATTAGTGATTGTTACCCTCTACTTTTCATGAAAGCATCTTCACAAACTGTTGGACACACTTGACGAGGAAAAAAAAAATCCACAAGATTGTTTTTGTTGTTTTAGCAAACTTTCTATGGATGCTGGTAAGTTATACTTGGTTGTACTTTAGCAAAGAACTTCTTTGGGGACTGTAGGAAAGCATGTTTTTGCCATCATAACACTTAAAAAAAATTCCTGAGAAATCTGGGTTTGTATAATGCCTGTTGATCTTGCTCTCTAAATTGGTTTATTGTTATTCACAAATGCAAATAGATTTTTAAACTATAGATAGTTTTGGAAGATACTAATTCCTTTTTTATTTTGGTTGAGAGTAATCTGAGCAAAGCAAGTGTCCATTATTTATTCTGACTCTTGAAGTCTGAATACTAAGTGTGTAAGACTCACATGAAAATAATATAGCCAATTTGTAGGTAATCTTATTCCTTTTTTTTTTTTAAATGCACATCTACCTCTTCCAGCTGTTTTAAGTTCTCTCAAGTCTGTGCCTATGAAATCTCATCCAACTTTTGGTTATTCATGGGTTTATGATCCACATTCTGGGTCACT
The DNA here is from genome assembly GCF_002263795.3 of Bos taurus. Taxonomy (NCBI): domain Eukaryota; kingdom Metazoa; phylum Chordata; class Mammalia; order Artiodactyla; family Bovidae; genus Bos; species Bos taurus. The sequence continues at coordinate 23,693,837 of NC_037330.1, forward strand.
TGGTCTTTTGCTGACATTTTCATACTATTGCAGTCTCATCCACACCAGCTGTCAAGCATGGGTTCAATGGGAAGAGGAGACTGAAACTATTGTTCAATAATTTACTGGCAGTGGAAATCTTTGGATGTCACTGACCTCCTCCGTTCTTTAAGTTACTATAGATAAGAAAGCCAGCTACTACTTCAGGATCCCTTCTATGAGTGCATCCCTTAGCAAAAGAAAACTGTCCAGCCACCAGCACCCTACTCATGGTGCATCTAAGATGTGATTCCATTTTCCTTATGATTCTTCAGGGAGCATAGCTGCATTAAGTGAGGTTAATTGCATTCAGGAAGTTGTTTCTTATATTAGTCCTAGAAAATTAGTATTTCTAAAGCAAACCCTGGTAACTGTGGTTCACCCTTAAAAATGTTCATCTGAAGACTCCTTCTACCAACTCATTCATGATGGTGGAGGCAAATGTATCATTTGTTTCCTGGGGAGCTGGGTCAAGTGCAGGCTGCACTTTTCTGAGAACAGAGAGCAGGTTTAAATAGGTTAAATGGCTTGATTAAATATTGAGCGCTGAGTTGGAAGGAGAAGATAAGTTAACCCCTTGAGCCATGTGGCCTCTTTAAGATCCTGAGGCTATACATATGTGAAGAAGTACAAATTAAGAACCTGTGTTCATAGACAATCGGAACTGTGTTTCTGAAGTTTGTGCACATTTTCCTTCACTGTAATGTTATTTTACAACTGTTTGTTATAATAGTGAATAATTTAATGATTTAAAAATAACAGGTTTTGTGTGAGTGTGTGCTTGTATATGTGAGAATTGCCTTATTTTCAGGTTGTTTTATTTAAATGATGGTTCCTTGGACAGCATTCTGGTGTTCAGCAACCAGTGTGGAATATTTGTCATTAAATCCAGATCAGTCTTTTACCATGTCAGTCTTTCTTCTTTACCCATTAAATAGCACTTGTCACCCATTAAATAGCACTCAGTTCAATCTATGGAAGTTATGCTCTGGTAGAACAACGGTCAGCAAGATGCCAAATCCAACCCTTCCCTTTGTGTGAATAAAATTTTACTGGGAGACTTCCCTGGTGGTCCAGTGGTTAAGAATCCACCTTTCAATGAAGAGGACTTGGTGTGATCCCTGGTCAAGGAACTAAGATCCCGCCACAACTGGAGAGCCCAAGTACTGCAGCAAAAGATCCTGAGTGCCGAAACTGCTGCTGCTGCTGCTAAGTCGCGTCAGTCGTGTCCGACTCTGTGCAACCCCATAGACGGCAGCCCACCAGGCTCCCCCGTCCCTGGGATTCTCCAGGCAAGAACGCTGGAGTGGGTTGCCATTTCCTTCTCCAGTGTGTGAAAGTGAAAGTGAAGTCGCTCAGTCGTGTCCGACTCCTAGCGATCCCATGGACTGCAGCCTACCAGGTTCCTCCTCCCATGGGATTTTCCAGGCAAGAGTACTGGAGTGGGGTGCCATTGCCTTCGCCGAGTGCCGAAACTAAGACCCAACAAAGACAAATAAATTTTTTTAAAAAAATTATTGGAATACAGTTCTACTTAGCCTTCCTTACATAGTGTCTATGGCTGCTTGTGCACTAAAATGGCAAGGTTGAGTAGTTGTGACAGAGGCTATATGTGACCCACGATCCCAAGATATTTACCACCTGAATCTTTACAGAAAATGTTTGCGCACTCCTGATTTAGAATGTCTAGGTGGATCCTAGAACATTCTGGAATTGGCTGATGTCTAAGTAGTCTGCCCATTCTAGCCAATAATTCAGAGCAACATTTCTGCACTAACGTGGCTTTGGGCTGTTGGGAATGTGTTAATGTTATACTGTTGTTGCAGTTTCCAAAGACCTGTCTTCATTCCTTGTAAGAAGCAATCTGTGGGGGATTTTGGCAGTAGGCAGGAAAACTACAGTGATGGAGGAGGGAAGCAGTTTCAGGTCCCGCTTCCAATCTGTAAAAAATGTATTCCTGAATCACACAACAAAGTATTTTCTTCCACCCAGTTTTCAAAAATATAGCTTAATGACTCCAGATTATATGGAATGCAACTTATCAGCTAGACTGAATTTGTGCTAAAAGTATTTTCTAGCTAGTCTCTGCCCATGAAAACAATGACACAGCAGTTTGAAAAGAAGGGGTTCTAAGTAATAGAAAAGAGCATGAAAGGCAGCTTAATTTCTTTTAGTGATCGCAACTACCTCCTCAAGTGAATATCCACAGCCTTTGGGCTGCTGAGCAGGGCCAGCAACTGCTGGGTTCTAGTCCCGTAAGGAGGCAGTCAGTTCTGATTGCAGCATTTCTCCCTGAGCCTGACTATTCTGGCTCGAAGCAACCACCAGTCTAATTCCTAGACCTTGGGAAGCTATGTTAAACCAAGCATTTGAAGTACCTGTTCAGTGCCCTATGGGAACACACAGTAAACCTGGCCTTAGGTGCTCCCTGGTGAGGGGATGCTCAACCTGGACTTCAATTAGAGCAGCCTCTATCCATGTTCCAGTTAGAGAAAGTATGTCTCGTCAACTTAGAATTCTCCAGGTTTGATTCATTTCAGACAGATTTTCTTAATATAACATTAACTGCACAGTAGGTTTACCTTGTTAGTTGCTAAGTCATGTCTGACCCTGTGACCCCATGGACTACAGCACGCCAGGCTTCCTTGCCCTTCAGTATCTCCTGGAGTTTGCTCAAATTCATACTCATTGAATCGGTGATGCCACCCAACCATCTCATCCTCTTTCACCCCCTTCTCCTCCTGTCGTCCCTCTTTCCCAGCGGCAGGGTCTTTTCCAGTGAGTCGGCTCTTCCTGTCAGGTGGCCAAAGTATTGGAGCTTCAGCTTCAGCATCAGTCCTTCCAATGAATATTCAGGGTTGATTTCCTTTAGGACTGACAGGTTTGATCTGGAGAGTTTTAAAAACAACCCTCTCCCAAACAAACAAACTGTTCAAGGCACTGGTTAACTGGTCTGGGGTGATGTCCAAGTACCCATGATTTTATAAAGGCTTCCCAGGTGATTTAATGGGTATTTCATGGAAACTCAGCCAGGATTGGGAGGTCTGTAGGATGAATTAAGCACCTCCTTTCTTCCTTGGGGATTATGGTTAGGTAAGACTCCTAAGCCGCAAATCCTTTTGTCTGCCATGGGGTACAAAGGGGACCGGTCAGATGCAAAGGGCATTGTCAGATACAGCAGGCTCTGCTGCCTGTCTACTCTTGGTAGGCCTCTGTTTCACACATGCCTTCCCCAAATAGTTAAAGATAATAAGTAAGAGTCAGGAAGAATGCCTGTCTTTGCTGTTCCTCAGATAATGCCCCAGGGGCATCGCTGGCTGCCACCAGCCCTTCTCTGTATTTGCCAACTGCAGAAAGCCTGCCTTCCCTTCTTTCTGACCTTCATCCCTTGTCTCAGCTCACTTAACAAAGCAAAATTCCACACATTTCTCTTTTTCTCAGCTGCACTTGGCAGTCAAATTGCTTCCTAAATTTTGCCGCTGGAGGGAAAGAGGAGGAGGTCCCAGCTTGAGCAGACGAGTGTCGTGCTCTTGTCTTTCCCGGCCAGAGCTCAAGTGTCTGTAGTTCCCTGCTTCCTGCCTGTGTTTCAAGGTCACTTCTGCTAACCTCAGACACATTCCATTGGTTTTCAATTTCCAGCTGCCCCGATGGAATCCAAGTAACACTGTTCACAGCCCTCTGTAGCCACTGTGATGAGGTGGGTCACCTCATCACAGTGACCAAGATGCTCAGCTTTGGAAACCAAAGAGGTGGGTGGCAAAGTGTCCCAAGTACCAAGTTGTCCTATGCTTAAGAAGGTTGAAAAAAAGGTATCAGTGTGTGTGCAGTGCTCAGGTTGGCATTCCCACGTATGTATTTGGAGGGATTTCATCCGGACTGAAAGGTTCCAGGCCCCCCAAGTTGCTGGAGACTAGGGATTGATTCAATGGAAGCAGTTCAGAGCAGACATCTGCAGAAGATGCTCCTTTGATTTTCCCCAGCAGACAGCCTTCCCTGTATACCTATGATTAAGCAAGAGCTGTTTTGCCCACTGCTGACAGACATGTTCCTAATCAGGGCTGGCTGTGTAATTTTCAGGGCTCTGCAAAATCAAAGGGGGGGCCCTTGCGGCAGAGCATGAAGTCAAACACGGGTCACCTTGCAATCCACATGCTGGTGAAGATGCCCTGCTCATAACTACCAGTGACTTCACACTCCAGCTGGTGGGGGGAGGAATATAGATCCCCGGCTGTGAGTAGGCTCTCCCTACCTTAAGGGCCAATGTCTATGCCAGGAGGGCCAGTAGCCCACCTCATGCCCACCCCCTGTCTCCAGCATCTATTTTGGAAGAAGGGCTGTCTTTGCTGGTGCAGTTTCTTCTGTTTATGGTGGAAAGACTGCGTATGAGAAGCTTCAGTTTTCGGACAGACTGGTGACTGTACCCGAGTTTGTGACTAACCTTAGGGCCCCCTGGGCTTCCCTTATGGCTCAGATGGTAAAGCGTCTGCCTGCAATGCAGGAGACCTGGGTTTGATCCCTGGGTCGGGAAGATCCCCTGGAGAAGGAAATGGCAACCCGCTCCAGTACTCTTGCCTGGAAAATTCCATGGACAGAGGAACCTGGTAGGCTTTAGTTCATGGGATCGCAAAGAATCAGACATGACGAGCAACTTCACTTATCACTTATCAGGGCCCCCTGCCCTTGGGAATGGAGTGGTCAATCCACTTTTTATTGGATTCCATCCCAACACAGCCTCCATTCTGTCATAATGAACTTCTTTCACGCCTTGAAATACCAGATCCCCTCCCTGCTCAAGACCCCTGGGATCTTGGGCCATGACATAGGAAAAGGACTCCCCCATGAACTTCTCCCAGACACCCTTGATGCTTTTTAAAATTATTTATTTATGGCTGCCCTGGGTCTTCGTTGCTACATGCGGCCTTTCTCTAGTTGGAGTGTGAGGGCTGCTCATTGTGGTGGTTTTTCTTGTGGAGCACAGGCTCTAGGGGTGTGGGCTTTAGTAGCTGTGGTGCATGGGTTTAATTGTCTCTTAGCATGTGGGATCTTTCCGAACCAGGGGTTGAACCCATGTTTCCTGCCTTGGCAGGTGGATTCTTAACCACTTGGACCACCAGGGAAGTCCCCTCCCTTGATGCTTTAAGAAGCACTTGCTATAGCTTGAGGGATTGAGCTGTCCTTACCCTGAGTCGCTTGGGCTTCCCTGGTGGCTCTGTGGTAAAGAATCCACCTGCAATGCAGGAGATACGCAGGTTTGATCCCTGGGTCAGGAAGATCCCATGGCAAAGCGCATGGCCACCCACTGCAGTATTCTTGCCTGGGAAATCCTATAGACAGAGGAGGCTGGTGGACTATGGTTCTTGGTGTCGAAAAGAGTCACATGACTGAGCACGCACGCTTCCCAAGTCACTTAAGGGAATGGGAGATTTTCTTATGAGTTCAGCTTTTCAGTAAAAGTAGGATCCCCTTTTTTCTGTAGTTCAAAAACTCTCTGGGCATGAGGTTGTTTCAGGTTGTGTATCTAATTGCTGCTGCTGCTAAGTCGCTTCAGTCGTGTCCGACTCTGTGCAACCCCAAAGACGGCAGCCCACCACGCTCCGCCGTCCCTGGGATTCTCCAGGCAAGAACACTGGAGTGGGTTGCCATTTCCTTCTCCAATGCATGAAAGTGAAAAGTGAAAATGAAGTCACTCAGTCGTGTCCGACTCCTCGTGACCCCATGGACTGCAGCCTACCAGGCTCCTCTGTCCATGGGATTTTCCAGGCAAGAGTACTGGAGTGGGGTGCCATTGCCTTCTCCGATCTAATTTCTAGAACCCTTAAAATCTTAGCAGCTAAGTTTTGCCTTCACAAAAGCCTCTTTCCTCTCATATTCTCTTCACTTACTCATCACTCACTCACTCTTCATGTTTCTACCCCTAACCCCCTAAGAAGAAGTGTGGCTTCTCTTTTTCCTGATTCTCATAATGAAGGTCTAACTTCTTCAGGTTCATTAACACCCTGACATTATCGCTGAATTCTTTCCAGAACTGTCATTTCTTCTGCCTCCCTGCCTCCCTTCATTCCCCACCTCAGCAATTCAGTTGTTTGTGTGTGTTTTGTCTGTCTGTCTATTCATCCACCTGTCATCTGTCCATTGTGTGACCGTTTTGTGACAGGCACAGGACCAGGCATAGGGGACATAGAGATGAAATGGTGAGTTCTCACCCTCAAGAATATAACCATGTAGTGAGGGAGGCGGAATACATGAATAGCAATGAGATATCCACACGGTGCAGCGGTGATAAAATGGGAAGCGCTGGATGTTAAATAAGGAGTTGAGAAGGATGTGGCAGGAGAGGTGGGTGAGCCCAACGCAGAAGGAGCACCATGCGTTGGTACAGGAATATGTAGAAGATGATACATGCCAGCAGCTCCCAATTTTGGCCTGCTGCTGGAGCATAAAGTTGGAGAATCTGGAGACAGGGCAGAGATTGGCGGGAATTTAGTCTGGAGAGGTAGACAAGGGGCTAGCTCTTAAGATTTTTTCTTTTAAAATGGAATTGTAGTTGATTTATAGTGTTGTGTTAATTACTGCTATAGAGAAGTGATTCAGTTATGCACACATACATATATATATATGTGTATGTATATATATGTATACACATAAATATACATATACATACATACATGTATCCCTGAAGGAGGAAATGGCACCCCACTCCAGTACTCTTGCCTGGAGAATCCCATGGACGGAGGAGCCTGGTGGGCTGCAGTCCATGGGGTCACTAAGAGTCGGACACGACTGAGCAACTTCCCTTTCACCTTTCACTTTCATGCACTGGAGAAGGAAATGGCAACCCACTCCAGTGTTCTTGCCTGGAGAATCCCAGGGACAGGGGAGCCTGGTGGGCTGCCGTCTATGGGGTCGCACAGAGTTGCACACGACTGAAGTGACTTAGCAGCATATATATATATACATATACCTACATAGAAATGTATATATGTATGTGTGCAAAACTGAATCACTTCTATACAGCAGCCATTAACACAACATTGTGTTAATATATGTGTGTGTGTATATATATATATATACACACAGTCATTTTTAAAAATTCCTCTATTATGGTTCATAATAGTGAGACAGGCCTGGGACCTGGGACACTTTGCTGCACTGTGGCAATGCTTGCACCTGGACACACCTCTCCTCAAGAAATAAAATACAAAGGAACTATACAGGACTAGGGGTTCTGTCCTGGGGCAAAAATAACTGAGGTTCAGCTGGGGCAAATTCTGGATCCAAAAGATACAAAGAAATAAAAAAAAACTGCCACTTTTGAAGAGCCTTGAGGAAAAGTTGGGGGTGGGGAGCATGCACCCTGCACACAATATCACCAAAAGGGTGGGCACAGCACCTAAGCCACCCCTTAAACCCAACCCCTGGACACACCCTACCCTCACCCCATAGAAGGAACAAGCTTGCCCCCCCAGCAGGGGAACAAGCAAGCAAGGGAACATGTTGTTTGTCCTCGTTCCCCTTTGCCGCAGCAGGGACCCCAATAAAGCCTTGCTTGAATTTCTCATCTGGCCTCTAGTCAATTTCTATTGATTGGGAAAGGCCAAGAACCCTGTTTGGTAGCAACAGGATATTGAATATAGTTCTCTGTGCTCTACAATAGGACCGTGTTGTTTATCCTTTCTATATATAAAGGCTTAACATCTGCTAACCAGTTATCCTCCCCCTCTTCCTTCCATCTTGGCAACCACCAGTCTGTTGAGAAGTTTTCTGTGTTGTCTTAAGACACTCAGGATTATCCTAAGAGTCCTAAGGCTCCTCCACTGGATGGTTTCACAGAAGAGAGTGACATGGTCAGTTTTTATGTTGGATGGATAACTCTGGCAAAACTACCGAGAATGAATTTCACGGATAATGACTCTGAGGCAGGGAGGCCTGAACCAGGCTGGGTTACCAGGGAGGTACACAACACCTTCGGGAGGTGTCTGGGAGGTGAAACCCATAAGATTGAATGATAGGCTGGAGGGAGAGTAAGGGAAGGCCACTGAGATCCCTGGCTTCAGGAAGTGGGTACATGGGGTGCTCACTCAGGCCTTGCCCAAAGCAGCATCTGTTCTGCCTCAGGCTGGCCTCAGCTGCCCTGTGTGTTCCCTTTGTTAACACTACATAAATCAAGCCTTTATTTCTTGCCTACATTCTTGAAGTAGCCTTTTAATCTTTTCCAATCCATTCTACACATCGCTGCCAAAGTAATCTTCCAGGGACAGTTGAACAAGAATCTTTAGTGGTTTCCCACTGCATACTGAATAACCTCCACATTCTATAGTCTGACTACCCATATTTGTTGTTGAGGGGCATGGGGAGAGGGGGCAGGTATGGAGACAAGCTCCTTGTTCTTAAAGAGTCAATTTTCCAGAGACAGTGAGACATGTGACATGCAGTTAAATGTCACATGGCCTCTGGAAGGGGAAGGAAGGCAGTCTCCTACAGGTGACCCAAGGCAACCCATTGTTTTTCCAGTTGTATCCTCCATTCTCCCCCGCATCTGCTCTTTCCACACTGGTCTCCTTGCTGCCTGAAAATGACTCCCCTCTCTCACCTCTGTATCTTTCCTGTCTCTATCACCTCTGCCTGGCATATATTCCCCCACGTTTCTACCTGTTGAAGTCCTACCCATCTGTCAACATTAAGCCCCAGTGCAAGGGCTCTGTGGAGTACCCTACCCAGAGAGGACCCTCCAAAAGCATTTTACCTTTCTAAGGGCACTTGGTACATTTTACTGTGCACAGAACTCACCATGTCTCATATTTTATTACTTCCACTAGACTGAGAGCAGAGATGCAAAACCAGAAGCCTTAGGTGTCAGTCCAGCCCACAGATGTGTTTTGTTATTTTGAACTCTTTTTTAAAATCAAAATTAATGTATTGAAAATTATAACCTATATCAAACATACAGAAAAGTATAGAAGATAATGTTATGTATACTCGAGACCTAGCGCCAAAAATGAACAGATTGCCTTCAACCCCTCACCGCCCATTTTTAAGAAATAAGCTATTACACATAAAATTTGAGCACTAACCCACACTGGTCCCATTCCCAGAACTGGTCTTCACACTGTTTTTAAAATTTAGAATAAGTTGACAGTATTTAGAAATCAAAAGATTTCACATAAAAAATGAGGAACCTTTGCTTTCCTTGAAGAGTCAGAAGATCTGGTGACTTGGGGTATATTCCCACTTGAGTAATGGGAAGGGGGGCTCTGTGACTGCTGCCCCCCCCCCCCCCCCCCGAGACAAAGTATGTGCTCCCTGCATACCACATTCCTCACTACTCCCTGAGGCCTCTTAGCTCTTGCCTGCCTCATTTACACATGGTACCTGGCTCCTGCAGGCATGTGAGTTTGCCATCTTTATGTAAGATCTTTGAAGTCAAAAGCTTTTTATTACTGGAACTGAACCACAACTTGCTGGATGACCTTGAGCAAGTTATTGACCTCTCTGTCTCCATTTCCTCATATATCAGGCTAGGATAATAAGCCTACCTACTTTTGGATGTTGACCGAGTATTATTATATATACATATGGGACTTCCCAGGTGGCACTAGTGGTAAAGAACCTGCCTGCCAATGCAGGAGATGCAAGAGATGCAGGTTTGATCCCTGAGTTGGAAAGATTCACTGGAGGAGGGAATGGCAAGCCACCTCAGTATTTTTGCCTAGAGAATCCTATGGACAGAGAAGCCTGGTGTGCTATGGTTCATAGGTCCATAAAGAGTCCAACATGACTGGAGCGACGTAGCAGGCACAGGTGGTGCTAGTGGTACAGGACCTGCCTGCCAATGCAGGAGACATAAGAGATGAGGGTTCGATCCCTGGGTTGGGAAGATCCCCTGGAGGAGGAAGTGGCAACCCGCTCCAGTATTCTTGCCTGGGAAATCCCACAGACAGAGGACCCTGGCGGGCTACAGTTCATGGGTCTGCAAAAAGTCAGGACTGAACAACTGAGCACACACACACTCATATAAAGTGTGTTAGAACCATACTTCATTCATAATTTTGCTGGTTGAGGTTCGCATTCTTTTATCCAAAACCCTCAGGGCTAGATATATTTTGGAATTCAGATTTCTTTTGGATTTTAACAAGGTAATAAGGGTACGTATCATATATTACAGTACACCCCAGCAAGATCCAGGTTAGCACCTTGTCATTAAACACACTGAAATTTCTGCAGGAAAAAACCTGGAGTACACATGAAGTGTGATCCAGACCTAAATTGCTCCATCCATTCTGGGGTGGGCCAGGCTGCCTACAAGCATTTAGGCCTTCAGGGAGAAGGTAGGTCTCAATCCCAGAGCTCCCAGATTTTGACTGTTTGGGGGATATTTGGGATTTCTTAGGAGAAATTGTGAGGTTGGGTTTTGTCATTGTCCTCATCTGTTTGTTAATAAAGTAATTGAGAATATAGTAGTTGTCCTGCAGTTTCCACCACAGCTGTCGGGTCTGCCTTCCTCCAGCCCCTTTAGGTCCTTTGTTGCTTTTCTGCCCCTCCTTCCCCAGGCCAGTCACCCTCCTGCCAGCTCCACCTCGGCCCTCTGAGGCTTGCCTCCTCAAGCTTGGGGGGCAGTCTAAACTACCTAATCTCCCCTGGCAAACCCTTCTCACCTGGCGGACCTGAATCCTCTCTGCCCTCCCTCCTCCTCCTCTCTGCCAGCCCCACCCCGCCTGCCCCCACCACTACTCAGCTTCTTCCCGCTGCCTGGACCCGCTCACTCACTTCCTGCCTAAGTCCCATCTCCCTCCTCCAAGACCTAGCTGCGGTCCCACCTCGTCCTTGAGGCTTTTCCCAGTAACTTCTGTTCAGCTCCGTTCTCCAGACTCAGTATCCAGAGCACTTAACCTGGTGGCTGAGCACGTAGCTGGCTTTCGTTCACTCATTCGGCCGTACCCCACGCAGTCACCCAGGTGTGTGTCGGGGTGGGCGGGCGGGGAGGGTAGTGGTGCTGCAGGGCGGTTTCCTTCTTCCCTCCGGGTCTCTGCTGCCCCCGTGCGGTGCTTCCCCTGTAGTGCACCTAGGGCTCCTGTGCACGAGCTCGGACCACCCCGCGCGGGTGTCAGGGAGCCCAGTGTCAGTAAGGACGCAGCTTCGTTGGTCAAAGCATTCCCAGGTCTTTATGCTTATTCAGTAGAGACCAACAGCCGGGCAGATCCGCTCTCCTCTTTCTTCTCTCACACCAGCTTGCCCTTTGGTGACAATGCCACCGCCCTCCCCTGGGAGAACAGCTCTGGCGGGTTTATGTTTGTGGGATTTCACTAGACTAAAAACGGCTGGAGGGAACTTTTGTCTCAGACTCCACCACCCTCCTTTCCTTCCTTCCTTATCGGCATAAACATATGAGGGTTTGCATATCACGAGGCTGGACAGAGGCTGCCTCTTGTGTTTTGTGTACTGGAGGAAGCGGGTATTCCATCTCTCACTTTGTCTCACCCCTGGGACCATTTACTGATCTCCCAGGGCTGATCCTCTGTCCCTTGTTTTTTAAATTTTTTTTCCCCTTTGGGGTTTTGAAGGTGATGAAACCTGTTCCTCCGGGCCAGAGTGCTTTCCCCCTTTTCCCCTTAAGAGTGAATACTTAAACAATCTCCTTCGCATCAAATTCAACTGAATTCATAATCTGTAAATTCCCTGGGTAAGAGAGAGGCCATGTTGGTGTTGGGTGTGACTCTTGTAGCTGTGGCTCACAAAGACAGGCGACCCCCGGAGTAGAAGAGACAGCCCCACCTCCCCGCCCCCGACCCCTTGCCCCCACCCCCCACCCTCCCCGGGCCACCTCCTCTCCTGCTTCGGGTCGCAAGGTCCTTGTTGGTCTGACAGGGTCTCTTTTGACTGCCTGTCCTCCAGTCAGTTAATGAACATGTCATCATTTAAGTCCCCAAACATGTCTCGATTGGCCTCCCTTCCTCGGGGACCCTGAGAAGGATGAGAGGGCTAGTGGTTAGGGAGCGATGGAGGGAAGGGAAAGAGGCTGAGGAGCAGAGAGGGAAGGGGAGAGAGGAGGCAGGGTGAGGGAGAGATGGGGAGGAGGAAGGAGAAGCAGGAGGAGCAGGAGCTAAATCTGGAGGAGCTAAATCTCTACTTTTGCACCGAGTGGGAGAGACATTTTCAGGGACATTGACATCTGTTCCCTTTACTTGCCTAGGAACCCGTCATGTGGCTTCACCGTGATTTGAAAGAACGTTGGATTATTGACTTCTGAGTTACCGGAGTGGCCAACACACGCATCCATCCACGTGTGTTCTAGGGACCTTCAAGGACACTGGCACTGGCAGTGAGGCTGGCTGCACCTCTGCCTCTCCCTCTCCTCCTGGCTGACGAGGGTAGGAAAACCTCCCAGATTCCATGAGGGGCTCTCCTCAGTCCTCCTCTCCTCAGACACCTGCACAGGACCGGGCAAGAAGGAGGTGACCCAAGAGATCTGGGCTCTCCCAAGAGTCAATACTCCATGTCCAGAGCTCCCGCTGCACCCTGGCAGCTCATTCACCAGCAGGAGACACAATTCAGTGGCAGATAAGGGTTTTCAAGTTTTTCTGGGTTAAATGTCCTGGTCTCTCACTAGTTAGTGTGATTGTGAACATGTTTCCTTATTCATAAAAGGGAATAGCCAGTCATCCCTACCTCGTAGGTTTCTGGTGAGGGTTAAATAAGTGAGTCATTCAGTAGGTGCCTAAAACATAGTAAGTCCTCGTCAATCCCATTGTCCACTTCCCCAGCACTCTGCCCAACCTAGTCCCATGCTGCTTCTCTGAATAGGAAAGGCTGATATCTGGAAATGGAGGGGAAAACAAAAGAGACTGTTTTCACGTAAACCACGGCTTCCTCCAGATTAGTCATGAAAATGTTGATCATTTTTATTGAGCTACATGAAGGAATATGAACTTTTAAAAGAAATGCTTCCACATTTAACAAAGAAAGTGGGACTAAGAGGCAAAACTCGAAGTTACAAGAAGCCCAAATAACTCAGAATCTGCCACTGAGATTTTGGTGCCAGCAGCTGCAGCAAATCACCTTGTCTGTCCCCTGGAGGCGGGTAGGGAAGAAAGCTCCCACTTGGGCCATTGACAGACACAGTTTCTGGTGGCGGAAGGCAGATAGTAAGGTGAGCATCTTCTAAAAGGGAGGCAGGAGGACCCAGGCTTGTGTCCGTGTTACTTTCTGTATGAAGCCTCAAGGGGAGCCCTCGATAGACATCTGCTAACTAATGTCCACGTTCCCATCATTGTCACTCCCAGGTCAGTGAATCTTTGTTTTCAGGGTCTCTTTGTGCTGTTTCACCAGGGAGCCAATCCACTCCTTGGTTTTCTGCTTGGCTTCCTCCCAAGTGTAGAGGGGCTCATACCCCAGATCTCGCTGAGCTTTCTTATAGGAGAAGGTGAACACGCTGTTGGAAAGAGTCACTAGGTGGCGGTTGAAGCAAGGGTTATATTTGTAAATTGGACTGAGCAGGAAGCTCACTATTTCCAGCAGGAAGGCAAGCCAGTACTGCAGAGAAATAGGAAGGCTCATCCGGGAATCCAGGCAGAAGCCCCATTCTTTGCTCAAAGTGTAATTGAGGTCATCGTAGCTTTGGTGTGGCGTGTCGTCTGAGATGTAGTAGAACTGTCCTTGGATGTTTGGGACCTTTTTGGGGTCCCTCAGGGCCCTCAAGGCCAGAATGTGGGCCCAGGCTACATTGCCAACATAGACTGGGTTGACTCTTGAGAACTTGCAGTGATTGGTCAGGATGCCGTTGTTATTCAAGGCTCCGTGCATGTAGGCAGAAAGGAATGGGCTCCCCTCCCCGTAGATGTACATGGGCCTCAGGGCACAAGTGTACAAGGTGCCACCATTTTTCAGAGCCCACCCATTAGCTCCCAGCACAGCCTTCTCGGCAAGCTTCTTGCTGTATGGGTATGGAGAGGACCATGCCGATTCATGATGCTCTTCTTCACGGCCGTCTTGGATGATCTCCCTGTAGGAGTTGGGCCCAGCCACTTCTATGGTGCTGGTGTGGATAAAGACCGGTACGCTGGCCTGGACACAGGCCTCCAACAGCAGCTGGGTACCTGCCCGAAGGAAGCACACCATCAGTGTCAGGACACAGCCCAGGCCCAGCCCTGCCACGGACCGTGTCTGCCCCTCGTCCTGAAGTGCAGTGGCTATTACATGTGAGCAGTGCATTATCTCTGGCTAAGATCCAACCATGCTAAAGCCGTAGGACAAAAGCGAAAATGAAAAGATGAAAGGAGAACAAGACTTGGGTTCTGGACCGCAAGCATTTGGATTTCATGGACTTTGGGGATTTACATGGAACATGTTTGTACTTTTAATGTTGGAAAAGAACGAGTTGCCGCTTTATATTTTGCACAGTAACGAGATTTTAAAACGATCATTTGTCATCTCCAGCACCTCATTAAAGGTGGGCTGAAATGAAAAAGTGAAAGTGCTAGTTGCTCAGTCGTGTCTGACTCTGCGACCCCATGGATTGTAGTCTGCCGGGCTCCTCTGTCCATGGAATTCTCCAGGCAAGAATACTGGACTGGGTGCCATTTTCTTCTCCAGGGGATCTTCCCGACTCAGGGATGAACCTGGGTTTCCTGCATTGCAGGTGGCTTCTTTACCATCTGAGCCACCAGGGAAGTCCTAAAGACAGCTGTTGTAAACTTAAAAAAATTAGGAGGCCATACTCTTAGGATAGGGACAACTCTGGTCCATAGGAGGACAGTTGAAGGACTCACATCTCTCTCTCTCACACACACACACACACACACAGAGTTGTATGTAAGTAATGTGAGCATGCACGCTAAGCTGTTTCAGTTGTGTCCAACTCTTTGTGATCCTATGGACTGTAGCCCACCAGCCTCCCTGTCCAGGGGATACTCCAGGAAAGATGCAAGTAATATATACTCTTAAATATAAATTGAATTGTTGGTATTTTCTTATCTTTTTTTTTTTGAAGACCAATAAAAAATTGTCACAAGGACTTTTTGTCACTGAGCAAATGAACGGTGAGGAGAAGCTGGAGATCCGGACTGTGTTTCTGATTTTGCTTCTTGCAAAGGCCACTCCTAATTCTGGCTATGACTCCTTTTACGGAGGAATGAAAAACTGAGGTGGTAAACCTTTTCTCAATACTAGTCTTCTGGAGCCTGGCAATGGCTTTATATGTTGAGCCTGGTGAAGAACCAGAAAGGAGTGCGCCCTCTGCTGGTAATATCTGTCATGGGAGGATCTTGTAGAATTCCTTAACCTGGGGAGAATTTTAGCTCCTAGAGGTAACCCAGAGTCTTCCCTGCAGGAAAGAAATGATTTCCTGGAAAAAACATCACTTTGGAGTGGTATTTTAAAAAAAAACCCTCTAAATATCTTTGTGCAATTTGATTTTCAGGAAAGACAGCCTCGTTAAAAACATTTAAATCTAAAAGCAGAGATATTTCAGAGCTAATGGTAAAGAATCTCCTGCCAATGCAGGAGGCGAAGGAGACACAGATTTGATTCCTGGGTCGGGAAGATCCCCTGGAGAAGGAAATGGCAACCCACTCCAGTATTCTTGCCTAGA